>NC_133401.1:51538131-51848027 GCF_047511655.1 Castor canadensis | reverse complement strand
CCTTTTAATTTCCTCTTTTATTTCATCAATGACCCATTGATCATTGAGCAATGTGTTGTTCAACTTCTAATTGTTTGCATATTTTTTACTGTTGTTTTTGTTGTTGAGTTCTAGTTTTAGTACATTGTGATCAGGTAGAATGCATGGGATTATTTCTGTTTTCTTATATTTGCTGAGATTTGCTTTGTGCCCTAAGATATGATCAGTTTTGGAGAAGGTTCCATAGGCTGCTGAGAAGAATGTATATTGTGCAGAAGTTGGATGAAATATTCTATAGACATTGGCTAAGTCCATTTGATCTATGGTGTGATTTAGTTCTAGAATTTCTTTATTGATTTTTTGTTTGGGTGACCTGTCTGTTGATGATAGGGGGGTATTAAAGTGTGCCACTACCACTGTGTTAGAGTTTGTATATGTTTTCTTAATAAACTATCTCTTCAAATAAACTTTATAATTAAAAGATAGCATCTTGAACAATACTATTTATCTATTAAATACATAATGCTAACTTTTAGAGATAAAAACAAAAACTAAAAGGGCCAGAGAGAAGCATAATGCGATAACAGGAAGTCAGTGGGCAATTCTTATAGTAGATTAACGAAGAAATAAGGTTACAAGAATATGGGTCAAAATGTTCATGTTGGTTAAGTGCTGGAAGAGCTAAGCCTAGACTGAGTTAACAAGTGTCTTCAGTGACCAGACTGGAAGGGTGGGATGGGACTGTGGTTTTCCATGCAGCACCTCTTTGTGTTGGCCCACAGGTATGTGTTACCTTCACAAACAATATATTTTTAGTTCTAGCATTCCATTAGCTAAGTTTAATCAGCTGGAATGCATAGGTAGCTTCTGCTTCTCCCCTCTTACCTACTGTCCTCTATTTCCCTGTGATCTTTTCTTTTTTTTTTATTATTTTATTATTCATATGTGCATATAAGGCTTGGGTCATTTCTCCCCCCCTGCCACCACCCCCCCCTTACCACCCATTCCGCCCCCTCCCTCTCCCCCCACCCCCTCAATACCCAGCAGAAACTATTTTGCCCTTATCTCTAATTTTGTTGTAGAGAGAGTATAAGCAATAATAGGAAGAACCAAGGGTTTTTGCTAGTTGAGATAAGGATAGCTATACAGGGAGTAACTCACATTGATTTCCTGTACCTGTGTGTTGCCTTCTAGGTTAATTCTTTTTGATCTAACCTTTTCTCTAGTTCCTGGTCCCCTTTTCCTATTGGCCTCAGTTGCTTTTAAGGTATCTGCTTTAGTTTCTCTATGTTAAGGGCAACACATGCTAGCTAATTTTTTAGGTGTCTTACCTATCCTCACCCCTCCCTTGTGTGCTCTCGCTTTTATCATGTGCTCAAAGCCCAATCCCATTGTTATGTTTGCCCTTGATCTAATGTCCACATATGAGGGAGAACATATGATTTTTGGTCTTTTTGGGCCAGGCTAACCTCACTCAGAATGATGTTCTCCAATTCCATCCATTTACCAGCAAATGATAACATTTCATTCTTCTTCATAGCTGCATAAAATTCCATTGTGTATAGATACCACATTTTCTTAATCCATTCGTCAGTAGTGGGGCATCTTGGCTGTTTCCATAACTTAGCTATTGTGAATAGTGCCGCAATAAACATGGGTGTGCAGGTGCCTCTGGAGTAACCTGTGTCACATTCTTTTGGGTATATCCCCAAGAGTGGTATCGCTGGATCAAATGGTAGATCAATGTTTAGTGTTTTAAGAAGCCTCCAAATTTTTTTCCAGAGTGGTTGTACTAGTTTACATTCCCACCACCTGTGGTCTTTTCTTAAAGGGATGATCTGTGTGGCATGTGTCAACTGGCTCCCTGGCCTTTAATCAATGGTGACATTGAGGAGACAGAGGAGCTGAGGTCAGCTGACTCTCTCTGATGAGATAATCAGGACACCTCTGTTCCTCTCCTGCCTGTCACTACTTCTCAAGGTGGCTCCATCTACTCCACATTTCTTTTCAAGTTATGACAACTTCTCCCTTTTCTCATCCCTTTACATCTGGTAATTGTACCAATTCCTGTGGTTGGCCTCAGGATACCATATATCTTTGTTAATGTCTACACTTTTGTAATTTGTTACTTTAAGTTTCCTTGAATTACCCTTTCTTGAGTATGCCTTTCTTGATTAAATCCTTTCTTGATTATTTTCAGTTGTGGTACTGATATACCATCCAAATTAACAATTAAAAGATATCACAGGCTCTCCATCACCATGATCTTAGCCATAAAACATGAACCCCAAGATGGCTGCCTCCATAGTCTCCTTCCACATGTATGCAACATCACATCACTTTGCATTTGTGGTGGAACTGCTTGTCTTTCCATTTCAAGTTTCTTTGCCTGCTTCTTTGCACTAATATTCTGCCTTATTGAAAAAGTTATTTTCCTTATGCTTCATTTGCTGGTTGAAGTCAGGAGTGACCCCCCACAGTGACATGTTAAGACAGTAGGGCTAGAAGGCTACCAGAACATAAAATCTTAAAAATAAATGGCCCCATAATCATACTAGCATTGTTATTGGCAGAGCATGAATCTATTTTTGAAGCTCTAGCTGCCAAAGTAAGAGGTGGCACCATTCAGAGGTGGTTGGGTTGAGATTAGGTCATGATTATTGGGTCCTCAAGATTAATGGACTTTAAAAATGAATTAATGGACTTAAAAGAAGATTAAGACCCTTATTTCTCTGGACACCCAGAAGGAAGAGGTCACGTGAGTACACAGTACAATGAACTGTCCCAAGCCAGCAAGAGAGCCTTTATCAAGAGATAAACCAGCTCGAACCTTGATCTTGGATTTCCCAACTTCTTGACCTGATATTTGGCCCATGTTATTATCCTTGTTCTGCAAGACTGTTCTTCCTTTATGTATTTGTTCATTCCCATTTAACCCTATTGCCCTCTTTTTCCCAGTCCCTCTAGGCAGACATTATAATGTAGTTAATTTGTATAAATTTTGTAGATGCTGAAAGTGAGGCTCAGACATAACACACAGAAAGTCATTAGCAGAACTTGAATTTAAACTGGCTTTCTCACAGCCCTGAAACTACACAGTAAGCTCCACCATTGTCATTTTGATTAATTCTGCCATCATACAGATGGATGAAAAACTCCTGAACATTTTCTCATAAATATCTAAACATTTTGATGTTAATTGAAAATTTTAAAAAACACAACTATTAATATTCCATGGCAGCCTCTGGGTTGGAAAAGCTACACAATCAGAAAATGTTAAATATTGAGTCATGTGGAGATAAAGTGAATTCTTTTTGTTTGGAAAAAAGCAAATCACTACATTGCCTTTGAGCACTATTGTTCTGAACTCCCATGACTATGGTTAAGACTTCTTGTGTTATAGAAGCCTCTGTGCTGTGACATTTCCCATAAAAATCTGTGTGTATTATTATGACTAAGCATACAACTTTCCAAACTTTCTCCTCCTCCTCTCATTTTATTCTGTTCAAAAGGTCACAACAAAATGCAAAGGGGCAACAATACAAATTGTTATGGGATTTTCTTAAGAAACAACTAAATGAGATTTCTGCATACCACGTTCAAGAGTCTTGAATTGCCTGGGCATAGTCACACCAGCCTTTCCCCCAGATGTTACTCCAGGTGCTCACAAAATCACAGGAGTGTTCGTGCTAACACTGAGGGTTACGATGGTGTCCACTCAGAGGAAAATGTGACATTATACTAATGAAAGTAAGCCTTGGGCTCTCATTTGCAAGGGTTCATTCATGAAGGCCCTACACCTCAATTGCATTTATGATTGGTACATTGTTTCTTAAGAAAGTCTCCTTAATTTTGTCCAAGATATATATTTCATAGGATTTCAATATATGTATAGCTAAGGAGCTGTATGTAAGAGGTACAGAAAAGAGAGGAAGAGAACAATGTCTGGCTTATAGAGTGATATAGAGGCTAAGAAGGATTTCTGCTGATAAGATTTTAAAACTTAAGATTCTAATGCCAGGAAAACTTAATATAAATATATTTTTAAATGCTTCGCCCCCTTACTTATGTAAATGGTGCCATTCCTTAGCCCTTCTGTGTATATTAGAAAAGTAAACATACGTCCTTCCGCTTATTGAGACTAGAATCAATTCCTTTCTGAAGTGAATGATGGTGGAAGAAAAGAATGTATGTACTCTGAGAACAAACAGCCCTCTCACAGCATGGGCTGTGTCAATCAGTGTGGTTTCCTCCCTCGCTTTCATGGGGTCTCATTTAAGTGTCAGTCATTGATTGTCCTCAGAGGTGCAGTAAACTGGTTCCCCCACTGCTTGCTTCCTGCCCGGGAGGTGAGTTAGGGGCCTGTTCAGTATTTGGCCGGACTGTGCCTTTGAGGGCCATGGAGAGGAAGACAGCTGCACATTGGTGTAGGAGATAGGAGGTCTAAGTGTCCGGGTAGTTGTAGGGCATGGAGGCTGCATGGCTATGTTGAAACAGTCTGGATTGACAGCCGGTTCCCTCAGTGACAGCAAGCATACCATGTATGTCTTCACCCTGGTGCTGCCTTCATTGTCTGTCTCCTGCTTTGGACCTTTCTGAACTCATCCTGCCCACCCTAAGGATCTCAACTTAAGGCTCATTTCACAGGATTCCCTTCCAGACACGAAAGCCTGCACTCAGCACTAGTGCAGATGGATTGTTGGTGTTATTAGATTTAGGTTGGTGACAGGTTGGATGAAGACCATTGTTCACCCACTACCTCATGACTTGTTCACTCTCTACATTCTTGCTTAGAGCCCTGAGTTCCAAGCAATGCGCTGAATGCTGGACACAGGTGTCAGTCATTTAAATTCACCATAGCAATTGATCCAGAGACAGCCACTAAATACCTCCTGAATAAATGAATGATTGAATTAATATGTAAATAAATGAGAAAGGACACAGGTGTAGAAATGGAGCCCACTGTGATATGGGAACAGAAAGTTATAAAAGAAAAAAGAAACTATGCCACTAAGAAATTCTGATAGCAGGAATTTACACCAACACATGGCACCAATGCAAGATATTTTATAAGAAAACCCAGGGCCAGAAATAGCACTTTATTTCATGAGCTCTGGAAAGTTTCCTTTTACTATGAAGAAATACTGTTTAAGTTCTAAGGAAATATTTGAAAAATTGCAAGCCTTGACTCTACAAAGCAGACATTTGAGTTAGAGACACTAAGTACTACCCTTCACTTTCATTCAGTAAGTGTGTAGCTGAAAGCTATGAATCCTCACAACCCTGTGAAGTTAACACCTCTGAACAATCTCTGAAAGAGACATTTCATAGGATTCTCCCTTGGGTTCTTTCCAAAATAAGGAATTCCTTTTTCATGTAAATTGCCCCAATCCTGTCACATTTCTGGGGTGCGAAAGGGACTTTGAACCCTTGGGGTTCTGAAGTTGGCACAGCACTTCCCCATTCCTCTACCTGGGACCCTGAGCCATGGCTATCACTGGAGTCAGGTCCTGGTGACTTACATTTTACAAGAACTCCAAAATGGGATGTAGAAGTACGTCAGAATTTTTTCTAATGTATGTTTCAATTTCCAAACCTGTCTCATAGGGAAAATAGGTTTACCTGGAAGTTAGAGTGTCATTTGTAATAACTCACATGTGCTATTCATTACCGGTTTGTGCAGACTGTTAGCAAGGATCTTCAAATGGTTGACTGCAAAGTATAAAAACCTGTCAGAGAGTAGGAGGTCATGCTGTGTTACCCATTGGTACACTTTACAGAAGGAACTGAAATGTACTCAACATTAATAGATCTGTAGATACCAGGCATGGTGACACACACATGTAATCCCAGCTACTCAGGAGGTAGAGGCAAGAGGATCACAAGTTCAAGGCCAGCCTGGGAAAAGTTAGTGAGACCCTATCTCAAAAAATAAAATGACTAAATAAATAAATGTAAAAACAAAAGAGCTGGGGCATAGCTCAAGTGGTAGAGCACTTATCTAACATGCCTGAGGCCCTGAGTTCAATCCACAGCACATCAAAAAAAAAAAAAGTGAACGGCTATGAAAGTTGTACTTTCAAATTTAGGTTTGGAGATCAGGGGCAAGTGGCTCACACCTGTAATCCCAACCATTTGAAAGTCAGAGACAAGATTGCTGTTTGAGGCCAGTCCAAGCAAAAAGTTAGTGAGACCCTATCTCAAAGGACAAGCCAGGTATGGTTGTACACATCTATAATTCCAGCTATGTGGGAGGCACAGGCAGGAGGATCACTGTCTTGGGCCAGCCCTAGGCAAATCTGGAAGACCATATCTGAAAACTAGCCTGAAACAAAAAGTGTGGGATACATGGCACAAGTGGTAGAGTGCCTGCCTAGCAAGTGCAAAGCACTGAGTTCAAATCCTAATACCATCCAAAATAATGAATAAATAAAATCTAGGTTTTGATGTAGAATCATGCAGGCTTTTTTCACTAAAACCTCTAGGCAAGATAAATTCCTTTCCTTCTCACCTAATGGTCCCAGGCAGGTGTCACTGTTTGACACCACAGCTCGTTCTCATGCTGGGGAGACAGGTGTCTGAGGATATCATGGATGTCCACATAATGGACAGAGATTGGAAATGTCTTCATTGATCTTGGTCATAGCACGTCACTTCCTATAACATAGACACACAATAACGGATAAAAATATCACCTGGTTTTATGTTCTAGAAGAAGAGAATATAGGTTTTTATTGCTTTAATTTTTGTGAACAAAAAGCTCTTTCTACCACATTTAACCCCTCTAGGGTTGATTTATACCCCAAGAAGTATAAATCTGTGGCCTCTTCCCATGTTAGAGAGACAGTGCCCTCTCCCAGAGAGACAACGTGGGACTCTGCTCTATCCTTGCCTGCGTTTCTAAATGCAGATATACGGCACGGGCTGAGTCCTGCCAGACCCGTGTGTGCCAGTGTCTTCACTCCCACAATAAGAAGGCAGCAAACAGCGTTAAAACATGGAAATGGAAGAAGGCAGCCCCATGGACACCAGCCCTGCAGGTAAAGACAGTGGACCTCACACCAGGCAGGATCATAGGGCACGATGGCATCCTCATGGGGTGATGGCTCTGAGGCTCCCATGCTGTCACCAGTGATGGCACCTGGATGGTAGATTTGGGGTTCTTGGTTATGGAAGGAGCCCCCACTCATCCCCATGCCTCTCCTCCCACAGACTCCTTTGGAGAGGGCATTGTGAACGTCGCTCTCCCAGGGAAATTTTTGATGTATAACTTCTATACAAAAACTATGTGTTTATTTTTTTTAACATTTTATTGACAAATACTGTGTGTACAACATGTTTTGAAATATGTATATGTTGCAGAATGGCTCCCTTAAGATTAAATACATATATATACATTACTTCACACACTTCACTACAGCCTTAATGTAGACAATTGGGTGAGTTTGAACACATGAGCTCTGTGACACCGTTGTCATGACCAATATTACGTTCACCATCAGCTCCAACAGTTTCCTGTGGTCCCTTGTGGGATCTTGCTTTTGCTTTGTTTGGTGGGAAGAACATTTAATGTGGGATCTATGAGCGTAACACATTCTTAAGTGCTCAATACCATATTGCTAACTATAGGCTCTGCTGTGTGGCTCTCTAGAACTAATTTATGTCACCTAGCTGTCTTTAAATCCCTGAGCAGCAATTGCTCGTTTCCCTCCCTCTCCAGCCCCTGCCAGCCACTGTTCTGGTATATAACCAGACCACTGCAGTATTTGTTCTTCTGCGACTGGCTCATTTTATTTAGCAGAATATTCTACATATATGTCATAAATAGAAGGATTTCTTTCTTTTTAAAGGCTGAGTAATATTCCATTGTGTGTTTATGCCTTTTTTTTTTTTTTTTTTTTGGAAATACTGGAGTTGGAATTCAGGACCTCACTCTTGTTAGGCAGGTGCTTTACCACTTGAGCCGTACCCCTAAACCTTTTTTCTTTATGTATTTTTAAAATAAGGCCTGATGTTTATGCTCAAGCCAGCCCGAATCACAGTTCTCCTGTTTATACTTCTCACATAGGTGGGATGACAGGCACACACCACCATACCCAACTTTTTTGGCTGAGATGGGGTCTTAGTAATTAGTAATATATGTCCAGGCTGGCTTCCAACCACAATCCTCCCAACCTCTACTTCTCCTGTAGCTATAATTACAGACATGAGCCTGTGTCGACATATCTCATGTATTTCTTAAATCCACTCATCTGTTGAAAGGCCTTTGGTTGTTTCTACATCTTGGTTATTTTGACTGAAGCATCAGTGAACATGACAGGACACAACGTCTCATAGAGATAGTGCCTGCCTCTCTTTAGGAGCTGTTCCCAGGAGTGAAACTGCCGGGCTACATGGCAGGCAGACAGAACAGAACCATGGAACCCAAGAGACAACTGAGAAACAGACCAACACACATACAGTCAATTGATCTTTGATAGGCTGCCACGGACACAGTGGGCACAGATCATCCTCTTCAACCAACAGTGACGGGAAGACTGGGTAGCCACCTTTAGTGGGATGGAGTTAGACCTCTAACTTATGCCATAAACTAGAGTCATTTCAGATGTCTTGAAGATGGACATGCAAGACCCGAGACTGTGAAACTCCAAGAAGAAACGTAGGGGAATCTTCTGGATGTTGACTTTGGCAACTATTTCTTTTGTGGGAATTTGAAATGGAGCATGTCCTGGGGAGAGCAGTAGAGAGGTAGCTCAAAATCAACACCCAATTCTCATTGTGCCCAAGAGACCTGCATTCAGACTTTTTAATTTTCTCCTTGGTGTCTTTGTTTTGCTTTGTCTTGCTTTTGGCTAAGCCACTCATTCTTTAGCTATTGACTTCCGCCAGAAAACTTCTCATGGCTTTACTCAGTTTATTTCATGCGAGTGACTGTGCGCACCAACTTCTCAAGCTTGCTGTATGTCTTACATTTGACCTTAGCCCAGGGCCAAGAAGCAACTGCCACCTGTTTTCGCCTCTGGTTCTCTGCCTCGTTCTTTCAACAGTGGCAGCTGCGGTCTGAACAATAGGTTTAGACAGGCAGCATTTTTAATCTTTTTTTCCTTTCTTTTCTGCTGGGTTGAGTTCTTCATTTAACTGAGAAGACTTGTGACTTTGTGTTCAAAGACCTTTTCAGCTCTATCTCATGTTCACAGTTTTGAAAAGGCTGGCTTAGCCAACAGTGCAAGACCTTTAATGTCTGCCTGCAGAGCAGCCAGCTCTTTCAGAACTCTGTTTATTTTTATTGTATTTAGTGAAATACAGCTCACAGAATCCAGTACAAAACGAACCCTAGTGTTCCTCCCCAACCTCTCTCTCTCTGAGCTGCAGTTTTGGTAGGACCTTGATCTTCAAAATTTTCATAAGCAGTAGTTTAGCCAAAGAATAAATAACAGAGCTCTCCATGGGTTCTGAGCCCTGGATCTATTTCTTTTTTTTTTTTTAATTTTTTTTCATTGTTGTGCTAGACATGGGTACATGAGGCATTTACAAAAGTTCTTACAATATATCAAATACATCACACCTGGATCTGTTTCTTAACTGCACATGACTGCCCTTTTCAAGAAGTGGACATTCAGAACATGGCAGTCCTCCCCACTCCAGTCTTCTGTAAGGAAGAAAGTGTGAAGACATGGAGGGAGACTTTTAGCTGGGGTGGAGAATGGCCTGGTGACCTCAGGCCATTCCTTCATACACTGGGCAGTCACAGGACCAGACATAACCACACAGGAGGCGCAGAATGGAATCCAGCTGTGTGCCTTGGACAGATGGGGATGGACTCATGAGTGCCCAGTGGTCCCTGTCACAGAGCAGCTAGAGCATTTAGAATGTACTTTTACCCTGGGCATCATCATCAAACCAGACACAGACTTCTTACTATTGGTTATATTTGACAGTTTTTCAGGAAATTGCTTACTTTGAGTTGTATAAATAAGGATTTGCCACCATTCATGCATATAAATTTTATATCTCAAAATAAATATGCACTTAAAAATACAATATGAGATAAAGGTGTGAAAACAACGTATGAAATGAGATTTTTTCACACTTTACTAAAAGAGAAAGTAATTATCATATTTTAACAGATTATCCTATCAGTCTTTTAATAACTAAATCATAGTGTGAGAATGAACATCATGTAAAATTTCTTATTATTTTATTAGAATCAAAATGTCCCAAGACATATTCAGTTTATATAAATATGCTTGAAACTTTCTGAATAGAAGGGGTAACTTCCAAAAACATTGCCCATAAGTACAAAGTATACAGAGAACAACATGTATAGGATCACAGAAGATTCTGACTCAAAGAATTCAGAAACCATGTCTTTCTTTACCTCTGAATGTCCGCCATTGACAGTGGCTGAAAAAGGAGATGGTGAATGCATGTTTGATGAACCAGTGGGTGAAAAAAATGATGCAGGAAGCAGAACAATAGCCACTTAAAGGTCTATGAGGATCTTACATTTTTCTAACAAAAGTCCTAAGTTATTCAAGTCTTTAAAATTTATGATAAATATATGCTCATATTTTCAAACAACAAGGGTTATTTCGGTAATTATGTACAATTATGTAAATTATTTTTAAGCATGCATAGGATACATATCAATAAGACCAAATCACGTTATCATTTGATTTTTATATTTTAATTTTGCTGAATGAACCTACATAGGAAGAATTTGAAAGGTATTTGAAGACTTGGTTAATGTAATATTCTTTAAAGCAAAATGGCAAATAAGAAAAGATGAAATTGTGACTTAAGTCTGTTTATGATGGTTAGGTGAGAATTCTATATTGCATTGTAGCAATCAGGACATATTTTCCACCAGCAATAACTTACTAGGGAAAATATCTCCTAAGACAAACATTGGTGATTCTCTTCATTAATGGGTCCAAAAGAGAGTAAATATTTTATCAATGCTCCAGATTAGTTGGATAATTGACACCAGTCTCATTTATTAGTTTTTTCCCAATTGCTATGTATATGAATATTTTTGGAGAAAAGTCAAATAAATAGGCTTATTAAATAAGTTTTGTAAGGAGAGGATGAAATAATAAGCATAGAATTTTATAGATGATTTTAAGATGTGTTAATTTTTCTGTGTCTTTTCCATTAATTTGAAGATAAGTTTGATTGTTCATCTTGACTGTCAGCTTGGTGGATTGAGAAGCACCTAGAAGACTAGCAACGCACACTGGGGTGAGTCGGTGAGGTGTATCAGAGAGAACTAACTAGAAGGAAAAACCCTGCCCTAAATGTGGATGTCATCCATTAAGGTGGGGGCCTGGATAGAATGAAGGAGGAAGGAGGAACCCACTAGTATAGGCCCCCACCTCTCATTCTCCTTCTCCCCCTCCCCCTCCTTTTCCCCTTCCCTTTCCAGCTTCCCCCTTCCCCCTCTCCCTCCCCTTCCTGGCTGCCATGATGTGAGCTGACTTACCCTCCCCACCAGAGTGGACTGGAACCTCTGAAACACTGAGAAAATAAATCCTGCCTCCCTTAAGTCATTTCTCCAGGTGTCTGTCACAATGACAGAAAGTCTAACTAGCACAGTAAGTGTTGATAAAAACAATTATAAAGAAATGAGGAACATGAAAGGATGATTGTAAGTTGAGTCACAGTATTTATGGATAATATCAAGAATAGCTCTGTGATAAGCACTCAGATTAAATGTTAGTGAAGATTTCTAATGAGAAAAAAAATTCTAACAAACAACTGCCAGCCACATACCAGACAATACGATTTATACTGGAGCTATATCAGTGTGCAAGGCAGAAATGGAGCCTCCCTCTTGGTGCTAGAGCCACCTCTCTCTAGTCTGTGTACCTGAATTTCCTTCCGTGTTGAAGGATTGCAGCCTGAAGCTGGATCCCTCCCACCCTGTGGAACCTCACTCAGGTATAGTGTGTGCTGCAACACACATCCCTCCCCCAGCTGTACACCTGTGCCCTCACTTCTTAACCACGTGGGTAAAATAGAATTGTTTGTCAGATATTAAGGATTAACTTTTGAAAATGTGATGCCATTAATTTTATGTAAACTTAAGCATGAGCATCACAAAGAAAGCAGAATGAATGTGTTCACCTGTTGTTCTGTTCTTCTGTGACTACAAGACTTGTTCCCCCCTACCCCCACAAGGAATTTTTTGGCCTTATTATATTCACCACCATCTTGAAGTTAGCTTGATAGTACAGTAGGAGGCCTCATGAGCATGCACTTATAGCAAACCAAGGTTGCCAGCTTGGTACAAGGTTACCAAGACGGTACCATATCTTAGGAGTCATTATCCACTATATGATCCTGTTTTTTCTCTTCTTTAAAAAAAATTATTGTTATACTGGGGGTACATTGTGACATTTACCAAAGTTCTTATAATATGTCATAGTTGAATTCACCCCCCCCATCATTCTCCTTTATTCCCCTCTCCTGCCATTCCTAGAATAGTTTCAATAGGTCTCATCTTTCCATTTTAATACATGAGTATAATATTCCACCACATTCACCTTCCTACACCCTTTCTTTATATCCTCTCCCTCCCACTGATACCAATCCCCCAATGGCATCCATTTATGTATTTGTGTTCATAGAGACAAATCAAAACTGCACAGGTTAATGTCACACTTAGATAATTTTTATTACTTTCTCTTGATTTTGAAGGAAAAATGTATGTAGCAAGAGCAAGAATATGGAGTTCATATGGGATGAGACACACACATGAAAACCTTAGTGAGTGAAGATTAAATATTGATATCACATTTTCCTAAAAGCAGAATTATTTAATTGCCAATGAAAAGGTTCAGAAATATTTAACTCTACAGAACTTACTGAGAGCCAGGGGATAACCCTGGAAAATGTGTCCTGATTGCTACAATGCAATGTAGAATTCTCACCTATTAGTCATAAACAGACTTAAATCACAATTTCATCTTTTTTTTATTATTTGCCATCTTGCTTTAAAAATTGTTATATTAACAATTAAAAAGAGGAAAGGAATCAGTAAATAACAAATCATACTATTTGTGAGGAGAAAAAAAGAGACAGAGTTTTTGTTGCAAACCATCAAAAACAGGCATGGGAAAAGTAAGACAGTATGTTTCTTAGACATAACTATGAGGACAGAGGAGATGAGCAAAGATTAGCTCTGATTTCACTGTTCTCCATTAGAGTGAAACGAGAATTGCAGAAACCCAAGCCCCAACTGTGCTCTGTTTGAAGAACGAGGCATTTCGCACTTGATAAATGCTGCATCTCTGTCAGAGAGTAAAAATTTTGACACCACCCCGTGCGCTTAATTTTAAGATGAATATAAATGGCTCTCAGTACCGTTTATTGTGCTGTCTGTGTTGGCTGTGTGAGCCATAGGTCTGTCTGTATTACACTGTAAATAAACAGCACGTCACCAGCGTTGGGCTCGCTGTGATGGACGGGTGCCTTTCTCAACCCTCCATTGTCTCGTTGTCCAGGTCCTACTGGGTCATGAAGGAGACATTAGAAATATAGGTTCTTCTTCTCCTCCCTGGAATAAAACTGCTCTCTTAGGACTGTTTGTCCACAATGATTCAGTAGCCACAGCCTTTTTGAAAGCTATATATGCATTGTATTAATCTCACTGTTTATGTCACATGACTGTCTGGTTAAGTATATAAAATATATCTGACATTTTTAGGGTAATGCCTACTGACTATGAAATGTTTGAAAGCCAGCTAATGTCTGTCCCAGAGGAGGAACACTAAGATTTGTTTCTATTTACAATTATCTTTGTGCTAATGTTAATTTTAGTAAAAGGCTCTCTCTTATCTAAGGAATATTTCAGAGAAAACTGAGAAATTTGTATTGTAAATATTCTACATTGTCACACCAATATTTCAGTCTTATCTAAAGAACAAATAATGAGCTCTGACAAAAGAACTACACAAAAAAAATATAATTAATACATTTATCCTGTGTTCCTTTCCTTTTATGACCATAAGACTTGGGTTTCTTCTATCATAACAAGACTTGTTTTTTTTATTGGAATGCATTTGTGTATGTGCACATCACCAGATTAGTACAGACAAGCCAAAACTGTAAAGGTTTGAACTCTGTTGCTTGCTGAGGTACAGAACCCATGAAATTCAGGGTAAGAAGAACTATAGAGAGAAGATCCATTTGAAAAGAGAGGAAGTTTCCCTCAGTCTATATAAACAGAAGCATGTTTGATAGTACCAAAAGCCCAAAATAAATCACCTGTCTCTGTTACACATCCCAGGACAGAGAGAAGCCTTTTATATCTCTTGGAAGCATCACCAATTTCCCACCCCTCCACTGCCCCTTCCAGACAGCGTTGATGCTGATGTTGAACTGGGAAACCAGTCAATCAACACACATTGTCTGAGCATTCTCTTTGTGTAAGACACTGGACAGGCATATTGTAAGAGATTTTTTAAAATGTGACACAATGGCTACCCATAAGAAACTTAAAATCTGGTCAGAAAAACAACATAATAATTATATTGAAATATAGCAAATTAAAACGATAATAGCACAATACTAACTAACTAAACTGTCTGCTTTCAAAGTGACTCTCTGCTACTTTTTCTGTTTATTTCTTTCTATTAAACGATCATGTGAAGTATAGGGAGGAAGGGAGATGCCATATGTCTTTCTAGAAAAACGACTCAGCGGAAGATCCAGTTAGCGCTTAAAGAAGTGGGTCTCTAATGGCCATCATACTCAGGAAACCTAATTCCTCTCTGCAAACCAAAGATTTGATACTTTTGAGATTGCTTGACTCTAAAACAGAAAAGAATAACATTTGTGCGGTTTTTTGTATTAGTGTGATTAATTGTCCTGAGGTTTCATTGTGATATTTCCCTACATGCATAGTGAATTTGATCAAATTCACCCCATGTACTACTATCGTATTCACCTCACCCCATTATTTTTGCAATTTAATGGGTTCAATTATTCTGTCATCATACATAAAGTTCTTCCTTCAATTCATCACCTCTCCTTTCACCCTCCTCCCCAAATAGTCCTGCTTTTACATTTGTGTCATTACTTTCTGAGGTCTAGATTCCATATATGAGACAAAACTTGGAATACTTGTCTTTCTCAGTCTCGCTTATCTTCCTCCAAACAACATAATTTCATTCTTCTTTGTGGTTAAATAATACTCCATAGTGTACATGTATCACATTTTCTTTTTTCATTCATCAGTTGTTGGGCACCTGGACTGACTCCATAGCTTGGCTGTTGTGAATAGCCTCAACAGACATGGGTGGACAGGTGGCTCTAGTCCATATTGACTTATACTCCTTACACGACCCACTGGCAGCAGAGTCGTCTGTGCATTTGCACACAGTATCTCTATTACATAGTAACTTAGCTACCATATTTTTGAGCCAAGCTAATGTAAAAACATGTCTTCTCTGAAACTCTGTATTGAAAGTTACAATCCAATTCACTCAGGACATTTGTGTATTCTGTGAAGTCAGTGTTCTATTTCAGACCCTAATGTGAAGTAGCCTGTGAAAAGAGCAAGGTGCTGTGAATTTTAAACCCTTTCATTAACTTAATAGGTTCAGCATCTTATTTCTGGATAATTAGTACACATTATATCTCAATGGTTACTGTAAATAAATCTTGATGGGTCTTAGGGAAATTCCATAAGGCGAGAAGGTCCTTGTTTGTTCTGGGAGCTGCCACTATGGTCACCATTCTGAAGTTTAGCTAGGAGGCTTGCCATCTGAGGCTTGCCCTAGACAAAAACTCGGCCTGAATGAAAAACAACAAAAGCTAAAAATGGCTGAAGGTGTGACATAAATGGTAGCACACCTGCCTAGCAAGCACAAGGCTCTCAGTTCAGACTTTGTTACTGCCAAAAAATTAATAATTTTTTTAATTTGTAATGTTTTAATTGTGCTGGGTGGGGGTACATTGTGGCATTTATAAAAATTCTTAAAATATGTCCTACTTGAATTAACCCCCTCCATCATTCTCCTTTGTCTCCCTGCCCCATTCCTGGAATAGTTTCAACAGGTCTCATTTTTCCATTTACATACATGTGCACACAGCATTTGCACCATAGTCACCCTCCCATGCCCTGTCCCCACCTCTCCCCCCAACTCGTACCAACCCCCCCCCCACCCCAGGCGGGACCTGTTCTGTCCTCCTGTTCTCAAATCTTGTAAAATTTTGTTTAAGATAGCTAACAGGGAATTTCCTTGTGACATTTCCATGTATATATGTATTATAGACTGAAAATAAGTAATTTTAATATCAGGTATTTTAGAATAGGATTTTAGGTTTTTAAAAAATAGGTTTTTATTTCCTATTTGAAATTCTTAAACCTAAATGACTTAGTATTTTCACTGCTGAACATTTTATGTAAAGTTTGAGTGAACAACTCAGTTGTCAAGAAAAACTATAGTTCTTCAAATAGTATAAAAGAAAAATAAAGGGCTGGCAGAGTAGTTCAAGTGGTAGACTAGCAAGTCTGAGGCTCTGAGTTCAAACTCCAGTGTGGCCCAAAAGAAAAAAGAAAACATAATTGAATGGAAATACAATCTGAAGGCTTGCTCTGGTCGTTTTTATGCAATTAAACTTTCTATACTATCCTTCTGTGAGAACAATCATAGAATTTTTAAATTACACTCAAGTAGCAGGTTAACATGGAGATGAAGTAACTGGAGCATCAAAGCAAATTACTTTGGGTCACAATTCACCAGAGTGCAAATATGTGGTGACAACTTATGTCTCCTTACCTATGTGATCATTCTCCTCTCACTCAGACCAGTATTGGGCTTGTTTTCAACCCTCCTGTTTCCCCCAACTTTGATTTTATCTCACATGCAGGCTCTGCATGTGCTTTTTATTTTGAGTAAGTAGGTGATTTCTTTTCAGACCTTTCTTCTTAGTGACATTAAAGAAGCTGAGAGCCAGGTGTGGTGATGTATGCCTGTAATCCCAACACTGGAGTAGTTGAAGCAGGAGGAAATGGAATTTGAGGCTAGCCTGGGCTGAATAACAAGAACTTGTCTCAAAATACATGAAAATGAAAAGGGAGAAGGAAGGAAGGAGGGAAGGAAGGAAGAATAGAAGGGAAGAAAGAAGTTACAATAGATATGGTCTTATCTTTTTCAGTATCACAGTGTTTGTTCACTGTGAAAAGTTTCTTTTAAAATGACACATAACATCTATTTTCTTTTACCTTCAAACATAGAAATACATCCCTTCACTGACTTTTATTTGATAACTCAAGGCCTTTCTAAAATTATGAAACTCTTGACTCCTCAGACTACAGTTCGTATCTTCCTTGAATAAACCATGGTAGTAATGGCTTTGCTTGAGTTTCTCCAAAGTAGAGTGAAAAATGTTTGTGAAGCCAACTGCTGTCCTTCTAGACTTTGAACATTTTCTCTAACCACTCAGTTTTACCCTTGCTGATTTTACTGCTTTTTTTTCAAACATATTTCTCTCAGTTTGCTTACTTTTCTACTCAAAACATGATTAAGTAATTGCAGACGTAAGTGTGTACTGTGCCACATGAATATTTGTGGTGACTCCAGGTAAGCATAAGACTTAGCTGTTGGAGCAAGAAAGCACAGGTGTGCTAATAGGTGTGCTCAAGTGACATGCTTAGGGTGGATGCCAGGCTCACGGGATTCTCCAAGCCGCCATGATTAGAGTTGGGTTTGGTGAGCATTCCTGTGTAGGGCTACAGGAAATGTAGTGACATCACTAAGAGAGAACTTAGATCTCCGAGGTTTAGCTCTCCAGGGCTTCATGGTCTCTGCTGTCTTCATCCACCTGAGACATAGATCTGGGTTTCTGAAGTAAATCTCCAGTTTCTAGAGAAGGCTTTCCATCATGAGCTGTTCTGAAGTTCTGCTGAAAGCCAGACCTAAAACACACACAGCTGTACACTTGCAAGATTACTAAAGGACATTGTCACTAGAGTTGAATTGCCTGAAATTATAAAACTCACTGCTTTGGGTGTGATATATTTAATGTTTATTTCATCTATAAAATGGTAGAATAATAGCTTCTGCTTCTGTTCGTTATTATGGTTGTCAAAACATATACAAAGACTGACACTCAATTTTATCTCATAGTAATTTATTATAATAGAATATAAAAATCCAAGCTAGAAAGTAAAGCTGTCAAATAATTGTATATTATGAGATTATGCTTTAAAATATGTAAACAATGCTGATAAATTATTTGCATATTTGTTTTGATGATGGTGAGGGAATGGAGAGGAATATAAAAATGTTTCTATTTTGTGCCAAATTAGTGGACACATCTTAGAAAAATGTACTTAAAGCCATGTTATAGAAATAAAGATGCAGTTTCTCATTGCTATCTGCAGCAAATTTTAATAAAGAAATTACCATTACTTGATTTATGTTGTGAAATGATCTTTAATATGACAATATGTATGTTATTTTTTATACCAAATTATTTTTTACTTTTTTCATCCATGGGCAACAATGGCTCTCAAAGGTACCCTGAATCAACATAGTTGAAATCAAAATCAAAGTTGCCCTTGCCAGAGGAAGCCAGCTAAGGAACACCAGAGTTCTGCCTGACTCTTCTACTGGGTTCTAGTTTCGTGCAAGTCAGGGTATTTATGACAAGACGATGCTACAGTGGGTGGTGGGAGAACAACCAACCGTGTCTCAAAGGGTCTGGTCTAGGGCATAAGATCCACATACTCAGTCTCTCCTGAAAAGGTCCAGCTTCCCATGATGCAACAATGAAAAGTTTATAGAACTGGCCATTTTACTTGGGACTGTCTTGGTGACTACATCTTACCTCTTCATTCCAATTTGTAGTTAGTTTATACCAACTAATGATTACACCAAGCCAGGAAAGGACTTCCAAGGACAGGGGCTTAGTTTTCTGTTGGGCTGTACATAACCTGACTCCAGGAAGCTGAAATATGTTTCATTTCTCTCTCTTACAGGATGCCAAGAGGAGCCAGCTCTTCATGTTTCTAGCTCTGCTTTGATGTGTTGTAGAACCACCACAAGACCAGCATCACTAACCTAGTTCAGCCCTATCTTTTAACAAATCCTTAAACTCTTGCATTTTAGTTTGCTTTCTGTCCACTGATATGTCATCCAGATCATTTCTCAGGCCTGTCTGCCTCTACAAGTGAAGATATTCTCCCCCCTTTAAAATTTAATAAAAGTCAACCAAATTGTATTGCTCTTTGAACAGAATGACTGGGAAAGTTAGTGCCTGTATAAATTTTTTAAGAGATAAAATAAGCCAGGTGCTGGTGGTTCATGTCTGTAATCCTACATAACTACAGTTGTTCCATGCCAGCTTGGGCAAAAAAGTTAGCAAAACCCCACCTTACTGGAAAAAAGCTGGATGTGGTGGCACATGCCTGTCATCTTAGCAATGGCGGGAAGCATAAAATAGGAAGGTCTCAGTCTGGGCTAGCCTGAGTCAAAAGCAAGAGTCTACCTCCAAAATAACCACAGCAAAAAAGTGCTGGAGGCTTGGCTCAGGTAGTACAGCGCCTGCCTCACAAGTGTAAAGCCCTGAGTTCAAACTCAAGTACTGCCCAAAAAAAGAGAAAGAAAAGAAACTGTCCCACATACCGAATCCATTGGGCTTGCTTTGCTTCATTTTATTATCTTGGCCTTTACCTTAAGACAAAACAGAAAGCCAGCTTACAGTAGAATAGCTCCTCTGGGACCATTTCATGGTCTTAACTACTGTGGCTTTCATTACTGTCTTGAGGTAGTGTCAGTCTTCCAACTTCATTCTTGTTTCTCAACATTGTGTTGGTTTTTCTGGATCACTTGCCTATGTATATGAAGGTTAAAATCACTGAGTCAATATTCACAAAATACCTTGCTGGGATTTTGATTGATATTGTATTGAATCTATAAATCAAATTGGGAAGAACTGACAAAGTGTCAATACGGATTCTTCCACCCATGAACATGGACTATCTCTCCATTTACTTGGTTACTTTTATCTGAGTGTTGTTTTGCTCCTACAGATTTTGCTACATTTATACCTATTTCATTTTCAAGATGCTAATATAAATTATATTGTGTTTTTTAACATCAAATTCCAATTACTCAGTGCTGGCATGTAGGAATGCAGTTCACTTTGTATATTAACCTCATATTCTACAACCCAGGCACAATCATGTCTGAGTTCCAGTTGCTTGTTTATTAAGATTTTCATATGATAACGCCATCTGCAAATAAGGCAGCTTTACCTTTTTCTTCTCAGTCTATATGCCTTTTGTATCCTTTTTATTTTTGCATTATCTGGAGTCCAGTATAATGTTGAAAAGGCATGGAAAGGGGATATTCTTGCCTTATTCTTGATTCTCCTGGGAAAATTGAGCTTATCTTTGATAGGTTTGATGTTAGTTTTCCATAGATATTCTTTCTTGATTAAGTTGATGAACTTCCCTTCCATTCTTAGTTTACTGAGAAGTTTTATCATGAATTGGTGCAGGATTTTGTCAAATTTTTTTTCTGTACCTATTGTTATGCATAATGTGAGTTTTCTTCTTCAGGTTTTAGATATGATGGATTAGATTAATTGATTTTTGAATGATGAACAAGTCCTGGATGATGGGATAAAGCCCACTTGGCTGTGGCATATAATTCTTGTATATACTTTTAGATTCAACTTACTAACATCTTGTTGAGAACTTTTATATCTATGTCTATAAGAGATCTGGTCTGTAGTTTTCTATATAGAGGTCTGGGGACCTCTATATTTAATAAATCAATCATTTTAATGGATGTCTTCAGTTTTTTTCCTATATCCCTATGTCTGAATCATAGGTTTTCAAAGGTTAGTCTTCTACCACACACCTCATCTCTGTTTATTGAGCTCAAATTAAATTCCCCAGAATTTTATGAGCCTGAGAAACTTCACCTTTCTTCTAAAGACTCTGTCTTATAAACCTGCTCTATCTATTAAGTGAGAAAAGCCAAACTCATTTATTTCAGATCATACCATCATCCACTTACAGAAAAATTAGGGGACTGGTCACTTTATCACTTTGTTTCATTGTGGATATTGGATAAACCTGAAATATTAGATTTGGCTTTTTTTGATATTGTGTGGTTGTTCATTCTTGAAGGGGATTTATATTGATCTTTTTTTTAAATTTCTTTTATTCGTATGTGCATACAATGTTTGGGTCATTTCTCTCCCCTTCACCCTGCCCCCTCACTTTACTCCCACCCACTCCCTCTGCCCCCCACTACCACGCAGAAATTATTTTGCCCTTATCTCTAATTTTGTTGAAGAGACAGTAAAATCAGTAATATGACCAACCAAGGGGTTTTTGCTAGTTGAGATAAGGATAGCTATACAGGGAGTTGCCTCGCATTGCTTTACTGTATATGTGTGTTACCTTCTAAATTAATTCTTCTTGAAATACCCTTTTATCTAGTTCCTGGTCCCCTTCTCCCATTGGCCTCTGTTGCTTTAAAGTTTCTGCATTAATTCCTTTGCATTGAGGACATCAAATGGTATGTTGGTTTTTGGGGGGTTTCTTGCCTATCCTCATACCTCCCTTGTGTGCTCTCGCTTTTATCATGTGATCAAAGTCCAATCCCCTTGTTGTGTTTGCCCTTGATCTAATGTCCACATGAGGGAGAACATATGATTTTTGGTCTTCTGGGCCTGGCTAACCTCGCTCAGGATGATGTTCTCCAATTCCATCCATTTACCTGCAAATGATAAGATTTCATCCTTCTTCATGGCTGAGTAAAATTCCATTGTGTACAAGTATCACATTTTCTTAATCCATTCATCAGTAGTGGGGCATCTTGGCTGTTTCCATAACTTGGCTATTGTGAATAGCACTGCAATAAAGATGGGTGTGCAGGTGCCTCTGGAGTAACCTGTGTCGCATTCCTTTGGGTATATCCCCAGGAGTGGGATTGCTGGATCATATGGCAGATCTACATTTAGATTTTTAAGAAGCCTCCAGGGCGGCAGTGGCAGCGGCGGCAGGACGGAGACGGAGGGCGGCCTGCCCAGCGCACCCAATGCCGGACAGGCGGCCGCGAAGAGCAGCGGGCAGCGGGCCGGCACCGACGACGGCTCCGAGGCCCGGCCAGCAGCGCCCGTGGGATGCGGAGCAGCTGGCACCGGAGGCCACGGTCCGGCTAGGCCCTGTCGCCCGCACACGGCGGCCCGGCTGTGGCCAGGCCAACTGGGTTTGGCCTGCTAAGAGAAGACTGTGAGCATCCCTGGGCCACGCTGGCCCCCAGGGACCACGGACATCATGAATGACGTGGCCATTGTGAAGGAAGGCTGGCTTCACAAACAAGGGGAATACATCAAAACGTGGAGGCCTCGCTACTTTCTCCTCAAGAACGACGGCACCTTCACTGGCTACAAGGAGCGGCCGCAGGATGTGGACCAGTGTGAGTCACCACTCAACAACTTCTCTGTGGCACAATGCCAGCTGATGAAGACAGAGCGGCCCAGGCCCAACACCCTCATCATCCGCTGCCTGCAGTGGACCACAGTTATTGAGCGCACTTTCCATGTGGAGACATCCGAGGAACAGGAAGAGTGGACAACCACCATCCAGACTGTGGCTGATGGACTCAAGAGGCAGGAGGAAGAGCCTGTCAGGCTTGCCCAGTGACAACTCAGGGGCTGAGGAGATGGAAGTTTCCCTGGCCAAGCCCAAGCATCGTGTGACCATGAACGAGTTTGAGTACCTGAAGCTGCTGGGCAAGGGCACATTTGGGAAGGTGATCCTGGTGAAGGAGAAAGCCACGGCCGCTACTATGCCATGAAGATCCTTAAGAAGGAGGTTATTGTGGCCAAGGACAAGGTGGCCCACACACTTACTGAGAACCGTGTCCTGCAGAACTCCAGGCACCCTTTCCTCACAGCCCTAAAGTACTCCTTCCAGACCCACGACCGCCTGTGCTTTGTCATGGAATACGCCAATGATGGTGAGCTCTTCTTCCACCTGTCCCGTGAGCTCGTATTCTCTGAGGACCAGGTCCGCTTCTATGGTGCTGAGATTGTGTCGGCCCTGGACTACCTGCATTCAGAGAAGAACATGGTGTACCGGGACCTCAAGCTGGAGAACCTCATGCTGGACAAAGATGGACACATCAAGATCACAGACTCTGGGCTGTGCAAGGAGGGTATCAAGGACGGGGCCACCATGAAGACCTTCTGTGGGACACCCGAGTACCTGGCCCCTGAGGTGCTGGAGGACAATGACTACAGCCGAGCAGTAGACTAGTGGGAGCTGGGTGTGGTCATGTACGAGATGATGTGTGGCCACCTGCCCTTCTACAACCAGGACCATGAAAAGCTGTTTGAGCTTATCCTCATGGAGGAGATCCGCTTCCCACAGTCTCTTGGGCCTGAGGCCAAGTCCCTGCTGGCTGGGCTGCTCAAGAAGGACCCTAAACAGAGGCTTGGTGGGGGCTCCAATGCCAAGGAGATAATGCAGCATCGCTTCTTTGCCAGCATTGTGTGGCAGGATGTGTAGGAGAAGAAGCTCAGCCCACCTTTCAAGCCGCAGGTCACCTCAGAGACTGATACCAGGCATTTTGATGAGGAGTTCACAGCTCAGATGATCACCATCACACCACCAGACCAAGACGACAACATGCAGTGTGTGGACAGTGAGCAGAGGCCGCACTCCCCCCAGTTCTCCTACTCTGCTAGTGGCACGGCCTGAGGGGCACCAGGCAGAGGTTGTGCACTCCGCTGCATCTCCAGGTCCAGCAATCTCTGGATGATCTGTTTGATGGTTTTATTTCCTGGATGCACTGGGAGGAACCACACTTGTCTCCGAGATGGGACAGGATGGGATGGGACTGGTGGGTGGGAAGATGTTCCTACTGTGGGTGGCATTCTGCTTCCCAGCCAGGTCAGAAGGGAAATTATCCTGCGGATTTTCTTAATTTATTTCATCCAACTTGTTCTCCAGACATGGCCTCGGCCCTCAGAACAATTACAGATTCATGTAGGAAAATGTTAAGGACTCCTGCAGCTACGTGCAATGTGAGGCCGGAGGGTCACTGCCCCCATTGGGCCATCCATCCCGGATGTCACCTGTCTCCAGGGTCCACTTGGAGCAACCTCATTGTGAGGCTGGCACTCAGCCATCCCCATCCTTGGGCTGTGCCTCTTGAGGACAGACTTCCTCAGCATTGGCCCTAGAGATAGGACCTGGGGATGGGGGTAGGGCTCATCCAGAAGACAGAGGAACAGGATTTCAATTTGTAGCTGTGGATTGCGCTGTTTAGAGCATTTCTGGGGATTCTGATCTAGTGACAGGAAAGCCTGTTCCCCTCCTGTGTCATGGCTCTTGGTGGTGTCCATCGAGGGCCCCACCTCAGATGATTTCTCGTCTTAGCACTTATCAATTTAGATGCTTTACTTCTTGGCTGTTGCCCTGGCCTGTCCCCACTCCTGGCCAGATGCTGCAGCCACTGCTGCACCATGCCCTTTTTCACAACATTCAACTTTAGCATTTTTACTATTATAATAAACTTTCCCTCCAAATTCTTCAATAAAAATTGCTTTTCAAGCTAAAAAAAAAGGAAGCCTCCAATTTTTTCCAGAGTGCTTGTACTAGTTTGCATTCCCAACAGCAGTGTAAGAGGGTTCCTTTTTCCCCAAATCCTCACCAACACCTGTTGGTGGTGGTGTTTCTAATGATGGCTATTCTAACAGGGATGAGGTGGAATCTTAGTGTGGTTTTGATTTGCATTTCCTTAATGGCTAGAGATGGTGAGCATTTTTTCATGTGTTTTTTGGCCATTTGAATTTCTTCTTTTGAGAAAGTTCTGTTTAGTTCACTTGCCCATTTCTTTATTGGTTCATTAATTTTGGGAGAGTTTAGTATTTTGAGTTCCCTATATATTCTGGTTATCAGTCCTTTGATGTGTAGCTGGGCAAATATTTTCTCCCACTCTGTGGGTGGTCTCTTCAGTTTAGAGACCAATACTTCTGTTGAGCAGAAGCTTTTTAGTTTTATGAAGTCCCATTTGTCTCTTAGTTGCTGAGCTGCTGAGGTTCCATTGAGAAAGTCCTTGCCTATACCTATTAGTTCCAAAGTATTTCCTGCTCTTTCCTGTACCAACTTTAGAGTTTGGGGTCTGATATTTAGGTCCTTGATCCATTTGGAGTTAATATTGGTATAGGATGATAAACATGGATCTAGTTTCAGTTTTTTGCAGACTGCTAACCAGTTTTCCCAGCAGTTTTTGTTGAAGAGACTGTCTTTTATCCATTGTATATTTTTAGCACCTTTATTAAAAATAAGTTAGTTATAGTTGTGTGGCTTCATATCCGGGTGCTCTATTCTGTTCCATTGGTCTTCATGTCTGTTTTTGTGCCAGTACCATGCAGTTTTTATTGTTATTGCTCTGTAATATAGTTTGAAGTTAGGTATTGTGATACCTCCAGCATTGTTCTGCTTGCTGATTATTGCCTTGGCTACTCGTGGTCTCTTGTGTTTCCAAATAAATAAATCAATGTCTTTGATGAACATCATTGGGATTTTGATGGGAATTGCATTAATCATGTAGGTTGCTTTTGGGAGTATAGACACTTTTACTATGTTGATTCTACCAATCCATGAGCATGGTAGATCTCTCCACTTTCTAGAGTCTTCCTCAATCTCTTTCTTCAGGAGTTTATAGTTTTCCTTGTAGAGTTCATTCACATCTTTTGTTAAGTTTACTCCTGGGTATTTGATTTTTTTTTTGAGGCTATTGTAAATGGAATTGTTTTCATATATTCTTTCTCAGTTTGTTCATTATTAGTGTATAAAAATGCTAATGATTTTTCTATGTTGATTTTATATCCTGCTACCTTGTTATAGCTATTGATGGTGTCTAGTAGTGTTTGAGTAGAATTTTTTGGGTCTTTAAAGTATAGGATAGTATCATCTGCAAATAGGGATATTTTGACAGTTTCTTTACCTATTGATATTCCTTTTATTCCTTCTTGTTGCCTAATTGCTCTGGCTAGGAATTCCAGGACTATGTTGAATAGAAGTGGAGATAGTGGGCATCCTTGTCTAGTTCCTGATTTTAGAGGGAATGATTTCAGTTTTTCACCATTAAGTATAATGCTGGCTGTAGGTTTGTCACATATAGCTTTTATAATGTTGAGGTACTTTCCTTCTATTCCTCGTTTTCTTAGAGCTTTTATCATGAAATGGTGTTGGATCTTATCAAAGGCTTTTTCTGCATCTATTGAGATGATCAAGTGGATTTGTCTTTGCTTCCGTTAATGTGGTTTATTACGTTTATTGATTTTCATATGTTGAGCCACCCCTGCATCCCTGGGATGAAGCCTACTTGGTCGTGGTGAATGATCTTTTTGATGTGTTGTTGAATTCGGTTTGCCATTATTTTGTTGAGGATTTTTGCATCAATGTTCATTAAGGAGATTGGCCTGTAGTTCCCCTTTTTGGAGGTGTCTTTGCCTGGTTTTGGGATAAGTGATATACTGGCTTCATAAAATGTGTTTGGCAGTTTTCCTTCCCTTTCTATTTCATGGAACAGTTTAAGGAGGGTTGGTATCAGTTCTTCTTTAAAGGTCTGATAGAATTCATCAGAGAATCCATCAGGTCCTGGACTTTTCTTTTTGGGGAGACTCTTGATTGCCGCTTCAATTTCATTTTGTGTTATAGATCTATAGATCTGTTTAATGTCCTCTTGGTTCAGTTTTGGATGATCATAAGTATCTAGAAATCTGTCCATTTCTTCAAGATTTTCAAATTTATTTGAATATGGGTTCTCAAAGTAGTCTCTGATGATCTCCTGGATTTATGTGGTGTTTGTTATTATCTCCCCTTTAGCATTTCAGATTTTACTGATTTGGTTTTTTTCTCTTCTCCTTTTAGTCAGGTTTGCCAGGGGTCTATCAATCTTGTTTATTTTTTCAAAGAACCAACATTTTGTTTCATTGATTCTTTCTATGTTTTTTTTTATTTGTTTTTTTTCTATTTCAGAGATTTCAGATCTTATTTTTATTATTTCTCTCCTTCTATTTGTTTTGGCATTTGCTTGTTCTTGTTTTTCTAGGAGTTTGAGATGTAGCATTAGGTCATTGATTTGAGATCTTTCAGTCTTTTTAATATAAGCATTCATGGCTATAAACTTTCCTTTCAGGACTGCCTTTGCTATATCCCATAGGTTCCAGAAGGTTGTGTTTTCATTTTCATTGACTTCCAGGAACCTTTTAATTTCCTCTTTTATTTCATCAATGACCCATTGTTCATTAAGCAATGAATTGTTCAGCTTCCAACTGTTTGCATGTTTTTTGTCTTTATTTTTGTTGTTGAGTTCTAGTTTTATTGCATTGTGATCAGATAGAATACATGGTATAATTTATATTTTCTTATATTTGCTAAGGCTTGCTTTGTGCCCTAGGATATTATATATTTTGGAGATGGTTCCATGGGCTGCTGAGAAGAATGTATTTTGTGTAGAAGTTGGATGAAATGTTCTGTAGACATCAACTAGGTCCATTTGATCTATGGTATGTTTTAGATCTAGGATTTATTTTTTTTTGTTTGGATGACCTATCTATTGATGATAATGGGGTGTTTAAAGTCTCCCACAACCACTGTGTTGGAGTTAATATATGCTTTTAGGTCCTTCAGGGTATGTTTGATGAAATTGGGTGCGTTGACATTGGGTGCATATAGTTTGATAATTGTTATTTCCTTTTGGTCTATTGTCCCTTTTATTAGTATGGAATGTCTTTCTTTGTCTCATTTGATCTGTGTAGGTTTGAAGCCTACTTTGTCTGAGATAAGTATTGCTACTCCTGCCTGTTTTCGGGGGCCACTAGCTTGGTAAATCTTTTCCAGCCTTTCATCCTAAGCCTATGCTTACTTCTGTTGGTGAGATGGGTCTCCTGTAAGCAACAAATTGTTGGAACTTCCTTTTTAATACAGTTTGTCAAACAGTGCTTTTTGATGGGGGAATTAAGTCCATTAACATTAAGTGTTAGTATTGATAGGTTGTGGTGATTCCTGTCATTTAGTTGTCTTAGTTGTTTGAAGGTTTGATTGTGTGTATCTAAATCGGTTACTTTCTACTTTCTTGCTTTTTCTTTTCCTGTAGTTTGGTACTGCCTGCCCTTTCATGGTTATATTGGATTTCATTTTCTGTGTGCAGAATCCCTTGAAGAATGTTTTGTAGTGGTGGCTTTGTGGTCATATATTGTTTTGGTTTCTGCTTATCATGGAAGACTTTTTTGCTCCATCTATTTTGAATGATAGTTTTGCTGGGTAGAATATCCTGGGGTTGAAGTTATTTTCATTCAGTGCCTGGAAGACCTCACTCCCAGATCTTCTTGCTTTTAACGTTTCTGTTGAGAAGTCTGCTGTGATTTTGATGGGTTTACTTTTGTATGTTGTTTTTTCCTCTCTGCAGCCTTCAATATTCTGTCTCTAGTCTCTGTACTTGTTGTTTCAATGCTAGGATGTTGTCGGGTAGTTCTATTTGGTCAGGTCCATTTGGTGTTCTGGAGGCTTCCTGTATCTGTATGGGTATAGTTTTCCCTAGACTTGGGAAATTTTCTGTTATTATTTTCTTGAATGTATTATGCATTCCTTATGCTTGCACCTCTTCTCCTTCTTCAATGTCATGATTCTCAGGTTTGGACTTTTGATGGAGTCAGTAAGTTTTTGCATATTCTTTTCACAGGTCTTGAGTTGTATAACTAATAGTTCTTTGGTTTTTCCTTTAATTACCATTTCATCTTCAAGTTCTGAGATTCTGTCTTCTGCTTGTTCTAGTCTGCTGGATTGGCCTTCCATTTTGTTTTGCATTTCTGTTTTGTTCTTTTTTCTGACATTTTCCATATCCTGAGTCACTTCCTCTTTATTATTGTCTATTTTCATCCTGAGTTCATTTATCTCTTTATTTATTGTGTTCTTTATTTCATTTTGGTGTTTATACAGTGCTTCTATAGTTTCTCTTATTTGTTCTTGTGCTTTCTCAAATTCTCTATTTTTTTTGTCTTGGAATGTCTTGAGTGTCTCCTATACATTTTGGTTGATCATATACAGTATCATCTCTATAAAATTCTCATTGATTACTTGCAGGATTTCTTCTTTCAGGTTGTTCTTGTGTGCTTCTTTGGGTTCTTTGGCATAGTTTGTCTTTGTTTTATTGGAGTCTGGATCTGGCCATCTGTTTTTTTCATTTACCTCTGGTTCCTGTACTAATTTGTTATTGGGGGGAAAATGGTTTCCCTCTTTTTTCATCTTCCCATCATTCCCCTTGCTACTGTTACTGTCCCT
Source organism: Castor canadensis (assembly GCF_047511655.1). Classification (NCBI taxonomy): domain Eukaryota; kingdom Metazoa; phylum Chordata; class Mammalia; order Rodentia; family Castoridae; genus Castor; species Castor canadensis. The sequence continues at coordinate 51,818,719 of NC_133401.1, read as the reverse complement.
GTACTGTGTGTAATTCAGTATTGTCTAGTTTGTAATAGTAACAATGATGATGTCTAGAATGGAAGGGTGAGAAGAGAAGGGAAAGCAAAGAAGGTAAAGAAAAGGGGAAAAAAACAAAACAAAACAAAAACAGAGCCAAAAAAATAAACAGGGACAGATAGTTTACTAATGAACAGTGAGCTAAACAGGCATTAGAGAGACAGAGAGAGGATAAAAAAAATTCCCAAGTTCAAAAGCAATAGTTTCAGTCTTAATAGTTTTAGTGTTATTCCTTCAGCATCCAGTCCTGGTGTTGGTATCTGAGTAGTAGTTCTGTTGTTGTCTCATCAAATGGAAAAAAAAAAAAGAGTCTGGAGACAGCTTTGTGAATGTCTATCTGAGACTGCAGCTCACCTGCCACCTACTGTTAGCCAGCTGTTGCTGCAGGCTTTATTTATTGCAGATCTCAGGAATGAGCTTTACACTCACCTAGCCCCACAGGCTTTGTTTATTTAGAGTTCTCTTGGACACTTGCACCTTTTGTTTCCTCCAGTATACAGCCCTACCCACCTGTTGCAATTGCAGTCCTTTTTTATTTAGAGTTCGCATGGGGAAGTGATCTTCCCCCACTCTCAGGTGGAGCGTGCCACACTGTAGCTGCTGTTGGATGCCTTTCCCTCTCCAGGCATACTGGGGGAGGTGGTGTCACACCCGTCTTCTCTGGCTGGCTTGATTATTTACAGCTCATGTGAGGGAGTGCCCCTCCTCCACTCTCCTGAGCTCAGGGCACACCGCCCTCTTTGCTACATGTCTCTTTTTTTTTTTCCAGCTGCTTGTTTATTATTCAGTTTATTTATTTTTTTCTTCTCTCCTTGGGCAGGGGTCAGTCTGTCCAGGGGGCTATGCTGATTTGTCCCAGGGATTCCATGTGCTGCTTATCTGCTCACCTGGTGGTCAGCATCTCCCAAGCAGGTTAGGAGCTGGCATCTGGTGGTGCGGGAACCCTCCTTGTTTCTCTGTTTGACATGGCGTGGGGATGCTATGCGTGGGCTAGGGGTGTGGGGGTGTCAGAGTTTTGCCTCTTTTTAGTGGTTTTTCCTGCCCGGTATATCTCCAGCATCTCTCCAAGAGTCAACTTTAGGAAGCATGCTTTCTGCTGCCTCCCTCTAGTCACCATCTTGGAATCTCCCCTTCAATTTTTTTTTAATTGTTAGAATGTAGTGTTAAACTCTAGAAAAGACATAAAAAGAATTTCTTCTTATTAGTTCAAACCAGAAATATTCACCTTATTTAACTGTCTTCAGGCTTTTCTAAAGTTTCTCTTCAATCTTCATGTAAATTAAAAGTGAGAATGTGCTTATATATTTCCTCCAGAGATTTTCAAAAGGACAATTTTTTATCTCCTTGACATTTGAAGAAAAAGTTTCTCTTCTGATCGCATCTCTGAGATTTTTCCTTTAATTTTTTAGAAAACATTTTAAATCTTAGAATAGTGTTATATTTAAATAGAGCTGTTCCTATGTGTCATTCATTCAGATTAGCAGTCACAGTAGTGAAGTCTACACACTATTCAGTTATTCTGAGTCACGAGGTAATGATCTGTTTCTGGGTGCCATGTAGGACATCACACATAGGATCCCACTTTACTTTTTTCTATCATGTCTCTTTAGGCTCCTTTAAGCTATGGCAGTTTCTCAGATTTTCCTATTTTGGGATGAACTTAACAAAATTTTATAGAGTGTTCCTCAGATAAGATTTGTCTGGTGTTTTTCATCTTGGTTACACTGGGTTTGGAGGAAGACCAGGGAAGTAAAGATCAACTTCCAGCATATCACATGAAAGGAACATGCTGAAAAGTGTGACATATCCCTGCTGATCATCACCATGGTGACCTGGATGAAGCAGCTTCACCTTCTTGGCCATAAAGTTACTCATTTGTTTCCCTTTCCTCTATTCTTGGAGATAAGTTTCTATGCACAGACCACAATTAAGAAGTAGGAAACATAATATCAAAGGAAATTTTGCATCACCTAAGATCATGAAGATTTGTATATGAGCATAGAAGTGTTCTGATTTCATTTTTTTGCAAGTACATACCTTGCTGTGCCAACATCAGTTTTTGAATAGACTTTTCTTTGAAAGCAGTTTCCTTATAACTGTCTCAATCTCATGGCCTGTTATAGAGCTATATAAGTCATTATGGTCCTCTCATTCAATTTTAGTGGATCATATGTGTCAAGGAATTTATTTATTTCTTCTTTGTTTTCTAGTTTCCTGACATATAGGTTTTCAAAATATTCCCATGTGATCCTCTGAATTTAATTTCATGTCTTTCCATGTCTGATTTTATTAAGTTGGACCTTCTCCTTTCTTCTTTTAGTTCATTTAGCAAGGTTGGTCCACCTTGTTTATTTTTTTATAGAAAAAAATTTGCTTCATTGATTCCTTGCATCATTTTGGAGGGTCTCCAATTCATTGACATCTGTCCTAGTTTTACTAATCTCTGTCTATTACTTTTTGGGTTGGCTTGTTCTTGTTTTCCTAAGAGTTTACATTGTACCATTGGATTACTTATCTGAGATTGCTCTAATTTTCTGGTGAGGGTACACAAAGCTGTAACTTCCCTCTTAAGATTGTCTTTGCATGTCCTCGGGTTCTGATAACTTGTGTCCTCATTTTCATCTGAATCTAGGAATTTATTAATTTCTTTCCTAACAGTTTCAACAATTTATTGCTCATTCAAAAATGTGTCACTCAGGATTCCAAGATGGTGGCTAGAGAGAGCAGAAAGGGTGCCTCCTAAAGTGAAATCTTGGAGAGATGCTGGAAACACACCTTGCAGGCAAGGCCACCGAGAAGAGGCAAAACTTTGACCCCTCCACACCTCCAGCCTGCCCATAGCATCTCCACTTCACATTAAATGAGAAACCAGGAGGGCCCCCGGGCCACCACCAGACGCTGGCACCCAGATGGCTTGGGAAGATGTGGACCACAAGGTGAGCTAAGCAGTACACAGTACTCCCACAGACAACCCTGGGCCAGATCAGCATAGCCCCCTGGACAGACCGACCCCCATCTGGGGAAAAAAGAGAAACTGGGTAATAAGCAATAAGAACAATAAAGACACATTGCAAAGAGGGTGGGGTGCCCTGAGTGCCAAAGAGCGGGGTAGGGGAATCCCTCACAGAACTGTAAATAAACAAGCTGGGCCTGGCTGGAGAGGGCGGGAGCAGGAGCACACACCCAGCAACCAGGAGCAGGAAAGCTTGTGAGATTGGCAGAGGGAGGAAAACTCCACAGGACAGGGGGGAAGACCCACTTCCCACATGAGCTGTAAACAAACAGGCAGGCCTGAGAAAGCAGGTGCAGTGTCACCTCCCCCAGTGTGCTTGGAAAGGGGAAAGCTTGTAGCAGCAGTTCACACACAGGAGAACTCTGAGTAAACAAAGCCTGCGGGGCCAAGTGAGTGCTAAGCTCACCCCAGAGAGCTGCATAAATAACGCCTCCAGCAACAGCAGGCTGACAACAGTGGGCAGGCAAGCCACAGCCGCAGATAGCAATTCACAGACCTGTCTCCAGACTCTTTTTTTTCTCTCTCCCTACGTTTGATGAGAAAACAACCAAACTACACCTGCATGCTGAAAAACTTACTGAAACTGTATTGCATTTGAACTTGGGACACTTTGTGGGTTTTTTTTCTTTCTTTTGCTTTGTGTGGTTTTGTTCTATTTTATTTTTCCCCTTTGATGAGACAACTACAGAACAACAACTGAGGCAGCAGCTCCAGGATTGGAGGCTGAGGGACGAACACCAAAATTATTAAGACGGAAATTTTATTGCATTCAAACTTGGAGATTTTCATATATATATATATATATATATATATATATATATATATATATATACATTGTTTCATTTACTAATTTTTTATTTTAATTCTTTTTATTTTTTATTTTCAATCCTCTCTCTGTCACACTAATGTCTTTTCAGCTTACAGTTGATAGTACACTGTCTCTCCCTGTCTTTATCTTTGAAACTTTTTTTGTTTGTTTCTTTGTTTTGTTATTTTCTACTTTTTATTTGTTTTTCCCTTTTCCTTTAACTTCTTTGCTTTCCATCTCCTCCCACACTTCCATTCTAAATATCACTAGTGCTATTATTACAAGCCAGGACAAAAATAGACAACATTAAAGAGGAAACGACCCAGGATATGGAAAACCTCAGAAAAAAGAATGAAACAGAATTGCAAAACAAAATGGAAGGCCAATCCAGCAGAATAGAACAAACAGAAGACAGAATCTCAGAACTCAAAGATGAAATGGTAATTAAAGAAAAAACCAAAGAACTATTAATTAAACAACTCAAGACCTGTGAAAAGAAAATGCAAGAACTCACCGACTCCATCAAAAGACCAAACATGAGAATCATGGGCATCAAAGGAGAAGAGGTGCAAGCAAAGGGAATGTGTAATATATTCAACAAAATAATAACAGAAAATTTCCCAAATCTAGAGAAAGATATTCCCATACAGTTGCAAGAGACCTCCAGAACACCAAACAGACCAGATCAAAATAGAACTACCCTATGAGATACCATCATTAAAACAACAAGTTCAGAAACTAGGGAAAGAATATTGAAGACTGTAAGAGAGAAAAAACAAATAACATACAAAGGTAAACCCATCAAAATCACAGCAGACTTCTCAACAGACATATTAAAAGCAAGAAGAGTGTGGGGTGAGATCTTCTGGGCATTGAATGAAAATAACCTCAACCACAGGATACTCTACCAAGCAAAACTATCATTCAAAATAGATGGAGCAATAAAAGTCTTCCATGATAAGCAGAAACTAAAACAATATGTGACCACAAAGCCACCAATACAAAAGATTCTTCAAGGGATTCTGCAAACAGAAAGTGAAACGCAACATAACCATGAAAGGACAGGCAGCACCAAACTACAGGAAAAGAAAAAGCAAGAAAGTAGAGAGTAACATCAACTTCAAACCTTCAAACAACTAAGACAACTAAATGACAGGAATAACCACATACCTATCAGTACTAACACTTAATGTTAACAGACTTAATTCACCCATCAAAAGTCATCATTTGATGAAATGGATTAAAAAGAAGACCCAACAATTTGCTGCCTACAGGAGAACCATCTCACCAACAGAAATAAGCATAGGCTTAGGATGAAAGGCTGGAAGAAGATTTACCAAGCCAATGGCCCCCCAAAAGAGGCAGAAGTAGCAATATGTATCTTTGACAAAGTAGACTTCAAACCTACATTGATCAAACAAGATAAAGGACATTCATAATAATAAAAGGGGAAATAGACCAAAAGGAAATAATAATTATCAACCTATATGCACCCAATGTCAACACACCCAATTTCATCAAACATACCCTGAAAGACATAAAAGAATATATTAACTCCAACACAGTGGTCGTGGGGGACTTTAACACCCCATTATCATCAATAGATAGGTCATCCAAACAAAAAAATCAATAAAGAAATTCATGATCTAAAATATACAATAGATCAAATGGACCTAGTTGATGTCTACAGAACATTTCGTCAAACTTCTACAAAATATACATTCTTCTCAGCAGCCCATGGAACCTTCTCCAAAATAGATCACATCCTAGGGCACAAAGGAAGCCACAGCAAATATAAGAAAATAGAAGTTATACTGTGCATACTATCTGATCACAATGCAATAAAACTAGAACTCAACAACAAAAATAAAGACAAAAAACATGCAAACAGCTGGAAACTGAACAGCTCATTACTTAATGAACAATGGGTCATTGATGAAATAAAAGAGGAAATTAAAAAGTTCCTGGAAGTCAATGAAAATGAAAACAAAACCTACAAGAACCTATGAGACACAGCAAAGGAAGTCCTGAGAGGAAAGTTTATAGCCATGAATGCATATATTAAAAAGATTGAAAGATCTCAAATCAATGACCTAATGCTACATCTCAAACTCCTAGAAAAACAAGAACAAGCAAATGCCAAAACAAATAGAAGGAGAGAAATAATAAAAATAAGAGCTGAAATCAATGAAATAGAAACCAAAAGAACCATACAAAGAATTAATGAAACAAAAAGTTGGTTCTTTGAAAAACTAAACAAGATCGACAGACCTCTGGCAAACCTGACTAAAATGAGGAGAGAAAAAACCCAAATAAGTAGAATCAGGAATGCCAATGGGGAGATAAAAACAAACACCATGGAAGTCCAGGAAATCATCAGAGACTACTTCTAGAACCTATATTCAAATTCAAAAATCTTAAAAAAAGGACAGATTTCTAGATATGATCATACAAAACTGAACCAAGAGGAAATTAATCACCTGAATAGATCTATAACATAAAATGAAATTGAAGCAGCAATCAAGAGTCTCCCCAAAAAGAAAAGTCCAGGACCTGATGGATTCTCTGATGAATTCTATCAGACCTTTAAAGAAGAACTGATACCAACCCTCCTTAAACTGTTCCATGAAATAGAAAAGGAAGGAAAACTGCCAAACACATTTTATGAAGCCAGTATTACACTTATCCCAAAACCAGGCAAAGACACCTCCAAAAAGGAGAACTATAGGCCAATCTCCTTAATGAACATTGATGTAAAAATCCTCAAAAAATAATGGCAAACCAAATTCAACAACACATCAAAAAGATTATTCACCACGACCAAGTAGGCTTCAACCCAGGAATGCAGGGGTGGTTCAACATACGAAAATCAATAAACGTAATAAACCACATTAACAGAAGCAAAGACAAAAACCACTTGATCATCTCAATAGATACAGAAAAGCCTTTGATAAGATCCAACACCATTTCATGATAAAAGCTCTAAGAAAAGAAGTAATAGAAGGAAAGTACCTCAACATTATAAAAGCTATATATGACAAACCTACAGCCAGCATTATACTTAACGGAGAAAAACTGAAACCATTCCCTCTAAAATCAGGAACCAGACAAGGATGCCCACTATCTCCACTCCTATTCAACATAGTACTGGAATTCCTAGCCACAGCAATTAGGCAAGAAGAAGGAATAAAAGGAATACAAATAGGTAAAGAAACTGTCAAAATATCCCTATTTGCAGATGACATGATCCTATACCTTAAAGACCCAAAAAACTCTACTCAGAAGCTTCTAGACATCATCAATAGCTATAGCAAGGCAGCAGGATATAAAATCAACATAGAAAAATCATTAGCATTTCTATACACTAACAATGAGCAAACTGAAAAAGAATGTATGAAAACAATTCCATTTACAATAGCCTCAAAAGAAATCAAATACCTAGGTGTAAACCTAACAAAAGATGTGAACGACCTCTACAAGGAAAACTATACACTTCTGAAGAAAGAGATTGAGGAAGACTATAGAAAGTGGAGAGATCTCCCATGCTCATGGATTGGTAGAATCAACATAGTAAAAAATGTTGATACTCCCAAAAGTAATCTACATGTTTAATGCAATTCCCATCAAAATTCCAATGACATTCATTAAAGAGATTGAAAAATACTGTTAAATTTATATGGAAACACAAAAGGTTATGAATAGCCAAGGCAATACTCAGTCAAAAGAACAATGCTGGAGTTATCATGATACCTGACTTCAAACTATATTACAAAGCAATAACAATAAAAATAGCATGGTACTGACACAGAAACAGACATGAAGACCAGTGGAACAGAATAAATGACCCAGATATGAAGCCAGACAACTATAACCAACTTGTCTTTGACAAAGACGCTAAAAATATACAACAGAGAAAAAGCAGCCTCTTCAACAAAAAATGCTGGGAACACTGGTTAGCAGTCTGCAAAAAACTCAAACTAGATCCATGTATATCACCCTATACCAAGATTAACTCTAAATGGATCAAGGATCTTAATATCAGACCACAAACTCTAAAGTTGGTACAGGAAAGAGTAGGAAATACTCTGGAATTAGTAGGTATAAGTAAGAACTTTCTCAATGGAACCCCAGCAGCTCAGCAACTAAGAGATAGCATAGATAAATGGGACCTCATAAAACTAAAAAGCTTGTGCTCAACAAAAGAAATGGTGTCTAAACTGAAGAGAACACCCTCAGAGTGGGAGAAAATATTTGCCAGCTACACATCAGACAAAGGACTGATAATCAGAATATATAGGGAACTTAAAAAACTAAATTCTCCCAAAACTAACAAACGAATAAAGAAATGGGCAAGTGAACTAAACAGAACTTTCTCAAAAGAAGAAATTCAAATGGCCAAAAAACACATGAAAAAATGCTCACCATCTCTAACAATAAAGGAAATGCAAATTAAAGCCACACTAAGATTCCACCTCACCCCTGTTAGAATAGCCATCATTAGCAACACCACCAACAACAGCTATTGGTGAGGATGAGGGGAAAAAGGAACCCTCTTACACTGTTGGTGGGAATGTAAACTAGTACAACCACTCTGGAAAAAAATTTAGAGGCTAGTTAAAAAGCTAAACATTGATCTACCATTTGATCCAGCAATACCACTCTTGGGGATATACCCAAAAGACTGTGACACAGGTTACTCCAGAGGCACCTGCACACCCATGTTTATTGCAGCACTATTCACAATAGCCAAGTTATGGAAACAGCCAAGATGCCCCACTACTGACGAATGGATCAAGAAAATGTGGTATCTATACACAATGGAATTTTATGCAGCCATGAAGAATGAAATGTTATCATTCACTGGTAAATGGATGGAATTGGAGAACATCATTCTGAGTGAGGTTACCTGGCCCAAAAGTCCAAAAATCATATATTCTCGCTGATATGTGGACATTAGATCATGGGCAAACACAACAAGGGAATTGAACTTTGATCACAAGATAAAAGCGAGAGCCCACAAGAGAGATATGAGGATAGGTAAGACACCTAAAAAACTAGCTAGCATTTGTTGCCCTTAACATAGAGAAACTAAAGCAGATACCTTAAAAGCAACTGAGGCCAATAGGAAAAGGGGACCAGGAACTAAAGAAAAGGTTAGATGAAAAAGAATTAACCTAGAAGGTAACACACATGCACAGGAAATTAATGTGAGTCAACTCCCTGTATAGCTATCCTTATCTCAACTAGCAAAAACCCTTGTTCCTTTCTATTATTGCTTATATTCTCTCTTCAACAAAATTAGAGATAAGGGCAAAATAGTTTCTTCTGGGTATTGAGGGGATGGGGGGAGAGGGGGTTATAAGTGAGGGGGTGGGGGCAGGGAGGAGAAATGACCCAAGCATTGTATGCACATATGAATAATAAGAAAATAATAATAGTGAAATATAATTTAAAAACAAAAGTGTGTCAGTCAATCTCCATGGTTTTTGCAGGTTTCCTTGCAATTGATGTCTAATTTTATTATATTGTTGTCTGTTAGGATTGCAGGGATTATTTCAATTTTTTGTATTTGTTGAAGTTTGCTTTATGACCTAGGATGGGACTATTTTGGAAAAAGTTTCATAGGCTGCTGAAAAAAATGTGTATTCTTCAGCCTTAGGATGGAATACTCTATAAATGTCTTAAGTCCATTTCATCTATGGTATTGTTTACTTCTAGAATATATTTGTTAATTTTTTGTCTATATGTTCTGTCTATTTGAGAGAGTGCGGTATTGAGATTAACCACTATTATTGCTACTGGATCTATCTGTTCCTTTAAGCTCAGACATGTTTGTTTTATGAGATTGGGGACACTGCTTTTCAGTGCATATATATTTTTAGAATTTTTGTATCTTCTTGCTGGATCATTTCCTTTATTATTACACAATGACCTTTATCTTTTTCTTGTTTTTTTGCATAAAATCTGTTTTGACTGCTTGCTTTCAGATTCCACACACCTAGTAAATCTTTTTTCCAAACTTTCACTTTTAGTTTGTGTGTCTTTGATCATGAGGTGTGTTTTTTATAGACCATATATTATTGGACTTTGCTTCTTGATCCAGTCAGACAATCTATGTCTTTTGATTGGAGAGTTAGGTTCACTTACATTTAGAGTTATGATTGAGAGGTATTTACTGTTTCCTGTGTTTCTACTGCTTTTTTTCCAGATTGAGTCTCATCTTGATTGTTCTTTACTTTTTCTGGCTTTATCTTTGTGTTTTGCTGGTTTACTGAGTTGATTGTACTTGCAATTTTCCTAGCTCTCTTGAGTTTGCCAATTCTCCTCTTGAGTTCTATTCTTTCCTGGCCTCTCATGTTCTCCCTTATATGTGGAAACTAGTCCTATAAGATAAATGTACATGTTCTCCCCTATATGTGGAAGCTAGACCTATAAGATAAATGTACACATAAATACATATATTATATATAGATGCATACATGAGAGAAAGAGTTCATGATTGTATTAGTAGTCTCTCTGAGGGACTAGAAGAGAAAGGAAGAGGGAAGAGAATGTTAGACAGTAAAAAAATGTTGAAATATTGCCTCTGTGTATGAAGATAATATAACACAATACACTGTAATCTGTAGAATAATAGGGGAGCAGAGTGATAGAGAAGAAGTAATGTGGAGACTAATCTGATTAAAATGTGATATACACAGTCTGAAATTCCAAGGCAATAATCCCCTTGGACTACCAATATACACTTTAAAAATGGCAGAGAGGGAAATAAAACAAGTGCCTTTGGGGAGTGGTTACCATTGGTGGGGGAGGACATAAGGAAAGGATGAAGGACGGAGAATATTGTGGATATATTTTGTATGCATTAGTGAAAATAGAATAACAAATGCTGTTGAAATTGTTCTAAGAAGGGGCAAGGAGATTGAGAATAATGGAGCGGTGAATCTAATTAAGATATATTGTAAGAACATATTTAAATGTCACAATGTATTCTCCGGTACAACTATTATATGCTAAAGAAATGCCAAAGTCAAATGATCATAAATGAAAGGGTTTATGTCTGGACTCTTAATTCTTCTAACATGTGTGTATGTTTATTCCTACACACAATATATACATATGTATATATTGTATATATGCGTATATATAATATATATATGTATGTATTATACTAGTTCTACCTATCTTAATTACTGTACCTTTATCCTAATTTTAAAAATTAGAATGCATGACTCCTACAAATTTGTTCTCTTTAAACTTTATCTTATATATTTAAGATCAGTCTCAATTTCTTCAAAAGAAAGTTGCCGGTTTGGATTTTGATAGAGATTATGCTGAATCTACATGTCAATTTGGAGGGTGTTGTCCTTTTAAGTCTTTCAAATCTTACACTTGAGATATCTTCCATTTGTTTAGATCTTTCAATAATACTTTGTAATTTTCTGTGTGCAAATATTATACTTCTAAAAATTCATGTCTAACTCTTTTTCTTTTTACCTACTATTACATATGACAAATTTTAAATTGCACTTTGACTTATTCGTTATGACCATATAAAGATACCTTGATTTTTATATATCAATCCTGTATCCTGTAACCTTGTTAAGCTTCATTCTTCATCTAAGATTTGTTGTGTATTCCTTTTGGTTTCCTGTGCACAGCACACTATGTCACCTGTAAGTAGATATTGTTGACTCTTCATTCTTTCCAATCTGGATGACTTTTGCTTCATTTTCTTGCTTAATTATTTGGAATTTGACCTACTTGCACAATGTTAAATTTGAACAGTCAGAGAGATATTCTTGAATTTTTCTTTATCTTAGTGAGAAAGCAGTCAGCTTAAGAATGATATTTGTCACTCTTAAGAATGATATTTGCAGTCACTCTTAAGAATGATATTTGCTGTAGGTTTTTTATAGATGCTTTTTATCATGTTGAAGAAGTTCCTTTGTATTCCTAGCTTGTTTTATTTTGTTATCATAAGAAGATATTGGGTTTTTTCTGCTTCTGTTGAAGTGATCCTGGTTTTCCTCTTCTTTATTCTGTTAATATAGTGTATTAAATTAATTGATTTCAGATGTTAAACCCACTTGCATTCTTGCGTAAATCCTACTTGTTAACAGTCTATAGTTCTTTTTCTATGCTGCTGGATTCAGCTTGCTAATATTTTGTTGGGAAATATTGCAAGTATGTTTATGAGACATTGGTCTGTACTTTGCTTTTCTTTGATATTTTTGAATGGGTTAAGAATCAGCACAATCTTCTCCTCATAGAATGTTTTATAAATAGGCTATGGTTAATGAAGATGGGGAGGCAGCTGTCTGAACTTAGAGAAAAATTGGGGACATTTGAATCATACTGGGTGCTTCAACTTTGCTTGACTGCATTGGCTGGCTTTCCACAGGGGTTAACAGTGACTGATTCAAAGAACACCGAGCTGATTCTTTTCTTCTTAAGCACACTTCCTTTGTTAAACCTCTGCTTCCCCTTTTCATACATAAAAGATAATGAATCCCAAAGCTCTTTACTTTTGATGTCTACATGGTTAGCACTCTCTCTTCTGCAACAACAAAGCTGACCCCAGAATATTCTGAAGTCAGGATGTGTAGATAAGTAAATGGTGTCTTTGTGCTTTGATTCTGTCAGCTTATGCAGAAGGGGAAAGGGCTTGTGCTAGGGGATCTATGATGACACACTCCTCTGCTTCATCACCCCAATCACCTCTAGCAAACTCATCCATCATGAAGTCAGACTTTTTATATCTATTTTCCAAACACCAAGAGCAATATAATATCAATGCATAGCAATTAGTTAAATGTATATGTTAGAAAAGTTTCAGTGACCTGAAATGAAAATCAAAAAGATATTTTACCAATTCTTTTCTGGAGATAATTCAGTGTCCACAATGAAATCTTTAAAATTTCCAAAGTGAATTCTTAAGAAAAGTGGTTCTGAAATCTTGTATTTTGCTGTGTTGACTTTGGGTTTTTTTCAAGTAAAAATATTCAAAAAGTATCATCTCTCACTAATATATTATTAAAAGTATAGGCTGGAGGCATTACTCCAGCTGTAGAGCACCTGACTAACAAACTTGAAGCCATGAGTTCAAACCCTAGTGCCACTAAAAGTAAGTATTAATGTAATTCAATGGATGCATTTCTCACAGACACATTCTCTATTTGACTGAATTTTCAGTTCACTGTAGTCACTGTAACTCCTCTGATTCTGTGATTTTGCATCCGCTATGAGCTCTAGTTTGAAGATCTCTAATTTCAGAGAGAATATTCTAGCTTCTCTTTACATTATGGAAAGCACCTGACAACTGGGACAGCCATTTAAAATTAGGTCTTAGCCTTATATGCACATATGAATAATAAAAGGAAAAAAAAACTTGAAAATTAGAAGAAAAAAAAATTATTAATAAAACTTGTTTATTGACAACATTAAAAAAAAAAGAAATTTTGACTTGAGAGAGGAAGTAGGGATAAGGCATATAGCTACTTTTAAAAGGGAACCAAACCTTAGCAGTTCATAAATAAAAGTGCCAAATGATATAAAAAATAAATAAATAAATAAATAAAATTAGGTCTTAGAACTTGTATATGGAAAGGTTTTCAGACAGGAACCTGACCGACTTTTAGGTAAGAAATGGGGCAGGACAGTTACAGAATATAGTAGGGACTTTATTTGCTCATCAAGCCCATTTCTCTGACTTCTACAAAGCCTGATGTATAGGATGAGAGAAGGTGGTGATGCTATAAAATCTCCTAGAGCCATGTCTTGGGACTGTCATGAATTAAGACAAGCTAACTTACCTTTTGTATCTTTAGCTTCATGTCCTTGTAGAAAACATTTGGGTTGGTCTAGAAGTAGACCACATCATCTTGATATAAATTTTCAGAAATCACACTTCCTGGTGGTTCTAAATCCCCAAGGAAAAGAACACTGAATTCCACAGTAACCATTTAAACTTCCTAAAGAAAACTTTACTTTAAAGCATAGATTCTTTCCTGTTTAAAAATGATTACATTCCTCATTATATGTGCTTACTTTAAATTCCAAAAATATTGGTTTGGAGTAGCTGAGTAAAGGCCAAAACAATTTTTTACAAGTCAAGAATAAATCTTCTTCTTGCTTCCTTCATTCAAAATCAGCAGATAGATTTTTTTTAAGAGTAAAAGAAAATTTTATTACACAGGCAAGCATTTTTCAAGCATAGGTGAAGCATGTGAAAATAATTATTAGGTCGAATGTCTCTTTGGCCTTTAATTTTTGCATTGCCTCTGTTAGTCCATCAAACCAGATCCTTTCTTACAAAAATCAGAGAATACTTTATCTAAGCCCTTAATTTTTGCTATGTCAATTGTTTAATTTAGTCTAAATTCCAAATGCTGTTTTCTAAAATTACCATTGTCAATGTGTGGAGGTGGAAAATGGGGAGAAAAGTAAAAGGGTATCAGCCTACAATGCTGACAGTCTTAATTTAGGCTGTGCGTTAATTATAGAAGTGGAGAAGGGGTGGATGGGGACAAATGAAAACTTCTCTGATTTGACCTTTGCCAAGTAGAATTGTTCAACACATGTTTTTCACCTTGCTGGAGATGAGTTTTAAATCATGAGGTGGATTGATTGCCTTTACACAAGTTTAAAAAGGCACAGCAGGAATTTTTTCTCACTCATCACCTTTAAATTTTCTTTTTTAATCAGATTAAAACTTCTGTCAGATCTGAAGCTTCTTTCCCAATGCTTACCTAATTCTCAGTAAACAGAGCTTTACCTGGTTCTGTTTAAATGGGCTGTTTCTCTGAAGGGTTCTTGACTCAATCAGTTTTCCTTCAACTTTTGAAAATAATATGAGATAGTTTAAAAATAATCTCATTATAGTGTTCCTTCAAGTGCTGTCAGCTTGGATGTATCTCAAAATAGGCATCTGGGCATTATATCACATTGGGGGCAGAGGAAAAGGGAGAGGGAGAGAGAGAGAGAAAGAAGGAGAGGGAGAGAGAGCAGAGGAAGAGAGAGAGAGAGAGAGATTCTATTTGAGTCAACATTGGCACTGTCGTTATAGAGACTTCATTACTTGAGTCTTGGCTCTACCTTCCTTTCCTTCCCATTACGTTTTCCTTTTATTCTCTAAACAGATGGAGAATCTGTTTCTGTGGATTGAGAGGGAGCTTTCACTGGATAGAGAGGTCCTCCCTGCCTTCTCCATGACACTTTCCTTAAGTTTATAAAGGCATTTTTCTAGCAGACTCAAGTCATTCTCATTCTTTTATGCATTTACTTTTCAATTGTTTGTACCTCCAGTGTTCTCCCTTTGTTACATTGTAAGTTTCTCTGACCAAATTCTGTTCATATATAAAGGATATATAGATAGATAAGATATAGATATAGATAGATAGATAGATTAAGGATATTTTGAGGCTTTAGTAACTCATGTGATTTACTGGAAACCAAGAGATGCATAGGTTTCTGAAGGTAACTAATTGAGCTTATTGCTCAATTTAGTGAGTTCTATTTATTCCTTAGGAATTAAAGACTACCCTTGGCCTTACATTTTTTTCATAATTCATTGTATTATTCTTTACTGAGGGTACATTGTGACATTTACAAAAGTTCTTACAGTATTATCATAGTTGAATTCATACCCTCATCGTTCTCCTTTATCCTCTTTCACCCACACCTGGAATAGTTTCAACAGGTCTCATTTTTCCATTTTCATACCTGAGTGCATAATATTCCACCATATTCACCCTCCTACACCCTTTCCTTATATCCCCCCCCTCCTTGGAACCAACCCCACAGACAGGGCTTGTTTTGCCTTTCAGTTCTCTGTTTTTATTTTTTAAAATGACACTTTTGTTTGTTTAAGATAGCTTTAGGTGTTTCATTGTGATATTTCCATGTACATATGTATTACAACCTGAATTGGTTCATCCCCTCCATTTTTCTCCTTTCTACTTTAGCCCTCTTCTTATGGTGACTTTAACAAGTTGAAAATTTCAGAGTGGCTCAAGCGATAAGAGTGGCTGCCTAACAAGCATGAGGCTCTGAGTTCAAACCCCAGTGCCACAAAAAAGAAAGAAAGAAAGAAACCTTCCTGATGGAATTAAACAAGCAGATATCTGAGAAACTTGTGCCCTGTTGTGTGGAGACACAAAAGCATTCAAGGAGTTTGTCTTTACTTTCACTAAGCTTATGTTGCAAAGGCACAGTATGATGGGAGGGCAGAACTGAGGCATGCTTGACCACTGTCTTGGTGATAGTGTTGGCTGATATCTCTGGCATGAATACTCCACTGTGGCTGATTTGTGGTGCTGATGATTGAATAACTGGCTGGCAAAACTGCAGCAAAGTTAGCCATCATCAGTCTTGAGCAGGTCAGAGACAGCTGACATGGGAGGATCATTGTCTGATGCAGAGTCTACTCCATGTTTACCTACTGTAATGTCCATGAGTGCCTTAAGAAAGATCTCACAAAACTAACACATCAAATGCCTTAGTTATTTAGCCTTACTAGTGAGTAATGCAATGGCCCAGAATATTTACCTCCAACTAACAGCTTTCCTCCTACCTGACATACTATTTGCTTTTTGGAAGTATTAAATCTTAGCAAGTGGGTGCTGAGTAGATGCCTCTAAAGTAAATTAATAAATGAGATAATAAGTTGTATTAGGTAAGTCTAGACTTTCAGGGTCAAGATGCACTTGAAATATTTTTTTGCTCTGATATTTTCACTTCCTCAAAAATGCAAGCAAACTCTAAGAGAGCACCTATCCCCTAAAATTGTACCCTTTCTCCCCAAAAGTTCCCATGTTTATTGGAATGGTTTTCTTTGGTTGCACAAATACCAGCTCTCTTTATTATGTCTACATGCTTTTAATTCACATCCTATGTTGCCTGATCTGTGCTCAGAAGCAGACTTAAAGATCAGTTTTTCTGCTTGCTCAAAACACTAATAATAGTGTTTAAACCACTATGGTGCCTTCCCTTTTCAAGTTCATTGTTAGCTTTCATTGTTCCCTGCTCTGAATTGCTGAATTACTCGGTGGCTCCAGTGTGAGGATATAATTGGTTAGCCTGGCCTGCAGACCCCAAATGTTCAAAGCATGTATTGCTTTAGACTCTTTTACTCATAGCTTTTTGATCCCAGCACCTCATCATGGTTGCCTGATTCAATTGTTTTTAGCTTGTATTTTCTAGTACCTATAAATAGTTTGATCTTAGCTTGCTTCCCTTGTTCATCTTTGATAGGCAGATTAAGGTTGTAGAAAGTCAACTTGGAAAGGTAAAAGAAGCAGCATCTCTTACAGCTTCATGTATAGCTTGCAGTTTGGTGGTTAGGAACACAGTTCCTGACTCCCTAGGCTCCCACCCTACATCTGCCATCTACTAGCTTTGTGACCTTGGAAAAGTCCCTAACTTCTCTGTGCCTCAGTTTCCTCTGATGGATGTTAGAAATAGATTTGGAGTTTTGGGGTGTCCCAAGAGAGATGATACAACTCAGAAGTCAACAGGCAAGGCAAAATTTACTTTTGCAAAGAGTCTGGTTAGCAAGTACATTGGGTGGGAAGTCCACCCAGGTCTTTTTCTCTAACACAAGTCTGCCCCTTGCCCTGACTGAATGGGTTTGGGTTCACAATCTTCACTATTGGCTAATTCACAAAGAGGACATGTGGGACAAGGGGACCTTGGGGCGGGGAAGCAAGGAAATTCCTCTGAGCAATAGTCATCTTAAGCAAGCATTTTTTAAGATAGGACATCCAGTGATAACAGGAACTTATTCAGCTAAGAAGAAAAAAAAATAAGCAGTCCTCTGTTTAAAGACAGGAACCCTGCAAGGTTAAGCACGTATACAACATAGGCAACAATTCGGAGAAGTTAAGCTGACATCTGCACAATGATAACTATACTATACATTAAACCCTTTGACAGAAAAGACCTGCCTTTAATTGATTCTCACATGGGTAATGGAGAAAATAATAACAATTATCTCATAAGTTCTGGGAATATTGAAAGAAGTACTCAATAAATACTATTATTATTATTACTGTTTTAGCATTATACTTCTGTATCATCTGTGTAAGATTCCCTTCCACTCATTCTATAAAACTGTGGAACTTTCTCTTTTTCCCATCTGTGCCTTCTTCCCTCTACTTTAGAACACTGGTTTCCTTGTCCACACCTGCCCATCTCCTGCCTGTTCTTCTCCTCATCACTGTTCACTTGATCTTTCTGGATCTGACTTTTTTCTCACTCCTTTCATCTTCTTCCTAATCAATAATGTTGTTAGGGTTTGAACTAATATGAAATGCTTCTCACAGGCTTATATGGGAGACTTGGTCCCCAGTTGATGGCACCATTTTGGAAGATGGTTGAAACTTTAGGATGTGGAGCCTGGTTGCAGTAAGAAGGTACTAGGGACATGTGAATTTGAAAGGTATCTTTCTTCTGGTCATTTCTTTCCTTCTCTGCTTCCTGTCTGCCATGGGGTGAGCTGCTTTGCTCTGCTACATGCTCCTGCCATATTGTTCTGCCTCACAATGGGCCCAGGAACCATGGAGTCAAGTGACTGTGGACTGACAGCTCTGAAACTGTGAGCCAAAATAAATCTTACCTCTTACTGATTAAAAAAAAAAACTAACGTAAATATGAAGTTGTAATGTATTTCTAAATTCTACAGAGCCTCATGCCTAAGCCTTTCTTTGCTTGAACCTGTAAGACACAGATTGGAAATGTTTTTCTCTTGCACTTCTATCCCTGGGTAGATTTAGACTCCTGTTACTTGACCCTAGGAGCATGGATACATGTCCACTTAGACAATTGTTTCTTTCAGAACTGCCTCATCCTTTGCAATTTGTGCAATAATTTCTTATAGCTCTTCTGTTTATTCTTTTCCGGTTCTCAATGAGAAACACAAATTACCCATATTAATGAGAAGTACATAAAAATAATCACTAGAAAAACTTGCATTTTAATTCTCAAATTTTAAACAAATGGCTATCAGGGGTTTCAATCCTTTCCACAAAATCCTCACAGCCTGTCTGTGATAGTTACTTTATATGTAACCTTGGCTGGGCACAGTGCCCTATTTATTTGGTCAAAACACTAGCCCAAATCCCACTCTGGAAAATTAGTTGGTTTTAAGTAAAGGTTATTACACTTCATAATGTGAAGGGGCCTCATTTAATCAGTTGAAGACCTTAAGAACAAAATGTGAGGAAGAAATTTCATCTCACAACTATAACATAGTAATCTTGCTGATTTTCAGCCTGCTGACCATCCTCTACAACTGCTGGAATCAATTGCTCAAAATCAATCTCTTTATCTTCCTTTATAGATCAGTCATTTGGTCTCTTTCTATCCTCATGTGTCATATTCTTTTTCCCCTGAAACCCTACCATATCCCTTATCTAAAAATGTAGAAGTGGATCTCTAGTTGGCTAATAGGCAGAAGCCGGGAAAGTTTTGAGCCATGTGAAAGAAAAAGCTTAGATTTTCCTGAAGAAGCTATTCCTTCCCACTTCCCAGAAGACAAAAATAATTCTGATAACCTAGCATTGTTAAAAAACATACTAGCATATTTCAGCGAGCGTGCTACCACTAGACAATATGAATCTCCCATCATTTACTTTGAATCTCAATCTTATGATCTCATACCCATGATATTATATTCTAAAACCCCAAAATTACTGTATTATGCTTAACTTGAAAGCAATTATAACTTATTTACAGATAGCACATCCATAATGAAATATCAGCACATAAGGAAATGTGGAAGACTTGTAGGATTACATATGTCTAAGGATAACTTCTAGAAATTTTGTGTATATGTGTCAGAAGTCTAGCTGTTAGAAAATTGTATATTGGTAACAATAATATTTTCCTACATCTATAGGGAAATGGGGAAATAGAATAGAAATAATTGCATAATAACAGAGCCACTCTTATAATTTGAAATTTTATAAAGCCAAAATGATATCAGTAATATGACATAATTAGCTCATAATACTGTTGACAGACTGGAAAGAAAAATCTCCCAAACTATGAAAATTGTAACTCAATGCATATGTGGTGTGTCCAGTAGGATTTCCAAATTTTTCCAAGTGCTAAAGAGCAGCAAGTCCTTTCCGAATACTGAACTAGAAATATCAATACATTCTATTACTATGCTGATATATTAATATAAATATTAATGTTGCTCACCTTTTTACTTAGAGGATTTCTCTCTCCTCCCCCTCCTTCTTTTCCTCCTCCTCCTCCTCCTTCTCCTCCTCCTCCTCCTCGCTTGCTGTTGCTCTCTCCTCCTCTCTCTCTCTTTTGAGACAAGGTCTCACTGTGTAGCCCAAGCTGGCTTCAAACTTGTGATCCACCTGCCTCAGTCTCCCGAGTGCGAGGAGCAGATAACCCATGAAAATGAGCATGTGTCCACACCATTGTCCTATGAAGAGTAACTGCTAAGCTAATCAGAATTTCCCCCTTTATTAGCTTTTACTTTATACCCATCTAAAAGTACCTCACCTTAGTTTTAAGGATTTCCCAGTATGCCTTTTGTATAGTGTTGCTAATTATATTGGCCTGTTGGTACTAAGTTCCAGGAAGGGCATCTGCTCTATGCCATTCTATCCAAAGCTCTATCTATCAGATGATGCCTTTGGGGATCCCCTATATAGGAAGCACATAGAGGACTAGGTATAAGGCTAGCTTGAATCTAGGCTAAGCTTCCCAATTACCCCTGCTGATGAGCATGTTGTAAGAATAGAAAATGGAAAGTTCCCATGGCAACCATGCTGCTTGACAATTATTGATGGTATAATAAAAGCACCAGGTAGAAATTCATCACACTGTGGTCATTCATGATGATGGTGGTAGTTATGGAGATGACTACAAGTCTATTGTTTGAATTGGTTGACTTTGAAGGGAAAGAGAGCACATACTGGCTCTCTATGCTTAGAAAGTAACTTACACCACTCCTGTGTGTGCAGGAAGTTAATAAAACTAGTTAATATTAATTGGTGAAAATAATATAAATAGTCCTAATAACCAGTGACTGCCTTGAGCTCCATGGCAGAACAATTTCACTATAGTAGGAAGCAGGATAAGAGGGAATTCTACAAACTCCCTATCTTAAATATAATAACTGCCACATTGATGATTCAACAGCAGTTGTATTTCTTTAGCTGCAATGTAATTCACAAACACCTTTGAGAAGTAACTAAAAGTGTTTTAGCAAAGTTTCTGTTTCTAAAAATGAAAGTAAAAACAAGAAATAGTTTACATTAAACACAGATAAACATAAAACATGACATCTGGAGAGAAGCAGTGTCATTTTGTATTTTTCAAAAACAAATTTTCTTTCAACACAGGCTAAACTTATTGGTTATTTAGAAAATATTTCTTCACATCAAACATTATTTCCAGGGCTTGCTCATAAAACAGCAGCCTTTGTAGGATTATCCACTATGAATCCTAGATGCAATATTCCCAACTGTTTCAGAAATTTCACTAAACCTTTCACATAGCTGAGGATAAAAAGCAATAACTCCTCTCATGTTTTAAAAGGAAACAGAATAGTGGTCACCAGAGCCAGGGGAGGAGAGGGAACAGGGGAAGATGGGCAGAGACTGTCAGTGAATACAGAATTACACTTCAGTAAGAGGAATAAGTTCTGGGGATTCTACAGCACACAGGGTAACAATTGTTAGCAATGTCATAGTACGTATTTCAGAAACCTAGGGAAGAAGCTTCTGAGCACTCTCCCCATAAAAAAATGAGAGATATTTGAAGTGATCAGTCTTCTAAATATGATTTGATCAATACACAATGTATACGTGTATCGACACATCACATCACACCCAATAAATATATATAATTCTTGTGTGTCGAAAACAAAGCAAATGATTGTGAACTCTAAATCTAGCTTATTATAAATTGATTAGATATATGTATAATTCCTTAGTTGATAACTAGATTAGGACATGATGGCTTACAAATAGACTGGACACAATCTAAGAATGGCAAATCTTTTTCTATTTTACCTACAAGACAAATATACTTTTTAAAATTAAAATGAATAACCAAATTATCATTAGCATTTATGAGTATGCTTTGCTACTTGCAAAAACTAATCAGAATTTATCAACCTTGTAAACATAAATTAAGAACTCCTCAGGCCTGTGGATTCAGTGATACAACAGTGTGGTGAAAGACAAAGGTTCTGAGGTTTTGTCTTTTACCATCAGCCTTTTCCTTGAGTCATTTGTAGACCAGTGCCAGGTAAAAGAAATGCTATTGTGAATACTTCTATTTGCCTACTATTAATCTTTTCTGCCCTTGCCTCTAATAAACAAAGATCTAATTTTATTTAGGGCTATACTGCACTTTGCTTTAAGAAATGCATTCTCCCATGTACTTAGATATATGCCTGTGATTAGGTTTTTGTCAAGCACAGGAGATGTGTACAGCTTCCAACTAAACTCCCTGAAGTGAAAAGACATTCTCTGTTTCTATGTCTTAATCAGTGGCACTTTCAGCAATTATCTCTAAAGACTGACCAATGGGTGTGATGATTCACACTTATTAATCCCAGCACTCAGGAGGTAGAAGCAGGAGGATCCTGAGTTCAAGGACAGCCTGAGCTGCACAGTGAGACCCCATCTCAAAAAAACAAAAAGGGAAGGGGAGAAGAGAGGGAGGTGAAGGAGGGAATGGAAAAGGAAGAGAAAAAGAAGGAAAGAAAGAATAGCATTGAGTCTTTCTTTTACTCCCTCCTCTTTCTGGTGGGAGTGAGGCTGTTTTGTTTTGTTTTTTCCTTTATTGTTGTGCTGGGTGGGGTACATTGTGACATTTACAAAAGTTCTTACAATGTATCAAATATGTCATATATGAATTCACCCCCCCACTACCATTCTCCTTTATCCCCATTCAAACCTTCCCCTCATTCCTGGAGTAGTTTCAACATGTATCATTTTTGCATTTACTTACATGTGTACACATTTTTTGCACCACATTCACCCTCCTGCCCCCTTTCCCCATCACCTCTCCCCTCCCACTGGTGCCAACCCCTCTTCCCCTGGGCAGGACTGTCCCGCCCTCCTGTTCTCCGATTTTGTAGAAGAATAAAGAAAAAAGACAAAATGAAAAACATGACATTTTAGCTTGTTTGAGATAAAGGTAGTTACACAGGAAGGGAGAGAGGTTTAAAAGATGGAAACACAAAACAAGCCTGAGACTCTGATGACTTTTTTAGCCACCTTACCTCATTGGTTCATCTCCAGACTTCCTTTAAGTTGACAGTGGATGCTAATTATAACTGATAGAAATACCATGTCTGGGTTGACTTTTCCCTGCTTCTGAACCAATCAAAGTCAAGAGAACTGAGATTACCAAGACTGGTGTAAACCACCGGTTCTCAACTTTACTATAGTCTGCATATACCTAGTGAAGGTTTTTTTTTTAAACATGTTTATTAGCATATATTAGTTGTTACAGGCAGGGGTTCATTGTGACATTTACATGTGTGCTTACAATGTATCTTAGTTAAATTGACTCCTATCATTCTCCCTCATTCCCACTCCCTTGATACAACAATTTCAGCAGGTTTCATTGTTCTATTTTCATACATATATACAAAGTTTATCCACCATACTCCTCCTCCTTCACCCTCTTTTCAACCCCTCCCTCCCACTGATACCAACCCTCAGATAGGACCTGTTTTACCCTCCTGTGCTTCATTTTTAAGTGTATTTTGTTCAAGGGGAGTTCACAGCAGTATTTCACACATGCATATGTTGTATTTAATCAGATTAACTCCCCTCCATTACTTCCTCTTTCTCTACCACCTTGTTTCCCTATTTGTCAACAGCTTACAGAGGATTTCACTATGACATCTTCATACACAGATGTAATCTATTTTGATATTATTCACTCCCTATCATTCTCCTGTGCTCTCCCTGCTCCCCATAGTCCCCTAAGATGCACTATCACAATCATGTTCTCTCTGTGTCTATATGTGTGTGCATAGTGTGTATATGTATATACATGTATATTTCTCTAAATAAGATCATATATGTATTTATATATACATTCATCTTATATGTCTAGATTCCATATGAGGGAAAATTTGCAATCTTTGTCCTCCTGAGCCTGGCTTATGTCACTGAACATGATCTCCAGTTCCACCCACTTACCTGAAAACAGCATAATATCATTTTATTTATGAATGAATAATATTAGGCTGGGTATATATACATCGCAGTTTTCTTAATCCATTAAAGAGTTATAGGGCATCTGGCCTGTTCCCAAAGCTTGGCTATTGTGAATAGTACAGCAATAAATATGGCTTGCACAAGGCTCTATTACATCTTGACTTATGTTCTTTCAGGTATATGCCCAAAGTAGTGTTGTTGGATCATAAGATGGGTCTCTTTTTAGTGTTTTGAGGAACCTCTACACTGCTTTCCATAGTGGTTACACTAATTTCCATTCCTACCAAGAGTAGATAAGGGTTTCTTTTTCCCTCTGCATCCTCACCAGCATTTGTTACTGTTTGTCTTCTGTATGATGGCTATTTTGACTGGGGTGAGGTGGAATCTCAGTGTCATTTTGGTTTGCATTTCCTTTATTGCCAAGGGTGTTGAGTATTTCTCCATATACTTATTGTCCATTGTACTTCTTCTTTTGAGAGTTGTCTGTTCAATTCATTTACCCATTACTTCACTGAGTTGCTGATTATTTGGGGGGTTAGTTTTTTTAGCTCCCTGTATGTTCTGGTTATTAATTCCTTGTCAGATGAATAGCTGGCAAAGATGTTATCCCATTTTCTTTGCTATACAGAAGCTTTTTAGTTTAATGCAGTCACATTTGTTCATCCTTTCTCTTAATTGATGAACCATTGAAGTTCTATTTAGGAAGTTATTGCCTATGTCTAAGTGTTTCCATTTTTTATGTATTCCTGCCTATAATAGTTACAGTTGCAAGTCTTACATTAAGATCTTTTGTTCACTTTGAACTGATGCTAGTACAAGGTGAGAGACTGGATCCCAGGTTGATCCCGTTTTCTCAGCACCATTTGTTGATGAAGCTGTTTTTTTCTCCACTGCATGATTTGGTCTCCTTTGTCAAGTATCAAATGGCTGTAGCTGTGTGGATTTTTGTCTGGTCTTCATGTCTGTTTTTTTGTCAGTATTATGCTGTTTTTATTGTTATGACTCTGTAGTACACTTCAAATTCAGGTGTTGTCATCATACTTTCAGCATTGCTCTTTTTGCTCAGAATTGCTTTGGTTATTCAAGGACTGACTTTGTGCTTCTATGTGAACTTTCATATTAATTTTTCTATCTCTGTGAAGAATGTCATTGGAATTTTGATGGGGATTGCACTGACCATATAGATTGCTTTTGGTAACATACCATTTTCACAATGTCGACTCTGCCAATCCTTGAACAAGGGATGTCCTTCCACTTCTGATGCTTTCTTTCTTCAGTGATTTACAGTTTTCATTGTATAGATCTTCCACTTCCTTCATTAAACTTATTCTTAGGTATTTTAATTTTTTTGATGCTTTTGTGAATGGTATATGTTTTCCTGATTTCTTTCTCAGGCTACTCATTGTTGATGTATAGAAATGCTAATGATTTTTGTACATTGATTTTGTATCCTGCTACTTTATTGAATGTGTTTATGGGATGTAAAATATTTTTGGTGGACTTTCTAGGATATTTTAAGTATTAAGATCATATCATCTACAAATATGAATAGTTCATGACTTTTTCCTTACCTATTTAAATCCCCTTTTTGTTGTTCCCCTGTCTTATTCCTCTGACTAGAAATTCTACTACTATAAGCATAGACACCCTTGCTCATTCTTGATTTTAGAGGAAATGGTTTCAGTTTTTTCCCATTTAGTATGATGTTGGCTATAGGTTTGTTATATGTAGCCTTTGAAATGTTGAGATATGTTCCTTCTATTCTCAGTTTCTTCAGAAACTTTATCATGAAAGGATCTTGAGTTTTGTCAAAGATTTTTTTCTACATTTATGGATATGATGGTGTGGTTTTTATCCTTATTTCTGTTTATGTGATATATTACATTTGTTGATTTACATATGTTGTACCATTCTTGAATACCTAAAATAAAACCTACTTGATCAGATTGTATGGTTTTTTTGATGTGTTGTTAGATTCAGTTTGCAAGTATTTTATGAGGATTTTTGTGTTTATGTTGATCTGGAATATTAGCCTAACACTTTGTTTTTGATGTGTCATTACCTGGTTTTGATATTTGGGTAATACTGGCTTTGTAGAATGACTTTGGTAGCATTCCTTCTGTTAGTATTTTTGGAATAATTTGAGGAGAATTGGTGTTAGATCTTCTTTAAAGGTCTGATAGAATTTAGCAGTGAATCCATCTAGCCTAGGCTTTTCTTTGTTGTGAGGGTCTTTAAGAATGTCTCAATCTCATTTCACATAATAGATCTGTTTAAGTTGCTATCTCCTAAATATCTGATGAGTAAGAAACAATTGAAACCTTTCTCAGTCTTCCCAATAAGGTCACGTTGGAACAAAACTCTGGTTCCTAGAGCTTAATACAGGTTGAGTAGAAAAAAGATCAGAAACTGAGTAATAATAGTGATGGTGTGGGGGAAAAAGGGAGTAGGAAATAGAGTAAAGGGAAGGTAGATAAAGGAGATAATAGTGTGAAAGAATGCTATGTAGCTATAGCAGAGAGATGGAGAATGGTGTGGGAAATAAACTAAAAATTAAAGATTCCAGAAAAAAGAAACCAAATTTTAGAAAAACAACCAAATGAAAACAAATTAAATGGGGGGGGCGAGTTTATATTTCTTGCTGACAGGAAGTGTTGTGTTCACTGCCTTTTTCTCAAGTTAGACCCTCTTGCTGACATGGTTATATGAACAGCTTCAGGAGTGCAGGGCTGAAGCAAGAGCACACAAGGGAAGTGTGAGGATAAATAAGACACCCAAAAAACTAGATAGCATTTGTTGCCCTTAACGCAGAGAAACTAAAGCAGATACTTTAAAGCAACTGAGGCCAATAAGAGAAGGGGACCATAAACTAGAGAAAAAGTTAGTTTGAGAAGAATTAATTTAGAAGGTAACACGCATGTACAGGAAATTAACGTGAGTCAACTCCCTGTATAGCTATCCTTATCTCAACCAGCAAAAACCCTTGTTCCTTCCTATTATTGCTTATGCTCTCTCTTCAACAAAATTAGAAATAAGGGCAAAATAGTTTCTGCTGGGTATTGAGGGGGTGGGGGGCAGAGGAAGGGGGTGGAGTGGGTGGTAAGGGAGGGGGTGGGGGAAGGGGGGAGAAATGACCCAAGCATTGTATGGTATGCACATATGAATAATAAAACAATAAAAAAAAAAAGGACTGCAGGGTTGCACTGTGGGAGGCTTCTGGCTTCAAGGCGGGTTGTGCAGGACGGAGCAAAAATTCCCAGGTCAGGGTGCTGGCAGCAGCCTTGGACCATGTAGTGACACTCCAGAGCAATCCTCTTAGCAGAGCACTTTGCTGGTGGAGTTGTTTGGGGGCTGTACAGGTAAGACTTCCTGTTGAAATGCAGAGAGAGCCAAGTGAGCAGGACCACTCATTCTGAGAGGGGGGCTGCAGCCACATCCAGTCCGTGGCAGCTCTTATCTCAACCAGCAAAAACCCTTGTTCCTTCCTATTATTGCTTATACTCTCTCTTCAACAAAATTAGAGATAAGGGCAAAATAGTTTCTGCTGGGTATTGAGGAGGTGGGGGGGGAGAGGGAGGGGGTGGGGGCAGGGGGGAGAAATGACCCAAGCCTTGTATGCACATATGAATAATAAAAGAAGAAAAAAAAACACATGAGAGACTCCCTCTACCTGCTACCCTCGGCTCCCAAGTTTAATGTGAATGGAGTGCACCACTCTTACCCTGTACTCACGTAAATCAGTGTCTGTGAAGAATATAAATCCCCACCAGCTTGCTGTGTCCACACTGAGTCTCAGTTGGTCTCTGTCACACTAAACCCCGTGTAGATTAAGTCTGGACACCTTTAATCAAACTTCTTAGCTAAAAGTTTTCTCAAAGGTCAGGTGCATTTGCTCCTGTATACTTGGTTGCCCTGTGCAGTGGCCTTCAGGACTGAAACCAGTTTTCCCACCTGGTTGGCTTTCGTGCAGGTCTTTCTGCTCCTGGTGTGGTGCACAGATGTCATTTGGCTTCTGTCCCATGACTAGGTGAGGCTTGCCCTCCATGCAGTTGTTTTGTTCATGGGGTGGCCCTCGTGAGTGGCTCTTGGAAAGCAATTCAGGTCTAAACAGAGCAGAAAAAAACTCAAAAATCTCTGGCTGGAAGGGGCTCGTATAGGGCAGGTCCAGGTTCATACCCTCATACCCACAGCAGATTTGCACTTTAGAGGTATAGTTAGAGTTTGATATATCTAGCTACTCTATGTCTTATACTGGCACCCTCTTTTCTGTAGCATACTAATTTGTCTACCTCTCCTTGTAGCCATGTACCTGAGGTTCTATTTCAGATTTGCAGAGACACAGGGAAGTGGTGTCTGTCAGTGATCAACCACCCTACCTCCTCTTGGGCTCTACATCTGACAAATGAAATCAGAGTGCCGGGATAGGAATCTAGGTATCGCATGTAAAGCTCCACAGGTGAGCTCACTGAACAGTCAACTGGCTTAGATTATCCAGAGCCCACTCTTGGAAGGAGGCTCAATCTTGAAACCATGTCACTGCTACATACTGGAGAGAAGAGTGGTCTGGACATTGTAGAGTCGCTACACTGAGCACTGGAAACTACTCTCCTAAAATGTCATGGTACAGTAAGAAAGGAGAGGAAATTTTAGAAAGAAACAGGCCTATAAAACTAAGGAGAAGTTTAGCAATTCTACTCTCCTTATTCCATCATAAGTAAACAAAACGTTAAGTGGCGGGAAAAAATCCAAGCTTTTGTTGTTTGTTGTAATGTTGATTGTTGTCCTCTCAGTTGATAAAATTAAAAGCTAGTTTGCTTCATGCTGACACAGCAAACTTGCTGAATTCTCCGTGACTGCTCTCAGGCTGTATTAAAGGGTTTTTATTTGTTCAGAGTTTTTCTGTAAAGTGTGTCCATGGCAACTGTTTCAAAAAAGCAAACAAAACTTTCTCAGTTTACAATGAAGACTTAAGTTACCTCTAAGAGTTCTAGAGAATTATTCAGTGGAGTTAGAAACATAAATTTCATTTTCCAAACCTCCCAAAAACATAAGAATAGCAGAAACAGGAAAAGATAAGTTAATTTTTATTGTTTTTGGTAGCAAGATATGGAAGTTTGAATAAACAGGAAATATAATACCCCAGAATATTGCAACAATAGTATAACCAATATACAAAGGTACCTAAAGTGAACAGCAGATATGATAAAAGCTGAAAGATTTTTGAGTATGAGGTATGGGGTAAAAAGCTTTGAAGGAAGTAGTAATCCTTCAGAATCACTTCTGAAATTACGTTACAAACATGGTGAATTCAGACCTACTGTTTATAAATATTGTCTCTGAATATAATTTTATGTTTTTCTCATTGAACAGTACTTTTAATATGTGGGAGACCATGGCTGGGGTGCATGAGTATGTCCACATAGTCATGGTACATAGGAAGAATTTAGCTATCTTCATCCTTGAAGTATGTTGGTGATCATAACAGACATCAGTGTTCTGCCTTTACCTCTAACACCACCTGTCTTACTTTATCTCTGCCTTGCCATGAGCTACAGATGCCACATTGCCTACTTCCAAAAAAGAGAAGGGATCTTGAGAAATTATAGTTAATCCTCATCACCCACTGATTTTGTATTTGTGAACTCACCTACTCACTAAAACTTATCTGGAACCCCCAAGTCAATGATATGCCTTATGGAGATTTGAAAATGTTAGATAAGCTTTGTAAGTTATAGTATTGTTAACCATGAGTGCAATGGTAATGAGTCAGTAATGTATGTTAAATAAGGTGTCTTTAAACAGAAACACACATAAAAGCAAAATTATACATTAATTGGTTGACAAAAATGTTGTAACAAGAGGCTCATGGGAGCCTAACCTTGTATTTGCTTTAGGAATTATGATGAATATTCCTAGTTTAATATTCACGATGACTTTGTAGAACAGGTGCACATGAATAGTAAGAATCATCTGTCCTTTTTTATGGGAACAAGGAGCACCTAAGCAAAGACTGACCAGAGACCAGTAGATGTTGAGGCAAGAAAGTTCAGCTTTCTTAGTGTCTGGATACTTTTGAGCTGTGATTTGATTGAGCCTCCCTCAATCAAACTTAGACTTTCCCTAAGTTTACCCCTTGGCTCTCTTCCTCCCTTTTCTGTCCATATTTTATTAATATCCTACAAATTATTAAAAGAGCTTTCTTTTAATAAATCACTTACACAGGAATTTTCATATCATTGTCAGCTTTGGGAAATTTGACCCAAGTCAAGGAATACAACTCAAACTTACATTTAACATAGGAAACTCCAGTGGGGGGTCTTTTATGATAATAATAATAATTACAACAACAACAGCTGACATTTTCTCAACACACACTGCAGGAAATGCATCATACCTGCTACCTTGCTTAAGCCATGCCCTACACTGTTCAAGTACTTTAATCACCATTGTGTAAAGGAAGAGACTAAGCTGAGACAGTTTAAATAAATTGTCCAAGATTGAACAGTGTAATTTAGTTAAAGAGCCAAAATTATAACTCTGATCCATTGGCTTCTAAACCATATAATCTTAACCACTGTGATGTGATACATGTGTGTGTATACATATATGTATATATATAAGATCACCTCGTTTTAGTTAGAAAATTATTGTTGCTTAAATTCACACCAATAATATATTGCTTATAATGCTGAAAATAACAACCAATAATTTCACTCCTCCCAGAAGTACTTAGTTAGTATAGTATGAATAGGAACTTAACTGGTTTAAGGTTATATTGCCACTATTGTGAAATTAATCAATTTTTGAGTTATGAATCCAAAATTTTCTTTTTACAGTGGGCCCTGCAAAAGTTCTTCTCTTAGAATATGGTTAAATTTTGATAATTTGCTTATTTCTATTTTTAAATTGATTATTATTTTCATATATAGTTATAAGAAATAATACAGAGAGGTGCCATGTACCTTCTACCTAGTTTCCCTCACAGATAATTTCATGCCACACTATCCTACATATATCACAACCAGGATTTGATACTAAGAGTCAGGCCACAGAACCGTGACAGTATCACAAGGATCCTTTATGTTTCTGGTTTATACTGACATTCATATTCATCTCCTCTCATCCTCCAAGCCATACCATCACTGATTGTTGGCAACCATTGATTTGTTCCCTACTGCTAAACTTAAGGATATTATGAAGAGTGTGTGACCTTTTTTTGGACTGGCCTTTTCAGTCAGAATAATTCTAGGATATTTGCAAGTTGTTATCCATAGTTCATTCCTTTTTGTTTTTTTAATTGCTGACTAGTACTCTACCTTGTGCTTGTACTACAGTTTGTTTTACTGTTTGCCCAGTCAAGGACAATTCGTTGGCATGTGACTTCCTTTCTCATTCATATTGAAGTGTTCCTGGTTGTTAATGTAATGACTGATTTTCTCTTGTGTTCTGGGTGTTTTCAATATTGTACAGTGTATCGTACTTAAACATTTTTAAGCCCACCTGTTGACATGTGGCACAAGGACTTGAGTGTGTTCAGCCCTAATTTCAGGTGAGTGGGATGGACATTTTACTCCACACTGAGCCTTACTGGTGCCTTCTGGAAAACAGTGGCACAGGATTCTCAGCACCTCTGTGCTTTTGAGTGATGGTGGAAGTCCAGGTTCTGCTGGGCTCCACTGGCACACAGAGAGGAAAGTGGTGAGCTTACCACCTCTGCTCCTAACCCTTCACTGAAGAGGAAAGGTTGGCTCTTTCTCTTGAAATGGGCTGGCGTTGGGCAGGAAAAGAGACTTTCTCTTGGTAGGCCACCCTGTTCTGATCCTTCAGAAAGGAGGAACAGGATCTTAGAGGTATTTTGGGGGATGAGGAGGCAAGTAGAGGATTATCTGACTCTTGCTGACTCCTCCTCTGAGGCTTCCTCCCTGTCCTTTCTTGTATACATAGAAATCCAGAGAACTTCCTCCCCATGTGTTGTTCTACAAGTCCCCAGGACCCTTAGCACCCACATTGTTCTTTCCACGTGTCAGAAATTTCCTGTATTTGTTGTGCTGTGTCCTGGGTATTTTGATATAAGAGAGAAGAGATAGGAGGATTGGTGTTATATTGATGGTGGATTGATTGATTTATAGTACTGGGGAATGAACACCAGTACTCATGCTTGCCAGGCAAATGCTCTACCACTTGAGCCACGCTCCTCAGCCCTAAAAATCATAGCATTTTAACACTTTTCCTGATAACCAAATGACAAATTACAACATGTCAAGGATAAACTTAAGGTCTTTAAATTGATTGTTTTTTGCTCTGGTATGTGTGCAGAATACAGTAGCTGATAGTATTTCATTGTTAAATAAAATTATTCAATGGTTTTCATTTTCTGCCTCTTCACTTGTCTTTTGTACTGGTTTTTGGTTATTGTTTTGTTCTTCAGTCAAAGCCAAGGCAATAGCCAGGAAGTTCCTAAAGCCTGATGTATGTGGGAATTTGTTCTACTGACAGACACCATTTTTCTAATTCATGCAAATTACATTTTTTAGGTATATCTGAGAGCATAGACTTTTGATTTAAGAGAATTATTAATAAATACAGTCTCAGAAACTCATGTCCATTGTTCTAGAAACAGATAGCTTGGTTCTATCCCCAAGTTGATGAAAAGTACAGATATTCTCAAGAAGCAGAATATCTGATGGAATGTTACAAGTATGATAAGTAGGCAAAACCTAAATTCTTACAACAGAATTTTGAGCTTTTTGTTTCAATTTGAGTCACATGAGTTAGATGCTTACAGTAGGAGTTACTATAAAATATTGTAAAACTTCATAAGAAGATTTTTTAAAAGCTCTGAAAGTTATGGATTGTATTCGTACTAGAATTAACCTTTCTCAGACATATACCATAGCACTTATTCCAAAGGCCATATTCTTTAGAGGGTGACATTTACAGCTCAGTGAGAACTAGTGTGGTCCCTTAAGGGAAGGGAAATTGGATAAAGGTGAAGTGGAAGAAGGCACCTTCATTTATCTAAGGAAGCATAAGATGAATCCAAATGAAGTCAGGGTAGTAAGTACATGGGAGGGGTGGAGTTGAGATTCTAGAGGACTTTTGACCAAATCTTTAGCAGGGAATGAGGAAGAAAAGGAAATTAAATAAAACAGTATCTCTAATGTGTTTGGGCATATGGGTGAGATAATGAATTCAAATTCATTTGGTAATTGACAGCTGGAAATAGAAGTCTGGCACTCAGGAACAGAATGGAGTGGATTTCTGAAGAGTTGAAAATTATTGACATGGGAAACTTTAAAGATCTGAAAGGTGGCACTCAATTTTTAGATTTAAATTAGAGCATGTATAATTGTGGTCAAATGAGGTCCTAGGGTGAGACCCAGAACCAATAAAATTAGCATCCTTGTAAGATGAGACATCATATCAGAGAGCTCACATTCTCTTTCTGCACAAACTCACCAAGAAAAGACTGGAAGACACAAAGAGAAAGCCAAAAGATACAAGCCAGGAAGAGAGCCTTCACCAGAACCCAAATGGACTAGACTTTGATCTTTGGTTCTTGATCTACAGAACTGTGAGCAACAAATGTGTTTTCTAAGCCACCTAGTCAGTGGCATTATGTTAAGACAACCCTAGCAGACCAAGAGCATGGGAATGGAAGTGATGTCACAAGGAAACTGGGAATCATGAGAAGTGCTTAATTGTTGGTGAATAGTCTTGAAAGGGGGTAAATTCACTGTTATTAGCAGATGAGAATCAAAGCTTTTAATTAGAATCCATCAGAATTAATTAGAAAATA
Source organism: Castor canadensis (assembly GCF_047511655.1). Taxonomy (NCBI): domain Eukaryota; kingdom Metazoa; phylum Chordata; class Mammalia; order Rodentia; family Castoridae; genus Castor; species Castor canadensis. The sequence goes on along the minus strand of NC_133401.1, from coordinate 51,784,853 downwards.
ACCCTCTATCAAGTCACCCAGTACATATTAAACAAAATCAGCATCTTTTCTAAATATCAATAATTACCAGGTAGAAAATACAATGAAGAAGAATTTCATAACAAAGGAAGTACAAAATAAATAATAGTTATCTGTTAATAGTAAGGAAAATTAGAAAATTTTACTGCACATCAAAAAAACCATCTATGTAAATGGGTGAGGTGGTCTACAATCTTTTATAGAAAAACTGAGTATGGAAATGCTAATTATCTACAAATAAGCAATACAATTACTGCAATTATGACCAAATGTCATCAGACAATTCTTCAGGAATGTGACAGAGCCATAAAAATAATTAGCAATAGCAACTCAAAATATTTAGAAAGAGATTAATGCAGCTTGGTTTCTTCAGTAATTAAATCACCGTCATTATAATCAGCAAAGGTACAAGCACACTAGTGAGGAAGAATATCTAGAACTATTCTACCTGAATATAAAATTAGTTTATAACAAAGGCGATACTACTTAAATAAACATCCTTATAAAAAGAGATGTCGTCAGCTCGCTACTCTCTTTCTGCGCAAACTCACCAATGAAAGGCCCTGTGAAGAGGAGAGACATGTGAATCGTGTGCAGTGTCTGATTGTAATTGCTCTGCAACAACTTGGTCAGTCATCAGGAAAACAAAAATATTAGCTTTAACCACATTAAAGTAAATTCCAGATAAAGTGCTGACTTTAAACACAGAGGAAAGGAACACATGAAATAACGAAGAGAGAGAAAATAAAACATGTAAGTGTGAAGTATAACTTCATGTACATAACACCCAAGTTATGAACCTCAAGGCAAAGTCCTGTTTTGACTACATAAAAACTCCAAATGCTGTGGTTATTAATAAAACTAAACTGTAGGTAAACTTCAAAAGCCATGTGATGGAGATTCCAAGATGGCGGCTAGAGGTAGGAAGCAGAAAGCGAGCCTCCTATAGTGAAATCTTGGAGAGACGCTGGAGACACACTTTACAGGCATAATCACCGAGAAAAGGCATAACTTTGACCCCTCCACATCTCCAGCCGGCGCAGAGAATCTCCACTTCACGTTAAACGGAGAACCGAGGAGGCCCCCGGGGCCGCCAGTGGCCGGCGCCCATACGGCTTGGGAAGACGCGGACCAGGTGAGCTTCGCGGTACCGCGGTTCCCCCACAGACAAGCCTGGGCCAGAGCAGCATAGCCCCCTGGACAGACTGACCTCCACCCGGGAAAAAAAGAGAAACTGAGTACTAAGCAATAAGAACAGTTAAGACACGCTGGAAAGAGGGTGGGGCGCCCTGAGCGCTGAAGATTGGGGGAAGGGAATCCTTCCCAGGACTGTAAATAAACGAGCCGGGCGGGCCGGAGAGGCTCTGGCGGGAGCGGGGCGCGCCAGCAACCAGGAGCGGGGATGCTTGTGAGAGGAGGGAAGACCCACTTCCCACGTGAACTGTAAATAAACACGCAGGCCTGACAACGCGGGGCAGTGTCGCCTTTCCCAGTGCTTGGAAAGGGAAAAGCCTGTAGCAGAGGCCCCCCTCCCCCGCACAGGAGAACTCTGAGCAAACAAAGCCTGTGGGACCAGGTGAGCGCTAGCTCACCCCAGAGATCTGCATAAATAACGCCGCCAGCTACAGGCTGAGAGCAGCAGGCAGGCAAGCCACAGTTGCAGATACCACTCTCAGAACTGCCTCCAGACGCTTTTTTTTCTTTTTCTCCCTACCTTTGATGAGAGAACAACCGAATTACACCTGCAAGCCGAAAAACTTACTGAAACTATTGCATTTGAACTGGGGACACTTGGTGGGGCTTTTTTTTTATTTTTTCTTCTGTGTGTGTGTGAGTGTAGTTTTGTTCTACTTTATGCATCCCCTTTGATGAGACAACTACAGAACAACATCTGAGGCACCAACTCCAGGACTGGAGATTAAGACGGACATCCAAATTATTAAGACTGAAATTGCATTGCATATAAACTTGGAAGTTTTTTGGTTTTTTTGTTTTTTTTTTTTTTTTTAATTTCCTATTTTCCATTTTATTTTAATTCATTTTTATAAATAGATATTACTTTCATATACTTATTTTTTATTTTTTTTATCTTTGATTTTCAATCCTCTCTCTGTCTCTCTATTGTCTGTTCAGCTTACTGTCGATTAGTACACTAACACTCCCTGTTTATACCTTTGAAACTCTCTTGTCTGATACCTTGTTCTGCTTTCTCCCTCTTGTCTGTATATTTGTTTTCCCCTTTTCTTTAACTTCTTGCTTTCCATCTCAGCTCACTCTTCCGTTCTCAATATTACCATTGTTATTATTACAAGCTAGAAAATACTTAATTACACACAGTACAGGGACAGTAACAACACCAAGGACAATGACAGGAAGACAGAAAAAACAAGGAAACCAGTTTCCCCACAGCAAAAAATTAATACAGGAACCAGAGGGGAATGAAGAGAACAGAAACTCAGAGCCAGACTCCAACAAAATGAAGATAAACTATGCCAAAGGACCCAATGAAGCCTACAAGAATAATTTAAAAGAAGACATACTACAAGTACTCAATGAGAATTTTATAGAGATGATACTGGATAGGGTCAACCAAAATGTACAGGAGACACTCAAGAAATTCCAAGACAATAAAAATAGAGAATTTGAAAAAGCAAAAGAAGAAATAAAGGAAACCATAGAAGCACTGTATAAACACCAAAGTGAAAGAGAGAACACAATGAATAAATGGATAAATGAACTCAGGACAAAAATAGACAACAATAAAGAAGAAAACAGCCAGGATATGGAAAACCTCAGAAAAAAGAACGAAACAGAACTGCAAAACAAAATGGAAAGCCAATCCAGCAGAATAGAACAAACAGAAGACAGAATCTCAGAACTTGAAGATGAAATGGTAATTAAAGGAAAAACCGAAGAACTATTAATTAAACAATTCAAGACCTGTGAAAAGAAAATGCAAGAACTCACCGACTCCATCAAAAGACCAAACTTGAGAATCATGGGCATCGAAGAAGGAGAAGAGGTGCAAGCGAAGGGAATGCGTAATATATTCAACAAAATAATAATGGAAAATTTCCCAAATCTAGAGAAAGATATTCCCATACAAATGCAAGAGGCCTCCAGGACACCAAACAGACCAGATCAAAATAGAACTACTCCACGACATATCATCATTAAAACAAGTTCAGAAACTAAGGAAAGAATATTGAAGGCTGCAAGAGAGAAAAAACAAGTAACATACAAAGGTAAACCCATCAAAATCACAGCAGACTTCTCAACAGAAACATTAAAAGCAAGAAGAGCGTGGGGTGAGATCTTCCGGGCACTGAATGAAAATAACTTCAACCCCAGGATACTCTACCCAGCAAAGCTATCATTCAAAATAGATGGAGCAATAAAAGTCTTCCATGATAAGCAGAAACTAAAACAATATGTGACCACAAAGCCACCATTACAAAAGATTCTGCAAGGGATCCTGCACACAGAAAGTGACACCCAACTTAACCATGAAAAGGCAGGCAGCACCAAACCACAGGATAAGAAAAAGCAAGACAGTAGAGAGTAACATCAAGTTAGGTACACACAATCAAACCTCCAAACAACTAAGATAACTAAATGGCAGGAATCACCACATACCTATCAGTACTAACACTTAATGTTAATGGACTTAATTCACCCATCAAAAGACACCGTTTGACAAAATGGATTAAAAAAGAAGATCCAACAATTTGTTGCTTACAGGAGACTCATCTCACCGACAGAAATAAGCATATGCTTAGGATGAAAGGCTGGAAGAAGATTTACCAAGCCAATGGCCCCCGAAAACAAGCAGGAGTAGCAATACTTATCTCTGACAAAGTAGACTTCAAACCTACATTGATCAAACGAGATAAAGAAGGACATTCCATACTAATAAAAGGGGAAATAGACCAAAAGGAAATAATAATCATCAATCTGTACGCACCCAATGTCAACGCACCCAATTTCATCAAACATACCCTGAAAGACCTAAAAGCATATATAAACGCCAACACAGTGGTTGTGGGAGACTTTAACACTCCATTATCATCAATAGATAGGTCATCCAAACAAAAACTCAATAAAGAAATCCAAGATCTAAAATATGCAATAGATCAAGTGGACCTAGTAGATGTCTATAGAACATTTCATCCAACCTCTACACAATATACATTCTTCTCAGCAGCCCATGGAACCTTCTCCAAAATAGATCATATCCTAGGGCACAAAGCAAGCCTCAGCAAATATAAGAAAATAGAAATAATACCGTGCATACTATCTGACCACAATGCAGTAAAAGTAGAACTCAACAACAAAAGTAAAGACAAAAAACATGCAAACAGCTGGAAACTAAATAACTCATTACTTAATGAAGAATGGATCATCGATGCAATAAAAGAGGAAATTAAAAAGTTCCTAGAAGTCAATGAAAATGAAAACACAACCTACCGGAACCTATGGGACACAGCTAAAGCAGTCTTGAGAGGAAAGTTTATAGCCATGAGTGCATATATTAAAAAGATTGAAAGATCCCAAATCAATGACCTAATGATACATCTCAAACTCCTAGAAAAACAAGAACAAGCAAATCCCAAAACAAATAGAAGGAGAGAAATAATAAAAATAAGAGCTGAAATCAACGAAATAGAAACCAAAAAAACCATACAAAGAATTAATGAAACAAAAAGTTGGTTCTTTGAAAAAATAAACAAGATCGATAGACCCCTGGCAAACCTGACTAAAATGAGGAGAGAAAAAACCCAAATTCGTAGAATCAGGAATGCAAAAGGGGAGATAACAACAAACACCATGGAAATCCAGGAAATCATCAGAGACTACTTTGAGAACCTATATTCAAATAAATTTGAAAATCTAAAAGAAATGGACAGATTTCTAGATACATATGATCATCCAAAACTGAACCAAGAGGAAATTAATCACCTGAATAGACCTATAACACAAAATGAAATTGAAGCAGCAATCAAGAGTCTCCCCAAAAAGAAAAGTCCAGGACCTGATGGATTCTCTGCTGAATTCTATCAGACCTTTAAAGAAGAACTGATACCAACCCTCCTTAAACTGTTCCATGAAATAGAAAGGGAAGGAAAACTGCCAAACACATTTTATGAAGCCACTATTACACTTATCCCAAAACCAGGCAAAGACACCTCCAAAAAGGAGAACTATAGGCCAATCTCCTTAATGAACATTGATGCAAAAATCCTCAACAAAATAATGGCAAACCGAATTCAGCAACACATCAAAAAGATTATCCACCACGACCAGGTAGGCTTCATCCCAGGGATGCAGGGGTGGTTCAACATACGAAAATCAATAAACGTAATAAACCACATTAACAGAAGCAAAGACAAAAACCACTTGATCATCTCAATAGACGCAGAAAAAGCCTTTGATAAGATCCAACATCATTTCATGATAAAAGCTCTAAGAAAACTAGGAATAGAAGGAAAGTTCCTCAACATTATAAAAGCTATATATGACAAACCTACAGCCAGCATTATACTTAACGGAGAAAAATTAAAACCGTTCCCTCTAAAATCAGGAACCAGACAAGGATGCCCACTATCTCCACTCCTATTCAACATAGTACTGGAATTCCTAGCCAGAGCAATTAGGCAAGAAGAAGGAATAAAACGAATACAAATAGGTAAAGAAACTGTCAAAATATCCCTATTTGCAGACGACATGATCCTATACCTTAAAGACCCAAAAAACTCTACTCAGAAGCTTCTAGACATCATCAATAGCTATAGCAAAGTAGCAGGATATAAAATCAACATAGAAAAATCATTAGCATTTCTATACACTAACAATGAGCAAACGGAAAAAGAATGTATGAAAACAATTCCATTTACAATAGCCTCAAAAAAAATCAAATACCTAGGTGTAAACCTAACAAAAGATGTGAAAGACCTCTACAAGGAAAACTATACACTTCTGAAGAAAGAGATTGAGGAAGACTATAGAAAGTGGAGAGATCTCCCATGCTCATGGATTGGTAGAATCAACATAGTAAAAATGTCGATACTCCCCAAAGTAATCTACATGTTTAATGCAATTCCCATCAAAATTCCAATGACATTCATTAAAGAGATTGAAAAATCTACTGTGAAATTTATATGGAAACACAAGAGGCCACGAATAGCCAAGGCAATACTCAGTCAAAAGAACAATGCAGGAGGTATCACAATACCTGACTTCAAACTATATTACAAAGCAATAACAATAAAAACAGCATGGTACTGGCACAAAAACAGACATGAAGACCAGTGGAACAGAATAGAGGATCCAGATATGAAGCCACACAACTATGAGCAACTTATCTTTGACAAAGGAGCTAAAAATATACGATGGAGAAATAGCAGCCTCTTCAACAAAAACTGCTGGGAAAACTGGTTAGCAGTCTGCAAAAAACTGAAACTAGATCCATGTATATCACCCTATACCAAGATTAACTCAAAGTGGATCAAGGATCTTAATATCAGACCCCAAACTCTTAAGTTGATACAAGAAAGAGTAGGAAATACTCTGGAGTTAGTAGGTATAGGTAAGAACTTTCTCAATGAAACCCCAGCAGCACAGCAACTAAGAGATAGCATAGATAAATGGGACCTCATAAAACTAAAAAGCTTCTGTTCATCAAAAGAAATGGTCTCTAAACTGAAGAGAACACCCACAGAGTGGGAGAAAATATTTGCCAATTATACATCAGACAAAGGACTGATAACCAGAATATACAGGGAACTTAAAAAACTAAATTCTCCCAAAACTAATGAACCAATAAAGAAATGGGCATGTGAACTAAACAGAACTTTCTCAAAAGAAGAAATTCAAATGGCCAGAAAACACATGAAAAAATGCTCACCATCTCTAGCAATAAAGGAAATGCAAATTAAAACCACACTAAGATTCCACCTCACCCCTGTTAGAATAGCCATCATCAGCAACACCACCAACAACAGGTGTTGGCGAGGATGTGGGGAAAAAGGAACCCTTTTACACTGTTGGTGGGAATGTAGACTAGTACAACCACTCTGGAAAAAAATTTGGAGGCTACTTAAAAAGATGGACATCGATCTACCATTTGATCCAGCAATACCACTCTTGGGGATATACCCAAAAGACTGTTACTCCAGAGGCACCTGCACATCCATGTTTATTGCGGCACTATTCACAATAGCCAAGTTATGGAAACAGCCAAGATGTCCCAGCACTGACGAATGGATTAAGAAAATGTGGTATCTATACACAATGGAATTTTATGCAGCCATGAAGAAGAACGAAATGTTATCATTCACTGGTAAATGGATGGAATTGGAGAACATCATTCTGAGTGAGGTTAGCCTGGCTCAAAAGACCAAAAATCGTATGTTCTCCCTCATATGTGGACATTAGATCAAGGGCAAACACAACAAGGGGATTGGACTATGAGCACATGATAAAAGCGAGAGCACACAAGGGAGGGGTGAGGATAGGTAAGACACCTAAAAAACTAGCTAGCATTTGTTGCCCTTAACGCAGAGAAACTAAAGCAGATACCTTAAAGCAACTGAGGCCAATAGGAAAAGGGGACCAGGAACTAGAGAAAAGGTTAGATCAAAAAGAATTAACCTAGAAGGTAACACCCACACACAGGAAATCAATGTGAGTCAATGCCCTGTATAGCTATCCTTATCTCAACCAGCAAAACCCCTTGTTCCTTCCTATTATTGCTTATACTCTCTCTACAACAAAATTAGAGATAAGGGCAAAATAGTTTCTGCTGGGTATTGAGGGGGGGAGCGGGAGGGGGTGGAGTGGGTGGTAAGGGAGGGGGTGGGGGCAGGGGGGAGAAATGAACCAAGCCTTGTATGCACATATGAATAATAAAAGAAAAATGAAAAAAAAAAAAAAAAAGCTATGTGATAAGATACAATGAGAAAACTGATTCAAAATGTCAACAGAATGCATTACACATACAATGTTTAAATGGTAGTCTGAATATAAATGAAAATAGTTGACTCCAGTAGTCATCCAAAAAGTGTATATTAAATAACAATTATGTACAGCTTGAATCTAAAATATTGGCACAAATTTAAAAGAAGAAAAAATTGAGGTAGGAAAGAATGGGAGTTACCAAGCATAGAAACAGAAATTTACATTTCTAGATCAATTTAGAAGATTAAAGAAACCCTGAGGATTTGCACACTCCACATGTGACTTTAGTCAGAAGATATGTCTAAGAATATTTATGGGCTGTTGTACACACACATATATATACCAGATGTCTAAGAATAACCTGAAAACAACCTAAGTAGTCACCATGAAATTGAAAAATATCCATTCATTAAAAACAATTAAACTTAGCTATAATTAATTAAAATTACTAATTAGGAAGCATGTATATGTTACACCGCACATAAATAGTTTAAAATTATTTTTACTTAGAGTGAATTAATTGTACAAAGGGCTTTCATGGTGATATTTGCATTCCAGCATACTTCAGTCAAATTCACCCCTTTTGCTCTTTCTGTACTTCATTTGCACCTGATATTAGCAGAAGTGAAAACACTGTAAATTTTTCTGGTTGAAGATTTGGAATGTATTATGTAAAAGTAAAGTTTATCAAATGTGGCACATTGAAAACAAAACCAACAATTGTCTGGCTTGTAAGACAGGAAAGTCAATTTAACTAATTAAGGGTAAAGTCGTTTGGGAGGCTATCTGGATTACCAGTGAGGCAATGGCTCTCTTTGTTATGTTTTGTTTTGTTTTATTGTTTTTACATTTACTCACATGTGTATACGTTATTTGGGCCACCTCCCCACCTCCAGGCAGAACCTGTTCTGCCCTCTTATTCTCTGATTTTGTTGAAGAGAAAACTTAAGAGATAATAAGAAAGACATAACATTTTGCTAGTTTGAGATAAAGATAGCTTTACAGAGAGATTCCTAGTATTGCTTCCATGCACTTGTGTATTACAACCCACATTGGTTCATCTCTGCCCAACCTCTTCACTACTTCCAGGTCCCCTTCCCATAGTGGCCTTGGCCAGTTTAAGATGACTATATTTGCACATCTACCACATTCAAGAATGCCTCCAACAAACAGGTGCAGCTAAGCGAAAAAGACCCAACCTAGTTTCAGGAAGAAAATGGAGAAGTGAGAGGCAGACTGGAGCATCTGCCAGCCCCACATGGGAAGACGGAAGAGAGCAGATGTAGGTACAGAAGTCCAATGCATGTACTGAGACACCTGCCTAGAGGACCAGCCACAATGGCCTATGGCCCAGAACACATCAGCCATGTGGATGGGAAGAGCCTCCCAATCTGCTGAGCTTTGCTAACATGGTCTCAGTCTTGGCAAGAGGGAAAAGAAAGTCCTGGAATGCTTTGAGGCCAACAGAGCTGTGCATGGAGGTGCACCATCTCTGCCTCAGAAGGGAGCAAACAGCACAGAGAAGGCAATGTCTGCCCAATGCAGTGACATGTGGCCTTAATAAGCTCACCCAGATTGGCTTTAAGTCCTCCAGATAAATTCAGTTCTACAAAAGAATGATAAAACAATGATACAGGATAGTTTGCTAGATAAGAAAAAGTGTTCTACATCATGATGCACTTCTGACAAAGATCCATAGTTATACCAATATTCTAAAGGTCTTGCTTCCTTTTTGTTGTTGTTGTTTTTGAGGAGAAATACCTGTGTGGTTATATGGAGAACTTATGATATGATATAAAAATAATAGTTCAACCAAATTAATAATTTGACTAGATTAATCATGTCTTTACTACATCATCATATTTAATCATGAAAATTCTATAAGCTAAATGTATGTGTTATGTGTTTTTTAAATACGTACTTGCTAATAATTCTAAATGAATGATCAAAAATTGAGCTTTTTAAAAAATGTTTTTTAGTAAAAAAGTTATGAGTATTATCTGAAGGGCAGAGGAGAATGGTTCAGTTTCCTAACACCTGGTTGTTGACTTCAGATTTTTAATTGAATAATGATGCACAAATATATTTTGATTTTGATTGTGGATTATGAAGACTAGCTCTTGACAAACTGGATTACATACTTATGATAATACCTCTGCAGTAAAAGCTACCATAAAATTACTTCAGCACAAGATGGATCATATCACCCATATCTGGCTCAGGCAATCTATATGTAGGAACACTGGGCATGGTGGCACAGCCTGTAATTCCAGCTACCTGGGAGGGGTAGGTAGGAGGATCACAGTCCAGGGCCACCCTAGGCAAAAATAAAAGACCCTGTGTAATAAAACAACTATATCAAAAACGTTGGGGGTATGGCTCAAGTGGTAGAACTCCTACCCAGCCAACTCAAGGCCTTGAGTTCAAACACCAGTACCACAAGAAAAAAAAAAAAGAGTATACCTGGGGCATCCACATTATCTGAAGTTTATTCCACTTTCTGTTCATCTTCGTGTCCCCAGGACTCCCTCACAACAGGCAGTGTGCTTCATACTCAAGTACATTTTTTGGAATACTTGTCTCTGGGAGGAGCTAAGTTTCCTCTTAGGTGCTGGGGATTTCAGTCCACATTTAATCAAACTTTAAATGAATGCCACTTCTGAAGCTTCATCTCATATAGATTGTGAAAATAATTTCCCTCTCACCTTAAAGATTATTGGAGATTTAAAGGCCTCATGACCATGAAAGTTATTAAATTTAAAATATGAAAAATTTGTTAAAACAATTATATTCCTGTTCAACCAGCAGCAATAATTTTTGCACTTCCAGTGCTTGGAAACCAGTTCTGAGTTTCATGAAACCTGCTGCAGCTTCCTTCAATTTTAATTCTTAAATTTACTCACCATTGTGCCATCAACCTCCAGGTAGCTGGTGTGCGATTCTTTTTCTTATGCCTCGTTTAATGTATGACAGGTCATTTTGAGAACGATGCTTGCTGACATGGTTTACATAACCACAGAAGATGCTCTCACTGAATTTTGAAATTACCTGGTTAACATTCCAGGACATCATTTCTCTGGATTGTTTTTAGAGGGTTCCTGCTCATTTTTCCAGCTACTGAATTTTTAAATGCAATACAACTAAACCATGTTCTTAATGAAAATGCATTGTTCTGGTTATTTCATTTTCCCTTTTTCATCTGTATCCAGAATCCTTCATTGTGTTCATCTTTATTTGGTCAAATGTCATAAACTTAATTTCATGTTAAATTTGTAGGCTTCAGTGATTACATGAGGGGTAACATTAAATGCACTATTGTTGTTTAAGTGGCAGGAAAAGTATTTGCCCCTTACATGGCTGAATACATGGAGTTATTCTTCATTTGCTTGTTTTCATGATTTTTTTAGGGTGAATGTAGTGGAAATATTATATATTCATGTGTGAAAATGGAAAAATGAGACCTGTTGAAACTATTCCAGGAATGGGGGTAGGGGGATAAAGGAGAATGATGGAGGGGGTGAATTCAAGTATGATGTATTGTAAGAACTTTTGTAAATGTCACAGTGTACCCCTAGGACAACAATAATATGATAGTACAAAATAAATAGAAAAGAAGTTTTGCATTTACAAAAACATGACCTAATGGTACAAAGTTCCCCTGTAGTCACCCCAAAGTCCCCAAATAATTAACATCTTTAATGAATTAATATTGACATGTTCTTCACAGAAGTCCCTAGTTGATTCAGATTTCTTTAGGTTTTTTTTTTTTCTTTTCTTTTCTGGTAGTACTGGGGCTTGAACTCAGGGCTTCATGCTTGCTGGACAGGTTCTCTGCCACTCGAGCCACTCTGCCAGCCCTTTCTGCTCTGGTTATTTTAGAGATAGGGTCTCACTTTTTGCCCAGGCCAGCCTGGATCATGGTCATCCTGTTTATGCTTCCTGCCATTGCTGGGATGATGGGTATGTACCACCACGTCCAGCCATTGGTCGAGATGGGTAGTGCTAACTTTTTGCCAGAGCTGACCTCAAGCTTCAAACCTCCCAATGGCTAACTCCCAGGTAGATTGGATTACAGGCATAACCACAGCACCCAGCCCCAGATTTCTTCAGTTTTTCCTACTTTTTATTCCAGTGTCCTATCCAGGATACCATAGTAAACTTAATTATCTGATCTCCTTAGGCTTTTGAGTCTAACAGCTTTCTATATTTTCCTCGTTTTGACGGTCATGACAGTTTTGAGAAATATTGGTCAATTGTGTTGCAGGCTGGCCTTCTGATGGAAATTATCTCATGCTTTCTTGGGGTTAGAATGAGATTTGGGGCTTGGAGGACTCAGATCGCAGAGGTGAGATGATGTTTCATCACCCCATATTTAGGAATATCCTATCAACATGCGTATATGCATGGATGTGTGTCTACGTGTGTCTTTATTTATAAGCACTTAATAATTTTATGCCTTTACACAGTGCTCCTGGATCATCCTGAATATTTCCTACCCTAGTCCTTTAAATAATTCAGTTTTCCAAGGATCTATGGTTCCTTTAGAAAACAAGATATGAGACCTAATACATATATATGTATTAATTCATATATGTATCGATACATATAAATCCCTATTTCTATACGTAACCATGTGTATTCATAATGAGTCAAACACTAAGTCTTAATAATGCTCTCTACTCCAATCCATTAACAAGTGGGTTTTCTAGCCTCCTCTCTTTCTGACATGTAGATTCCACTCCAACAGTGAGAAATTTGGGTCCCACCAGGAGTCATCCACCATTTAATGGTTCAGTGTTAGAATTTTCAATCCACATCTGTGTGACCAAAAAAAAAAACTTTATGAACTAGAGCCCAGTATATACATGTACCTGCTTTGCCTTTGGACTTGTATACTCATACTTTTCATTTAGTTCAATTTAAAAAAAAACTTATTTGAGTCTTCTTTTTTGACCCCTGTGATGTTTAGCAGTATGTTGTTTACAGATACTTGGAGGTTTTCCAGACATCTTTCTGTGACTGGCTTCTAATTTTATTTCTTACAATACAAAAACATACGAATATGATTTTTATTCCTTTTAGTTTTTTAACTGAGTGTAACTTTCATGGCCCAGAATTTGCTCTTTTTTGGTGAATGTTCCACAAAGGCTTAAGAAAGTGAAGTACAATTAAATTTTCAATAAATATGAATTAACTCAAGTTGATCCATGGTACTCTTTAGTTTAGTTATATCCTGATTTTTCTTCCTGGTGAATCTACCAAGCACTAAGAGTAGCATTTATGAGTTTATTTTTATAATTAATTCCAAATGACAATATTCGGCTTCATGGGAAAAGCAGATAGTTGCTAACCCAGCATGTCTAGTCCCTCCTTCCAGTCTCTTACACCACTGCTGTCATCACCTCCATATAATTGCATCCTATAATCAGTAGTGTTGCTACATTGGACAAGTAGTTATGTATTAAATCAATTTAAATTATTCAAATGAAATATTTATTTTACCCTCATTAGTCTTTCTCTGAGATTTTGCCTTTATTTAAGGTAATATTTGTCATTATTGTTTGAGAATGTATCTCTTTTTCACTTTTAAAAAACAATTTTGTTAGAGACGCAATTTTTCTAGATACACAATTGTGGATGAGTTGTTTTTACTGACAACACTAAATATTTCCCATCACTTTTTCCTTGTTTCTGGGACAAGAAGTCTGACATAATTCTAATCTTTGTTCCTTGGTAGCTAAGGTGACTTTTAGCCTCTGCTTCTTCCTAGATCTTCTCTTGGTCTCTGGTTTCCCAGTTTGCCTTTGTGTGGATACCTTGGTATCTGTCCTGCTTGTGGTTCTGTGCACTTCCTCCATATGTTTTGTGGTCCATCACTAATTTTAGAAAATTCTCAGTCATTAGCACTTCAAATATTCTCCCTCCCTTTTTCCACTCTACTCCTCCCTCCATTTTTACCTCTTTCCCGTCTACTCTTTCCTTCCTTTGTCCTCCCTTTCCTCCCCCTCCTCCCCTTCCTCTTCCTCTCCTGTCCTCCTCCTCCTTTTTCTGCATCTTCCTGATCCTCTCCTGTCCTCCTCTTCCTCCTCCCCCATCCTCCTCCTCTCCTCTCCTGTCTTCCTGCTCCTCTTCTGTCCTCTTCTTCCTCCCCTGTTCTCTTCCTCCTCCTCTCCTGTCCTCTTCCTCCTTCCCTGTCCTCCTCCTCCTCTGTCCTCCTCCTCTTCTCTCCCCACCTATTTTTTCTTCCTATTTTCCCTTTCAGTTTGGGAAGTGTCTACTGACATATCTTCAAGCATAGTTGTTCTTCCCCTGATCATGACTCAAATAGCTTCTTTGCTTCTAAAAATATATTTTGATTCTAACATTTTATTTTTGTATTTTTTAGAGTTTTCCTTTCTCCTTACATTTCTCATCTGTCCTTACATGTTGTCTGCTTTTTTAACTACGTACTTTAACACACTAATTATACTTATCTTAAACTTTGTATTAGATAATTCTAAAATAGGTGTCATATATGAGTCCACTTCTGATGCTTGGTTTGTCTCTTCACTCTGTTATTTTATTGTTTCTTTGCTTGCTTGCTTGTTTTTGAGATGGGGGTCTCACTATGTTGCCAAACATAGTTCTCTGGGTCTTTGTTTCTGGGGGGTTGGAGAAACAAGGCTCATTATTTTATGCTTCCATAAGGGCAAAGGAGCATTTTTGAGAACCTGTGACTGGATAGGGCATGATTCAGTGCATTTAGGGAAGGTAGCTACTGTAGGTTTGTAAGTGGGCAGTGGGGAGAAGACAGGATTGCCCTGCCTTCATTATTCCAGTCATCACGTGGCTGGGAAGCCCAGACAATGAACCAAGTGCCCTTGTGGCTTTAGGGTCCCACAGAAAGTGTTCTTTACCGTGCTTTGTCATTATCTCCTGCACACCACACCAACTGACAGCTCAGACTTCAAATTATTTGACATCTGGACTTACAATGATATACTTGTCAACTTTTAAGAACGGGAAGATTTCTATGTGATTGAGCATCTAATCAACACAGTTAATTCTTGTTTTTTCAAAAGGGATTTTTCCACTCGTGATACATGTTAAAGCATTAAATTCAAGTGTGAAATCACTGTTTTCAGGCATCCCAGCAAATTCTGTTTTATTGCATTCCATTTTCTGAAAATTAATATTTCACTGTCTATAACTTCTAGCAATCCAACAATGTGCACATGTCCTTTTAATTTAAATCTCTTGACACAGAGGGTGTTTCCAAAGTAGAGGAATATGTAATTACTCACTGAAAGAATGGCAGATGAAAATGAAGGCATGTATTTCTGATAAATTCTCTCTCACAATTGCTGCTAGACTTAGAATCCTAATTTATCTTTGCTGAAGCATTTTCTTCTTTCCTTTTTTTGTGCTTAGACCCAACCTTCTACCCAAATCACTTCACAACATTACATCTTCCCTCCTTCCCTCGCATCCCCTTCCTTCCTTCCTTCTTGGTTTTGAACTTGGATCTATTGTCAAAGCCCTTGTGAAGATAAGATCAGTCTTACTAAGTCCTGTCTTTGACTCAAGGTCTCCTTTCTTTCTTTTCAAAGGGATTAGGCTTGGCTGCCTATTAAAAGAATTGTAAAATATCAGTCCCTTAAGCAAATCTATGTCTGTCTATCCATAGGCTTATTTTTCTCCCATGTACAGGCCATGGGAACTGGATGGTCCTGCATGTCCACTAGTGACCCAGCTCATTCTGTTGTTTTGTTTTGTCTTTGTTCCATTTTCTGATTTTCTGATGATGTCTCAGAGCCCTCAATGACTGCTGGTGTGGCAGTCCTCACATATGTGTTCTGGGTGGTAAGATGTCCACCAGAATATAGATTGAAAGAGATAGCTCAAATCTCAATCAGGTTTCTTTCAGGACCTGTCCTGGCAAAGGGGCACGAACATGACTAGTAACAGTATAATGTGACAAAGAATAAAAGTCACCTTGATAATATTCTTCTCATTCTGTCCTCACAGTCTATTTCTTCTTCCTCCTGAGGATTTCCTACGTGTCTTTCAGCTTTACTTCTGAATCTTGGACTTGACTCATATTGCTATAATAAATTCCACTTATTTTTAAATTTATTTATTTAACTTAGCCTCAGTTAGTTTCTCTTTCTTGGAAGCAAAGAAAAATTTTTTTTAATTAAGAAGCATAACCACAAAGTTAGGAAAAAAAAGAAAAGTCATTCAGTGCTAGAGCACTTGCCTAGCATATGCAAGACCCTCAACTCAAGGAGAACAGAACAGGTCCTATGGGGGGGGGTGGAGAAAGGTTGTGGGAGGGTGAATGGTGCAAATACTTTGTACACATGTATGTAAATGGAAAAATGAGACCTGTTGAAACTGTTCCAGGAATGGGGGAAGGAGGGATAAAGGAGAATGGTGGAGGGGGTGAATTCAAGTATGGTATACTTGATCTATTATAAGAACCTTTGTAAAACACTTGTTCCTTCCTATCATTGCTTATACTCTCTCTTCAACAAAATTAGAGATAAGGGCAAAATAGTTTCTGCCGGGTATTGAGGGGATGGGGGGAGAGGGAGGGGGCAGAGTGGGTGGTAAGGGAGGGGGTAGGGGCAGGGGGGAGAAACGACCCAAGCCTTGTACGCACATATGAATAATAAAACAATAAAATTTTTTTTTAAAAAAAAAGAACTTTTGTAAATGCTACAAGGTACACCCATGCAGCACAATAAAAATAAATAAGTAAATACCCTAGCACTGCCAAGGGGAGTGGGGGTAGGGGGCAGAAACAGCCAAAAATACTCTAAAACAACTCACCTATTATTTTCCTGGTTTTTTGTGTATGGGGTGGAGAGAGTGAGTGGTAGGACAAATGAGCTTCTTCTGGGAATAACCACGATTAGAAGAAGCCACACTAAGGAGCTAGGTGTGGAGGTGCACACCTAAGACGGCTCACTGTGCTCCAGGTATGCACCTGAGGTTCGCTCCCTGTGCTTCAGTAGCAGGAGCTTTCCTAGAGGCCTTGTGTGTTCATATTCTCTGAAAACAGCCGTCTGAATTTCAGACCCCTAGTCCTTTCATGGCTGATAATCCTCTGCTTCCCAGAGTTACGTTTCTCCTACTCAAAACCTATACTAATATGGCTTCTGTGTTCCAGACCAAACCCTGACTGATGCAGTCGACAATAACTGTTTATATAACTCTTTCTGCCAGTAGCACAAATACTGGCATAATAATAGATGGCACAAAACTATAAAAACAAAGAATTAGATATAGTAATGTCTATTGTGATATTTACTATGTTAAATGTGTTCTTAAGAGTATAAGTCTATGTTTAAGACAATTTATAGTAAACTAATGTTACTTTGACTCAAATATTTTGTTATGTATTTTGGCAATAAGGAAAACTGAAGGAAGAGAGTCTACATTGATAGATGTTCACCTTGTTCTTTGAAATTCAAATGATCTTGTCACTCGTTCTATTGGCTCATGAAAGCTCTGCAGTGGTTATTGTGTGGCAGAACCAACCTGTGATTCAGAGTTATGAAGATTTTTCTAATTACAAAGGAAAATATGTAAAATGAAGCATTAATCAGCAAGACTGCACAGAATGAATACAAAAAATACATTAGCTCTGTGGGAGCTTTCTTTATGACCTTTCCATAAATGCTTACCATGTACCTTGATTAGGTCCATCCCCACCATCATTCTCCCTCATCCCCCTCCTCCCTACTTAGATTGATTTCAACAGGTTTCAGTGTTCTGTCTTCACACACATACATGAAGTTCATCTACCACACTCACCTTCCTTTACCCTCCCCATTCCCCCTTTACCCTCCCACTAAACTCACCTCCTAGCCGGACCTGTTTTATATTCCTGCCCTTCAGTTTTTAAGTATATGTTCGTTATTCTAAGGTTATTCACCATGGTATTTCCTCTGTAACTATACTGTACTTTAATCAGATTAACCCCCATTTTATTACACTCCTTTATCCTTTCCCTCTACACCCTACTATTCAACAGCTTTCAGAGTGCTTCCTTACATCTTTTTCCTACACAGATGCAATGCATTTTGATACTATTTTCTATCATTCTCTTTTCCTCTCTCTCCTTCCCCAAGTCCCCTTAAATAGTCCCACTAATGGAAACATGTTATGCATGTGGGTATGTGCATATATATTCATACGTACATATATGCATATTTGATCATGTTTGTATTTGTGTATACATTTATCTTTTGGATCCATTTTCCACATATGAGAGAAAATATGTGACCTTTGTCTTTCTGAAGTTGGCTTACTTTGCTTAACATGATGACCTTCAGTTTCATTCATTTACCTGCAAACAATATAGCATCATTCTTCTTTATGAATGAATTTTATTATAATTATATATATGTATATAATTATATATATACATATATAATTATATATGTATATATATACATATATGTAATTTTCTTGGTCTACTCATCAGTTGTAGAACATCTGGGCTGTTTCTGTAGCTTAGCTATTGAGAATAATGCGGCAATAAACATGGGTGTGCAGGTGTCTCTATTGTGTACTGACTTATATTCCTTCACATATATCCCTAGGAGTGGTATTGCTGGATCATACAGTAGTTCTGTTTGGTTTTTTGAGGAGCCTCCATACTGCTTTCCATAGTGGTTTGCCCTAAATAACATTCCCACTGATAGTGTATAAAGGTGTCTTTTTTCCCTGCCTCCTCACCAACATTTGTTGTTGTTTGTGTTCTCCATGATAGCCATTCCGACTGGAGAGAGGTGAAATCTTTCTTTTTTATTACTTTTTTCTTCGTTAACTTCTCTTTTTTTAATTGTTGTTGTATTGGGGTTATAGTGTGACTTTTATAAAAGATCTTACAATATATCATAGTTGAATTCACCACCTCCATCCTTCTCCCTTATCCTTCCTCCCCATGCCTGGAAGTTTCAGCAGTCTCACTTTTCCATTTTCATACATGAGTGCATAGTATTTCCATCATATTCCCCCTCCTCACCCTTTCTTTAGATTCTCCCCTCCCACTGGTACCAAGCCCCCAGACTTCTGTTCTCTATTTTTGTTTCTTTAAGATAGTCATACCGAGTTTCCTTGTGACATTTCCATGTATATATGTATAATAACTTTAATTGGTTCATCCCCTCTCTTTTTCTCCTTTCTATCTTAGTCCCCTTCTTATGGTGATTTCAACAGGTCATGCAAAAAATTCTATATTCATTCTCTTTTTTTTATCGTTTTATTATTCATATGTGCATACAAGACTTGGGTCTTTCTCCCCCCTGCCCCCACCCCCTCCCTTACCACCCACTCCACCCCTTCCCTCTCCCCCCCACCCCCTCAATACACAGCAGAAACTATTTTGCCCTTATTTCTAATTTTGTTGTAGAGAGAGTATAAGCAATAATAGGAAGGAACAAGGGTTTTTGCTGGTTGAGATAAGGATAGCTATACAGGGAGTTGACTCACATTAATTTCCTGTGCGTGTGCGTTGAGGCCACGAATAGCCAAGGCAATGCTCAGTCAAAAGAACAATGCAGGAGGTATCAGAATACCTGACTTCAAACTATATTACAAAGCAGTAGCAATAAAAACAGCATGGTACTGGCACAAAAACAGCCATGAAGACCAGTGGAACAGAGTAGAGGACCCAGATATGAAGCCACACAACTATAACCAACTTGTCTTTGACAAAGGAGCTAAAAATATACAATGGAGAAATAGCAGCCTCTTCAACAAAAACTGCTGGGAAAACTGGTTAGCAATCTGCAAAAAACTATATTCATTCTTGTATAGGAAGTACGCCATCCATATTCACCTTTTTAACTTCCTTCTTTTACCCTCAAAAGAGAGGTGAAATCTTAGTGTGGTTTAGATTTGTGTTTCCTTTTTGGCCAGGGTTCATGAGCATTTCTTCATGTATTTATTGGCCATTTGTACTTCTTTTGAGAATTGTCTGTTCAGTTAACCCATTTTTTCATTGAGTTGTTGATTCTTTGGGAGTTTAGGTTTTTGAGCTCCTTGTATATTCCCTGTGTATATTATTAGTCCCTTGTCAGTTATACAGCTTTTGTCAGATTCTCTCCCGTTCTGTGGTCACCTCTTCAATCTAATGACCATTTCTTTTGCTGTGCAGAAGCTTTTTAGTTTCCTGCAGTCCCATTTGTCAATCCTTTCTCTTAACTGCTGAGTTACTAGAGTTCTTTTTAGGAAGTAACTATCTATGCCTGTATGTTCCGGTGGTTTCCCTATTCTTCCCTGTTGCAGTTTCGAAGTTTGTGATTTTACATTGAGATCTTTGATCCACTTGAAATTGATATTAGTACAGGGTGAGAGATTGGGATCTACTTTAAATCCTCTTCAGTCCCCAGCACCATTTGTTGAAGAGCCTGTCTTTTCTCCAACATATGTTTTGGGCTTCTTTGTCAAAAAGCAAATAATTATGACTGCATGGATTTACGACTGGGTCTTCTGTTCCCTTCCATTGGTCTTCCCATTTGTTCTGTGCCAGTACCATGCTGTTTTTATTACTATGGCTCTGTAGTATAGTTTGAAGTTAGTTATTGTGATACCTCTGGTGTTATTCTTTTTTGCTCAGGGTTGCTTTGGCAATTTGAGGTTTCTTTGTGCTTCCATGTGAACTATAGGATTGATTTTTTTCTACCTCTGTAAAGAATATAATTGGAATTTTGATGGGGATTTCATTGAACAGATAGACTGCTTTTGGTTCTGCTAATCCATGATCTTAAGAGATATTTCCATCTTCTGTTGTTTTCTTTGATTTCTTTCTTTAGTAATTTATAGTTTTTATTCCAGATGTCTTTCATTTCCTTCATTAAATTTATCTTTAGGGATTTTATATTTTCTATGCTATTGTGAATTATATTGTTTTTCTGATTTCTTTCTCAGTCTGTTCACTGTTGGTATATAGAAAAACTACTGATTTTTGTATCCTGCTACTTTGCTGACATTATTTATGATATCTAAGACTTTTTAGTGGCGGTCTTAGGATCTTTTAGGTAAAAGATTAGATCAGTTGCAAATACAGATAATTTGACTTCTTTCTTCCCTCTATAAATCCCTTTTATTTCTTCCTCCTCTTATTCCTCTGGTTAGGAATTCCAGTACTATATTGAACAAGAGTGGAGAGAGTGAACACCTTTGTCTCATTCCTGACATTAGGGGAAATGATTTTAGCTTTTCCTCCATTTATGATGTTGGCTATAGGTTTGTCATATAGGGCTTTTATTATGTTGGGATACATTCCTTCATTTCCTGTTTTCCAGAGCTTTTGTTGTGAAAGCTTGCTGAATTTTGTCAAAGGCTTTTTCTGCATCTATTTAGATGTCCATGTGATTTTTGTCCTTGCTTCTGTTTATACGTTGGATAACATTTAATGATTTGCATATGCTGAATCATCTCTGCATCCCTAGAATGAAACCACTTGATCATTTTGGATGCTGCTTTTGGTGTGCAATTGAACTCAGTTTGCCAGTATTTTATTGAAAATTTTATCATCTGTGTGCATTAAAGACATCAACCTGCAATTCTTTTTGTTGCATCTTTGAGTTTCAAGATGAGTGTAATACTGGCTTCATGGGATGAACTTAGTATTGTTCCTTCCCTTTCTATTTCATGGGCAATTTTGAAACGTGTTGGTGTTAGTTCTTCTTTAAGGTCTGGAAGAATTCAGCAGTGAATCTATCAGGTCTTGTGCTTTTTTGGGATGTGGGGAGGGAGAAACTCTTTATTACTACTTCAGTCTCATTGCTTGTTATATCTATTTAGGTGGCTTATATCCTCTTGGTTCAACTTCAGTTGTTCAAATGAATGTAGAAATTTATCCATTTCTTCTAGATTTTCCAGTTTATCTAAGTTTAGGCTTTCAAATTATTCCCTAATGATCCTCTGGACTTCATTGCCATTTGTTTTTAGTCTTCCTGTGTTTGAATATTTTTTGTAGTTTCTTTTGTTATTGAGTTTTGGTTTTATTCCATCATGTCCTAAAATATCTATTGTAGAGAAAGTTCCAAGGGCTGCTGAGAAAAACGTGTATTGTACTGCTGTTGGATGAAATACTCTAGATGTCTTTGGTCTATTGTGTCATTTAATTTTGAGGTTTTGTTATTGATGTTTTTGTCTGGATGATTGTTGGTGATAGTGGGGTATTGAAGTATCCTACTATTGTTATGTTTGGATCTATTGCTTTTAAGTCCAGACAAGGTTTGGGGTTTTTTTTTTTTTGTTTTTTTTTTTTTTGATAAAGTTGGTTGTGCTGACATTAGGCACATATAAGTTAGCTATTATTATTCCCTCTTGATAGATTATTCTTTTTGTTGGTATGAAGTGATATTCTTTGTCTCTCTGTTGAGAAATCTGCTATTATTATGATAGGTTTGCCAATGTGTGAATTGGTTCTTCTCCCTTGAAGTTTTTAATATTCTTTCTTTATTCTCTGTACTTAATGTTTTTACTATAACTTGCTGTGGAGAACTTGGATTTTGATTGCTTCAGTTTGGACTTCTACAGTCCTATAACTGGATGGGCATCTCTTTCTCAACACTTGAAGTTTTTGGGTATTATTTTGTTGAATATGTTTCCTTTGACTTTAACATGCATCTCTTCTCCTTCTTCAATCCCTACAGTGCATAGGTTTGGTCTTTCATGTAGTCACAGAGTTCTTCCATAATCCATTCATATTTCTTCATTATTTTTTCTATCTATTCATCTCTTTGTTCTATTATACCAACTTTTGTCATCAAGCCTTGAAATTCTATCTTTAACTTCATTCAGTTTGTGAAGAAGCTTTCAACCAAATTTCTTTTAATTTGAATTATGGAGCTTTTTATTTTCAGAGCTTTAATTAGTTTTGTTTTGTTTTGATGATTTCTATATTTTTATTCAATTCCTCTTTCATGTCTTACATTGTCTTCCTGATTTCAACTAGCTGAAGAGCTGAATGAAATGCCCTCCTTGATTTCATTTAACTGTTTGTTAGTATCCCTCCGAGTTCATCCAGATGTTTGTGTCTCTTTGAGTTCATTTAGCTGTTTCTTTGTGTTCTCATTGTATTTATTTATTTTATTGACTTGTTTTTGCATGTCTTCATTCCTCTCATTAATCACAAATTGATATTTCATCCCCTTCACCATCCATCAGATCATTTGTTGTGTGATTGCTGACTTTTTGAGGACTCATATCCCCCTGCCTTTTCATACTTCTTATGTCTCTATTTTGAGATTTGCTCATCTGTAGTCAATTAGTTAATTGGGGGACTTTAGTCACCTAAAGTCTTTCTCTTGAATTATTTTCTGTGTTCTGACGAAACTGGTTAGTTGCTAAGTTGTTAAGTCATTTTTGACCTCTGGGCTGGGAATAATAACTTAGCAATAACAAATTCACCAATATCAAACCAGATATATATTTAACATATGTTTGTAAAATAACATTGGCCACATTATCTATATATCCAATCATGTTATATATGAAGGAGACTAGAGTTCTTATACAGTAGGAGGTTACAAAAATAAAACATGTTTGTATAGAAGTTAAAACATAGGTAGTAAATATAAAGGGATTTAGGGAAGACATGAGGAAGAAGGAATGTGAAAGGGTGTGAAGTGTGAGGGCTATGAGATACAGTTCAATTATTGTGTAGAGGGTGCTATTGTCAAGGATTGAAAAAGTATAGAAAGGTTAACAGTAATGTAAGAAGGGGGTAGAATAAACCACTGATTGAATAGTTTGCAAATAAGATATAGGAAAAGAGAAGAAAAATGTTTTTGAAAAAGAAAAGAAATTAAATTAAGGAGGAAAAAATTGGCCAAATCAGATGGACAAATTAAAACTTTAACAAAATGAAACATTTTTAAGTCAGTATTTCTTCCTTCTTGAGAACAGTGTATACCTTCTGTGCTGTGTCAGACACTGGGTACTCCCTTCAATCTCTGGTCCTCAGTTTTTTGTCTGTAGCTCTCCTGTTGTCTTTATTCTTGTGTCCCCTTAGGGCCATAGATTATATAGGTATAACCTGGGAGTGGATGGCTCAGGATTAGAACAGCTGCTAAAGTGGGTGTGGGCAGTTCCAGGTATGTGAGTTAGCCATTATGAGTTGGTTGTGGGTTCTCTGAGCATAGCTAGTGAGTTAGAAAGCCCTCTGCTGCTTTCAGAGTCTGTTCTTTTCCTGTTCATGGAATCCAATGACTGTAGTCTCTTCTTCATGATGAAGTTTTCCCTCTCTTCCACCCAGGCCTCCAGTTTGTTTTGTTTAGGTGTAAGGGGAGAATGGCTCCTGTCAATGGTACATATGTGTACCCTGCTGGATTGAGTGATAGGTTAAGGGCTGTAGTTGCTGGCCAGCTCACCTCATCACCCTTCTTTGTCTTGGGATAGAAACCCAGATGCTGAACTCTAACCAGCTAACCTGCTGGCTCCCTGCACAGCATTTAGATAGAGACTGGTCTGAGTGGTTTCAACCCAATCCTGCTGAACCAGTCTGGGATCCTTCAATATGTCCACTTGTTCAAAGGCTTTCTTGGGAGTCAGATTCAGCTCTCTTAGCCACCAGATTTCTTGGGGTCAGATGAATTTGCTCTCACATGCTGAGCTAGGCTTTGTAGTAACCTTTGAGATTGAAACTGCCTAGCTCACCTGATTGGTTTGCTGGCTGGTCAGTCTGGTCTTGGTCAAGATGAGGGTTGGCAGTTAACTACTGTCCAGTGTCTCAGTCAAGGCTCTTACCACTCCATGCAATTGTTTTGCATGAAAGATGGTCCTTGTCAGTGGCTTTTGCAGGAAGCAACTCAGATCCAGACAGAAAAAGTAAATCAGTGAGAGGCACAGGATACAGCAGGTCCAGATTCCTTCCAATGGAAGAGTTGTACTTTTAGAGGCCTACTTGAGGTTGATAACACTAGCTACTGTCTATCCTTACACTGGCACCCTCTTTTTTTAGCATACTAACTTGCCCACCTATCCCTGTAGCCATGGGATATAAAAAAACCTGAGGTTTTTTTTCATATTCATGGAAATTAAGGGAAGTGGTACCTGTCAGCAAGCCTCCATACTGCCTTGATTGAAACAGCATTCTCAGTCTGTGTGTGAAGAGAGTTCAGTGAAAACATCTTTTTTTAAGAAAAGGACAAAGAAGCATGAGAAAGTCTATAATGGCATATTTTATACAAGTATGATAGGCTTGTTATTCAGAGAAGATTCTCTTGATAAATAACTTTTTATACTAGTTTCTGGAAGATAAATTCATCTGAGAAAACACAAAAATAGCAGAAATTGCTGGGACATGAGAACTGACAGCAGTGAGGAAAGTAAAGATCTAAATCAGTGTGTGAGCATTTGCTCTGACTCTCTGGTAGCCTAAGGACAGGCTTGAAGGGCCACAAGAGCAACAGGAGACTAGGTAACCAAGTGTGGGCACTGACTGTTTGGGGCAATCAGGTAATTGTAGCTTGTGTGTGTGTGTGTGTGTGTGTGTGTGTGTGTGTGTGTGTGTGAATGTTGCCGTAGATTGAACCCATGACCTCATGAACACTCAGCACATGTTCTCCCACTGAGCTGTATTTTCATTAGTAGACATAGGTGAACATGAATGCCTTGGCTTTGACTGTGAAGATACTGGCATAGACAGAATCCTCTGGTAATTTCTAACCACAAGTGTACTTTCATGCTTTTTTAAAAAATCAGAATCCAAAAACTTTTGGTATGAAAAACTAAAAGTTTATCTAAACATGGTTATGATAGATGAGGGTAGCAAATCCTCTATAAAGAAAAAACTCTAAATCCAGATCTCAGATTTCACCATGCATGAGTCTTCCTTAAACACAAACTTACAAAAATGACCAATTGTAGAAGCAAGACTAATACAAAGAGAAAATTCCACAGACCACCAAAGAATGCAAATGTGCAAATATTGGAACTATCAGAAATAGAAAGCAGGTTGTTTTGTTCTGTTTTGTTTTTGCAGTACTGGGGTTTTATTTCAGAGCTTCACAAGTACTAGACAGGTGCTCCACTGCTTCAGCCACACCTCCAGTCCTTTTTACTCTGCTTATTTTTGTGATAGGTTCTTGCTTTTTACCCAGGCCAGCCTGAACCATGATCCTGCTACTTTATGCTTCCTGTGTACCTGAAATGACAGGCATCCACCACCATACCCAGCTATTGGTTGAGATGAGCTCTTGCAAACTTTTCACCTGGGCAGGCCTCAAGCCATGATCCTCCTGATCTCAGCCTCTAGAGTAGCTAGGACAAGATGCATTAGCCAATAATACTCAATGAAAACAAGAATTTTAATATGTTAATAAAATAGAGATACAATTTATTTGGCTAGTCAAAACTGGATAGGCATTGTTGTATAAATTTTAATGAGACAGGAAGAAAGAATGAATGTATAGTCAAGTGCAGTTCCAGGAGAGAAGATAGAGGACAAAAGTACTTTGTGAAACAATGTGTGGAAATTTCCAACATATGAAATGACCCACTATTCAGATTCCTGAAGCCCAGCTTAGTGAAGATATGATGTAAAAGTCCTCATTAGCAAACTAGTGAGTCCACAAAACACCAAAGTAAAAGAGAAAATCTCAAAAGAAGGCAGAGAAAAATGACATATTATACAAAAGGACAAGAATTTTACTACTGACTTCCAATAGAAACAACTGAATTTAGGTGCTGCAAATTATATCTTCATGTTTAATTTTTAAAAATTATTTATTTAGCATTTAAAAGTGACAAGAGTTATACACACATTTGATGTACAAAATGATTCTTTGAGTGTGTGTACATGTAGGACAGCTAAGTCGAGCTAATTAACACACACACAACTTCACATATTTTCCTGGTGAAACACTTAAAGTCATTAAATAACCATGTCTTTAAATTACTGAGATTAAATGGTCACCAACCTAGGATAGCATTTCCAGCTATCTTTCAAAAATGAATGATTAGTGAAGGGATTTCCAGGAAAAAAAATAGTGAGACTAGTTAATGATAACACGTTTTTAAGGAAATAACTTGCAAAATTTATAGTTTAGGAGGAAACAAATGGAACTAAGAAGGAACTAAGAAGCCAGAAGAAAAAATGGGGGAACATGATCAAAATGATTTGAAAAATTGTATTTGAGCATACATTAACTCTATAAAGCAGTCAAAAGGATGTTTAAGTTACGGAATTAAAAATAAATAAAATCTTGAAGACATTGGTCCAGGAAGAAATTATTGTACCATATTAATAGTGGGCTCCTAAAGTTATTAAAACATTAAACATGAATGTTATGAAAGTTATTAAAACATTAAATTAAATATTAATGTTAAGGTTTCTCTGATAAATATCAAAATAATAGATATAAATCTTCAACTTTTAAAGCAGTAGAAAGAATCAATAGCTTAGGTAATCATGTTTCCAAAATGGAAGAAGAAAAAGATTCCAAACAAATAAAGAACCAAAGAAATAAACAGAAAACAACAAGAGAAATTAACAAAAATGCATTACTAATATAAATAATTTAAACAAAAATTCTGCCGGGATTATGGCCATTTTATACTAAAGAGAAAAACAGTCTATTACATGTGATTATAAGAGATGTAAAACATAAGAGTTTAACACTAAAAAACCAAAAAATTAAGTCACGAGCTCATGACAAAAAGCTTTATGAGCTATAAAATAGCACAATGTGGTCTTTAAGGAATCAAATAAGCAAATGTATTCTGCTCAGGAGGGTTATTCTCAGAGACAGAAGTGGTCCCTGACAAGTAGTGAACACACCTGGAAGTTACAACAGCCTTAAAATTCTGTATATGAGTTCTGTTCTACATAAAATAAATACTGGTAGAACTAAAAAAAAAGTGACAATTTTTTCCAACAGTGTGGAATATTTTTACAACTCTTGTTAACTTATAAATCAAGCATATTCATTAGGAATATGGAAGACTTGAGCAGCATAATAAGAAGTGTGATTACATCAGTGGTAAGAATGTACCTTTTCTTTTCAAGTACTCAGAACACTTACAAACACTGACCGCATGCAAAATGGTGGTACAGTGCAATAAATTTCACAACTTGAATTGAACAAACCATATTTTCTAGCCCATAACAACAGATAATTTTTAAAACACCGCAAGACTCCATTATTAAGAAGCATAATGCACTCTAAATTATCTATGTGTTAGTGAAAAATTCCTAGTAGGAATTAGAAACTACTTAGAACAGAACAATAATGAAATAAATTCTGTGAAATGTTTAGTTTAGATTAAGAAGTATTAAGAAGAAAATACATGGCCTTAGAAAAGAAATAATAAAAATCAATGAAAACAAGATCCAAAAATTATAATTAAGCAGAAAAACATAGTATATTTAAATTAACAGAAGCAAAATTGTGGAGATAAGAGCAGAAACTAAAAAATATCAAACACAGCTATGTGGAAAAGTTTAAAAAATCTTGTTGACTCTTTAATAAAACTGGAAAACAAACTTTGATAAAGTTGAGTAAATAAAAAGAGAAAGAAAACAAAATAAAGACGAAAGTAACTAGACCTGCTGTAGGGTAATATGTAAAACATTTTCATAGTGACTAATATGAAAGAAGTAAAATGTCTGTCCAACTCTTAAGAATAAAGTACTGAGCTAGAAGATCAAGAAGAAATGGAAATTTGTACTTGCCCTATAATCAGCAAAATAATGGAATCAACAGTCTGCTCTGTGCCACAAAAAGGTCAGTCCAGGCATGTCAGTGTCTGAAAAGGGAAGGTAGTTGGCTCCTGTTGCAGGATTTGGAAGGATGACCAGGAACAAGTTCTCCTAAGCTCATTCATAAAACATTACTAAGAGACTGCTCGTAGATGGGAGGTGCAGCAAATGCAAAGCCAAGAGACTTTAATGATGTGACAAATTCATAGTATTACTTCAGTAAAATGGAAGGAAAAACAGCATGACGGTTCAGAGGATAAAAAAGGTGAAATAGATACGATCAGGAGTGTTGTGAGAAGCTGAAGGTTGAACAATGGTAAATCTTTATTTTAAATGCTAGTAAGTATGAAGTTTCTCTCCTTTTTCTTCCCACACTTACTCCCTCGATTCCAAGTACAACATGATGGAAACCACCATGGTAGAAATGAGAGTGTGTTGAGGGATTTTTGTGAGGAGTAAATCATTTGCCTGTGTTTTACCTGGATCTTGGTAACGGGAAGGGGAAAAGACTGGAAGGAGGCCATGGTAGAGACACAGCAGCTGGATGGCTGTTGCAACAACCCAAGTAAAGGGAGGCCAAGACTGGAGCTCAGGGCTCGGCAGAGTGAGTGGATTTCACCAGTCCAGCGTAACGCCTGGGCTCTGGGTACGTGAAGGCTGTTTCCAACATAAATCTGCATATTACTGGGTATATCCAACCACCAAGCATCGAAACCTCGGTGTTAGGAATGCCTTATTGATCTGCATAACCCAGAAGTGGACAATTTTCTTTCCCCCAATTCTCCACTGGAGTCCATAACACAAACAGTGACCGTGGGAGAAGTTCTTCAGTGTCTCAGTGCGTCTCTCTGTGAGAAGAAACAGTCTTACTGGTAATAACGCCACCAATTCTCTTGGACTGAATCAATTTATGTACATGTCCAGGAATTCCAGTAAAATATAGCTGGAAAGTGTCACTACTAGCTGTATGGAAGCAAGAAGAGTGATCTCATGTGAGCGGATCTCCACAGTAGCTCAGTGAGAAGGTTGATGAAGAGATCCTTAGCGCTTGAAAGACTCCAGAGCCATGACTGGCTATGGGAGAACTGGAAGGGAATTATTATTCTTTTTGTCTTAAAAAAGATTTATATACTGATCAAAAGGAAGAGGAAGTATTTGCAAATCCTAGGTTTCTCAAGGGAATATTATAAAAAGGGTTTCTTTTCTTTCAAAGTTTATAAATCTTTTTAATTTTATTAGCATATAATAGTGTTCAGGGGGACACACTGTGACATTACATATGTGCTTACAAAATTTACCACCTCCATCATTTTCCCTCATCTAACCTCTCCCCCTTTCTTAGAACAGTTTCAGCAGGTTTCATTCTTCTATTCTCATATAAAGATAAATGAGGGCACCATATTTGCCCTCATTCCTTGTTTCCTTGTGCCCACCCACCTCCCACTGGTACCCACTCCCAGAAGGAGTAAATAAAAAGAGAAAGAAAACAAAATAAAGACGAAAGTAACTAGACCTGCTGTAGGGTAATATGTAAAACATTTTCATGTCTCTACCATGGCCTCCTTCCAGTCTTTTCCCCTTCCCGTTACCAAGATCCAGGTAAAACACAGGCAAATGATTTACTCCTCTGTATCTGTAAATGATTTTACCCTCCTGTCTGTCATTTTTTAAAATTCTCTGTTGGCTGATCTGGATGTCTGTGAACACATGCCAACCCATCTGGCCTATATGTGACTTACAAGAAGAGTCAAATGGTCAAAAAGGTTTTGCTTGCATGAGACATAGTACAATATCCAAACAAAGGTAAGAACGTGCTGTGTGAGAGAGTTTTAAACAGAAATTTATGGAGAGAGACTTTATTCTGAGGGATCATCAAGTTGTTAAATATCCATAGATTTTCATGGGTTGGTTTTTTTGTGTGTTAACAAATGAATTGCAAATGTTTGTAATGTTACAATTATCCTTAGAACATTATAATCAGGTTAACAGCTGAAGAAATACCATGATCCACCTTAGCCATGGAAAATCATCTTAAGTTGTAGCTCAATCACCTCTTAAGTCCAACACACTCATTTACAGATGTGAAAATTGAGTGACTGTATAAACATTGATTTGTTCCTTATGACACAAATGTCCAGATAACGTTTAGATAGTACTTCATTATTCTCTCTTGAGCTTTTCTAAATAACAAACAAGAGCGCTATTGTAAGAAGATTCCGACGTTTGCCAAGAGCTCTAGGGCCTGGAAGAGGTAGAACTGTTTAGTATTTGATTTATTAGAAAAGCCCTGGTCCTTCTTTTCAAAATTCTGTTTTGTAATGGGTTTCCCAAGATGGCTAGATCTTAATATTTGTATTATAGACTTGAAAATTTCAGATCTCCATTTTGGGGGGAGGTCTGTGGTGAATTTCTAGTTTTGCAAGTAGTTGAATTTTAGTTTTATGTATAAAAATCATGTGTCTGCCCATTGATCTTAATGAAGTAAGGGATAACAAAAAAGGGGGACCCTTCTGGAGTCAGAAACCATGTGGCCCAGTATCGGAAGGGTTCAGAATGATGTCATAACACCCTGACATCTGGAGGTAGCTGAGAGCTGCCTAGAGAATTATCCCTGTAGAGATTCTGAAGTTGATTTGGGGACTGCAGACTACTTACATTAAGGGAAGAAATCCCAGAGGACAGCATGTCGTCTTCCTCAGGTAAAAGAATCAGCATTGGGAGAAGTCATCCATACAGCATGGCTTTATCAGAGAACAGAAGAGAGCAGGTGCTGAGAGGGAAACTGAGTCACAGGTCACACCACATACCATGGTGCAAAGTCGTCTGGAGATTCCTGTGTTTTTCAACACTTGTTCATGGCATCTTCATACACCATGTCTTTTCACTAACTTTTAAAACACAGCAGCAAAGTGTTCTACTTTCCCTGCAAAATGGTGATTGTTGTTATTATTGATCAACAATCTCCTTAATATTTTTAAATAGACCGTAAATTTCTCTATACTTTATTTTTCATACTAGAGAATATATAGAAGTCAAATATTTACTAACATACCAGTTCCAAATATTAAGACTCAAAACTTAGAGCACAAGTTATTATAAATGGTATGCTTGTTGGTGCACTGGTACTTGCCTGTAGTCCCAGCTACTCAGGAAGCTAAGGCAGGAGGATCACTTGATCCAGGAGTTCAAGGTCAGCCTGGGCAACAGAGTGACACACTGTCTTGGTGGGGGTGTTAAAAAAAAAGAAAAAGACCCACTATACAGGACAAAGCTCTTACAGGAGAGCTCTGTCATTCTGTCATGTATATCACTACAGGTTACGGTAATGACATACTCTATTTGTTTAGTTTCACCAATTTTTGTCAAACACAGTTTAAAAGAACACTGAAGCGAATGGAAGAATTATCTGGAAAAAAATGACAAAATCTTGTCATTTATGTAGCAAACAGTCTTTGGTATCCACGGTCATCTATCTAGTCTCTGCCTGTAACCAAAGGAGCACTACAGAGTAAATGGGCCAGAAAGTGTGACTTGCTGATGACTTTTCAGTGACCAACCTAATTGCTGACTGAGTCATATAATTGTCACTGTGCAAACTAGCACAAGAATTCAGACAAAAACTGTACGTGTCAGCATAGTCATATACACAAAGCCTTTCACAGCTGGGTATGGTAATCATACCTATAATCCCAGCGCTCAGGCTAAGGCAGGCCAATAGTGAATTCAAGGCAAACCTGAGCTAGAGTGACACTCTGTCCCAAAAAGCACTGCCCCGCCCCCCAAAAAAGCCTCTCCTGATTGTGTAAGTGGGTAAATGACCCTCTCTAATCTTATTTAGGGTAAAGAGATTTCCCAGTTTGAAATGAGAAACAAAGAGATGGATAAAATTGAATCTAGTGCATATTTCCCAAGGATGTGATATGCATAAAGATATCTCTCTCATTCTCTCATGCTCTCTCCTCCTTGCTTCTTTTCCTCCTTCTCCCTCCCTTCCCCCCCGCCCCGGCCCACACACAAGATAATAGCTTAGCTTTAGGATAATTCTCTTAGTGTTTGTATTTAAGCCAGTAGGTAAACTGGAGTGTGTATAGCTTATTTCTCTTAAGACATTTTTGCTTAATGAAATTCTGCTCATGACTTTCTATAGACAAAGAAAACCATTTTCCCCAATATTTAAGCAACTGCTACCCCAGGAGATTATACGAGCAAGAATCTGAAATACCAAGTTTTACTTATTTTGCTCCTATCCCTTTTTAATATCTGGTTTGGTGTTTATATTTTATCATGTACGTATCACAGAAAAATATAATTGCCAGTGTGTTAGCACATAAAATATGCGTGCCTCTGATTATAGAATATATTTTAAGTTGTAGAGATAAGCACTCATAAGATATATCAAAATTGAATTTGACAACAGATAAATCAAAACATACACTGCTGCAGGTTGATATCCCTGAATGTGTGAGCTGCATCTTTTAGGGTCTGCATTTTGAATTTATTTTCTTTGCTTATACTGTGTTGTTAAGCCGTAAAGAACACACACTTTCTTCAGTTTTAGTGCTGAGCTGCTTCGGCATAGTGACTGGACAGGGAGTTGGAGAAGGCATCAAAAAGCTTAGTAGGTTCTCTATAAGAAAAGACACAAACTCAGAACAATGTTTGTTTGTAGAGAGTGGCAACAATGTAGTGATGCAGGTTTAAGGTCTTCCTGTTGCACTGGATTATTCCATGTCAGTACTGAAGAGCAGGGTGCAAACGACATAGTTTTCAGTGAATGATGTGTGGCCTTGTTCAGCTGAGGACTGGCATGGAGCAGAGAAGTACTAGTGCATTTACCTCCCAGAGCCAACTAGTATGCTCCATGGGATGACAAAATTCACCTCCCCCTGACGTCAGAGTAAATTCTTCTCAAATTAAACCACTGGAGATTTGGACTAGCAATAAAACAGCAACAATCTCAGTTAAAAATAACCAAAATCATCCCTGGCCATAAAGGAAATGCAAATCAAAACCACAGTAAGATTCCACCTCACTCCTGTTAGAATTGCTACCATTGAGAACACCACCACCAACAAATGTTGGCAAGGATGCAGGGGGGAAAGGAACCCTCATACACTGCTGGTGAGAATGTAAGCTAGTACAACCACTTTGGAAAACAATATGGCAGCTCCTTAAAAAAACTAAACATGGATCTGTCATATGATCCAGCAATCCCACTCCTAGGAATATACCCAAAGGAATGTGAGTCAGGCCCCTGCACACCCATGTTTATTGCAGTGTTATTCACAATAACCAAGCTATGGAAACAGCCAAGATGCCCCACTACTGACAAATGGATTAAGAAAATACTGTATTTATATACAATGAAATTTTAGTCAGCCACAAAAAAGAATGAGATTCTTTCATTTGCAGGTAAATGGATGGAACTGGAGAACATCATCTTAAGTGAAGTTAGTCAGGTTCAGAAGGCCAAAAGTCACATATTCTCTCTCATATGTGGATTATAGACCTAATACAAATTCAGCAATATTA
Organism: Castor canadensis; assembly: GCF_047511655.1. Taxonomy (NCBI): domain Eukaryota; kingdom Metazoa; phylum Chordata; class Mammalia; order Rodentia; family Castoridae; genus Castor; species Castor canadensis. The sequence goes on along the minus strand of NC_133401.1, from coordinate 51,750,637 downwards.
TGAAAAACTGGTCACAGTAAGAGGAGGTCACACATGAAAGGGGTAGGGTAAAAGAAGGAAGTTAAGAAGGTGAATATGTTGATGTAATTCCTATACAAGAATGAATGTAAAATTTTTAAACCTGTTGAAACTACCACAAGAAGGGAACTAAGGTAGAATGAAGAAAAATACAGGAGGATGAACCACTTTGGGTTATAATACATACACACATGGAAATGTCACAAGGAAACTACCTGTGTATCCTATCTTAAACAAGCAAAAATGTCATTTTTTTTCTGTTTTCTTTTGCAAAATTGGAGAACAAGAGGTCAGAACAGGTCCTGCTTTGTGGGGGAGGGTTGCTACCAGTGAGAGGAGGGAGGAGGTGGGAAAAGGGTGTAGGAGGGTGAGTATGGTGCAAATACTGTCTACACATGTATGTAAATGGAAAAATGAAACCTGTTGAAACTATTCCAGGAATGGGGTAGAAGGATAAAGAAGAATGATGGAGGAGGTGAATTCAACTGTGATATATTTGATGTATTGTAAGAACCTTTGTAAATGCCACAATGTACCCCAGGACAACAATAATAAGAAAAATAACCAAAACACATGAACAAGGATTACGACCTAAGGACTTCCAGCTGGTGCTGTTCTTTGCATTTGTGGACTCACTTTATGAGATTTCTCTGGAAGGGCTGGAGCTATCTGCTCTACCAAGAATCCCCGAGCTTGTGGCTTTTGATTTTCAGTGAAACAGCATGGTTTGTGTACAAGTCAGACAGCTGTAGTAAGTCATCCTTAAGTTCACATGCCAGAGCTACTCAGATACAGACCCATCATCCTTCTTTTGAGCTCTGTGTAGCCCCCACAGATACCAATGCTGTGTGCTAATCTGCGCAGGCTTTCATTTCTGGGAATTTTCAATGTTGAAACTTTCTTAATTGTATATGTGGGTATGTGTACATGTGTGTGTGTGTGTGTGTGTGTGTGTGTGTGTGTGTGTGTGTGTGCTTTTGGGTGTATGAGCACAACTATGTCTGTGTGTCTATGTATTTTTCATTTTTCTTGACCCTATCCCTTGTTGGAATAACAAGATATTTAAGTATTTAATTTATCTTTCCAAAAGTCAAACTTTTTAATTATTTTCTGCTTCTTTTTGTTTATTTTGTTTTATTTATTTCAGCTCTCATCTTTGTTACCTATTTTCTTTCGTGTTTGTTGACCTTTTCTTACTTACATATATAATTAGCTATTTTTTCCACTTGTAGTCTTCTTCAATATTAAAAGAGTTAAATGGAACACATTTTTCTGGGCACAGACTTTATTGTATCACAGAGGTCGTGAGCCTAAAGTTTTCTCTTTTCAATGACGTATGGTATTTTTGCAATTTTCCGTTGGCCTCCTCTTTGATCTACAGATAATCTGGGGGCCTATGTCTTAATTTCTAATGAACTAAGAAGCTTTAGTCACTTGTTATTATTTTGCCTGATTTTATTGGATTCTGGTCAGAGAGCTATCATGTGATATATCATTTTTTAATTTGGGTAGTTTCTATGTAACCTAGAAAAAATTATTATATTTCTCTAGTGTTTCATGGACAGAGAAAAATATGCACTTGAGGGATGGATACATACAAGTATATTAAATATTGTTTATTTTAATTGAATACCTACAAATCCTTAATGATTTGTGCCCAAGATGGGAAGAAAGAGGTTTAATTTCCTGTTCTTGATTTTAATAAAATTCTTTTTGCGTTTTAATAGCTTTTACTTCATGTATTTATCCACTATTTAGTTTGGCACACTCAGTTTTATGATTGTTCATCTTTTTTCATAAATTGTGAATTTTCTTATTAAATACTCCTCAATTTCATCTTCAGTTCTTTTAATTTTAAGCTCTACCTTGCCTGACCTTGCTTTATTCTTATTTGTTTCCTTTCCATTCCTTTGTTTGAAATGCTTCTTTAAATACCAAATAACTTCATATGCTTTAACACAACCTGATATTGTACCCTTCACATTTAAGATTATGACTAACGTGCTTTATTTTACCTCTTTCTGTACTTGAGTTTGCTATTTATTTTATGCTGTAGTTTGTGCACTTGTTTCTTTTGGTTGACTTTATTGATTACTACAAATTGTTTTTTCTCTTGTTAATTTTTCCTGCACACTGTTGACTCTGCTCCGGCTTCCCCATCTGCTGTTGTTCACACACTGGAGCTCCTGGACTCCTTCTTCCAAGGGTTTGTTTTTCCCTCATGTTTTCAGTATCTTAATACTTTTCTAGTTATTGCAATTTTTACAGTTGTTAGTCCAGATTGTTCTGTAAGCAATCATGTTGTTCTTCCATTTGTTGAGTTATTTGGGAAACTACATACTCTTAAAATCCAAAACTGCTTGGTTTTTCTCTTTCTGTGTGACAATGGCATATTTTAATTTCTTTAAATTCTCACCCCTCCCCTTTAAATTAATGTTACTGTCTGGATTGTCCAAAATCTATTTGCTAATGTCTGTGCTCTGCCTGATCTCCCTTGATTGACCTGCTGGCACACAGATGCACTGCTGCTTATCCTTGTTGACCCTTGGGGCTTGGATTCAGGTGCTGCAGTTCCCTAAGTGATAGCCTCCTAAATAGTGACTTGGGCTCTACAGACTGCAGCTTGAGAAGCAGGCAGGTCCTGAGGCACTTGGTAGACTCTTGCTATCACAGCTTCTGTACAGAGAGAAGTCAAATCATTTCCTTATTGGCATCATGCAAGCAATGGAAGATCAAGAACACTGGAAAGGAGGAAGGGAAAATGTGGCCTTTCCTTAAAATACACACAGACCTTAGAAGGTCATTGTTTTCTGTTTCTCATCCTAGGGTCCCCAATAGGCTCCAGACACTTGTCCTGCCACTGAAAGAAGCCCTTCATAAATCCAAATTTCAAAAAGAAAGTAATTCTAAACTTCCTCTTTGGACCAAGGAGCTGTGGGGACTGAGAGGGAGATTATGATCCTTCCTCTCTCCTATCAAAAGTCATCAGGCTTATTGAATGAAATAAAGTGTGACATATTACAAGGAAACACCTATCACGCCATGTGTGTACACTGAGCTGACTGACTTCCCCTACTGACCTGGTGATGGCCACACCCCAGTTCTGAAGCATGATTTCCCGTATTTATAAGTATTGCCTGAATATTTCACAAGTTCTGATAACATCAAACACTTTGTAGCAGAATCTTTACAAGTTATTTCTTTATTAAATTTGACAATTTTATTTAAGGTGAAAATAGAGTATCCTTATGAGTTGCAAAGGACATCTGAAGTTTAGCGAGCAAAATCTGTTTCCTAGTGTTTCATAAAGAGTTGAATTTCCTTATTAGCATTCACACAGTTTATAGTAAGGTGAAAGAAGTGATTGTTGGACTTTTAATTTGAAGCACCCTCTCTATATCTAAGAACAGGCCCCTTACACATTGTTAACTTGGTAATTATTGTTATCATATGCCTTACTTTTTTTCTTGATTTTCCTTCTTTAGTCAACATTTATTATCATAAGAATGGGAATATTCATCTGGTTTTTGTGCCTCAGACATCTAAATTGTACATCACTGTCAGATCAATCTGAAATCATGTTTCATTAATTTCTCCACAAAATATACCCACTTAACTTCAAGTCACGGTAATTTTCAAAACTATATGAAGAAGACCTGCTTTGGGAGAATCTCTGAGTTTGTGGAAGTCCATGTCTGAACATAGGGAACACCATATCATCCTTGATGTAAGTGTCATGAGAGGAAGAGAAAGAAATGATCCCCATGTTTCTCTGTGTAACACCAACTAAGCCTTTCCAGAGATTCCTTGTGCAGAGTTTGTCTATGGCCAAGTTGTGAGTAAGAGGAAGAGCTTCTATGCTCGACCTGTTAGTACACATTTGTCCCCTTCTTCATCCATGTTTCAATGACATAAAAAACATTCGTCTGCCATGTCTTTGCTTTAGTTCAATGCTGTTGTAGTGTGTCCATATTTGCAGCAGAAATGGCCAGCCAACAACCAGCTCTTCCCCTCTACATTGCCTCCTGTGCAATAGTCAGGTATGCCCATGCAAGGTGACTGAGCTCCAGCCAGTGGAGGGGGAGCACAGTGAAATGCTTCTCCATGGGCAGACTCTTACTAACCCTCACAACTGGATCGTCCATGCCTTTCCTTTTCCTTTAGACATAGAAGGTGTTGGGATCCCTGAATCACCACTTACAGAAAGTTAATTTATGAGAAAACCCACTTATATAAAATATAAATGCTTGAGGATTTGTCTTTAATAATACACTAGATATAAGAGTGTAGACACAGTCTGTAAGGTAGTAGATAAGAATAGATGAATATTAGAGTTTCCAAGGTGATGCTTTACTCCTCCACTAGTCCTCAACCACCTCTTGTCTCACAAAATTTACCAATCCCTATTTCTGTAATTTGTACCCTAGTAAAAGATAATAAGTAATGAAATAAATTATTTATATAAAAATAGGTATAAGACTATCTCTGAGCTGTACTTACAGAATTCTTTCCAGGATTTAGTATGATTTATTTCTCCTACCAAATTCTAAATTAATTCATTGATTTTCAATGACAAAAGTTCAGAATGCTAAGAGAGAAAAATCAGGCATAAGGGATTTTCTCTACCCAACTTATTTTAAATGATATCAGATCTTACTCATAGATCTCACTGAATTCCACTGGTTTTCTATTCTGTTTAATGAGTCTTTCTCATTTTTCAAAATCCTGAGCATGTCTGATTCATCCTTCAATGGTTTTTTTGGGGGAGGAAAGGGGACACAGACTGTCATTGGGAAGGATGAAAGTGTTTTATTCTACTCCAAAGGAATAAATTATGGGTTGTACCAATGTCCAGTTACAACTCCATTACTTTGTTGGAGGCACATGTGATGGGCAAGTGATCCTCTGTGTTTTGATGATTTTAGGAAAAGCTTTGAATAACAAAAGGCCATAGCACTTTGTCAGACACTACAAGAAGTCTATACAATTTCCGATTTTCTTTGTTGCAGTGTAGGAATTTGTTTTCCTTAAAAGTAAATGCAGATTTTTTTAATATAATTTCCTTTTAGTCACAATTTGTATTTTTTTCATGAGACACAGAAAAATAAATTTTATAACATATGTCAGAATGGTGGTTCAGGCCTTTAAAGCAAATTTCTCCAAGGATATACCAGAACTGGTAATTTGTTAATATTCCATAAAGTCTTTATTCTAATTAAAATAGATTTACTTATTTGAAATTATTGTCATTTTCAATAAGAAGCATATGCTCATGGTTCAAAGTGTAACAGGCAAGACTTCGGATAAACTCTCTCAGGTTGCTGTTTGTCTCTGACTTTGATAAACTAATGCTTTTAATACAGAAGATAATTTTTGTTTAATCAAAGTATGTCTTTCCTTTAAGACTTCTTGTTTTGACTCACTAAAGGTTTTAAAGAGAAATGTTGACCTACACTAGGATAAATATATATCATTTTCCTTTCTCACAGGCAGCAAGATGTCATGTGAGTAAATTATTGCCAAGGAGATGTAGTGTTGGTGCTTTGAAGATAACTGCCTTAAAGGAGCTAACTTGTCTATAAGGTTTTCCACCCTTCATTCTTTTATTTCTTCCCTCTGCCTGGGGTTCAGGCATGCAGAATGTTCTGGCAATCCCTCCAGATCTTGAGATAACCTTCAGAATGGAAATTATTCACTAAATATAGCACACCAGACAGGAAAAATGAATCTAACTAAACTCCTGAGGATTTTGTGAGGAAAACACATCATCCCTGTGTACCTCGCTCTAACTTCTATAATGTGGCATCATAAATCCTTCATCTCCACATCATTCCTGTATATCTTGTTCTAACTTCATGACCTAGGATCATAAAGCCTTTGTCTCCATTGTCTGTGAAAGTTCCCTTACACTGAGTCATTCCCACACTCTGAGAAAATCATTTTAATTAAAAAAGAAAACAAAGACCACTGAAAAATCCCAGAAACTGTGTCTTGGGGTAAATGAAGCCAATCCCCTTGGAAGAGCTTTGGGACTTTCTCGTGTCCAGCTCTCTTACTGGGCACAGTCTCTGCCCCACTGGTCCAGAGCTGGCAGCAGGAACAGCAGCCTGCTTCCGGGATGATGCAAAGCAGTGAGTGGGTGCTGATCTCTGGAACTTCCTGGCTTGCTTCTCCCAGCTTAGGATCTTTTTACCCTGTTAGCCAGCTGGTGTGGGGGCGTTCTGGTCCCCAGTATTTCCTTCCTCCCTATACCTCATGAGTGGAAATTGTACAGGAAGGGAGGCCTCCATCTCTTAGCTGCATCCTTCTGGAATTTAGCCTCTTCAGTACATGGCCAACATAGGTGAGTTGAGAAATGCTAGTGGTCTTCCCCCTCTTGGGCATAACTCCATCCTTGATGGGGAACTGGGAGGACAGAAGGTCCTATTCTTCAACCACAGTCATCAGTGTGGAACTTGACCTTCTGTAAGGCTTTAATTGTGTTTAGCAATTCATTTATTTCTACATAGTTTTTATTGACTTCAGTAATTTATATTCCCTAAGCATTTTATTGTGTACAAAGCAAGGTTCACTTTGCTTTCATTCCTGTAATTTTGCCTCTATTTGTATGAGTTCTGTCTTCTACTTCTTTGTATTGATGGCTTACCTTTCATTTCCCTCTGTCACCCTTATGGTGTCTCTTCAGATAGAGACTGACGCGATTGGTTAATTTTCAAATCATGGTAAGACGTTTGATCTAAAATTTGTTCCACTATTTATTTCTCTCATCAGTGTATTCTTGCTTTTTTTTTCATTTCTCTGGTTTTCATATATTGTGCTTACATAAATCGTGTGATGACACACTATTCATTCGTTTCTCACTTGTGACAGAGAAAAGTTTCTTCTGAGTAAACGATTTACATGTGATTTATGTGCAGGAGGCATCGAAGTCATGTTTTGGCCTAGAAGGAATTTTCCTCATAAACTAGTTGTGGGGGTCCTTTTGGCTTTTGCTGTCTCACTAATGAAATTCAAGAGCTGTGGGATTTTAAACAGTGCAGACTGTCTCTTTTTTTTTTACTGGTTCATTCTGACCCTGAACTTTCTCTTCAGTGACTTTTCCTGGTGATTCTTCAACTCTTTCACAACTCAGAACAAAACCCATTCTGGAAACTCTCCTGTGGTCAGTCTTTATGCTCTCTTCCTGCAGACACAATTAGCTTTTCCCTTAGGATATGGTCCCCATCACGAAGAAATGTGCCTTCTGGGTTTCTCTCTTCCATCTACTCTGCCCCAAATCAATCATTGCTGTTTTTAGTAACCATTAAATCTGTTTTTTTCTTTGTAATTTTTTAGCATTCTCCTAATTTTATCAAATTGTCATTTCTAAGTTTCTCATTCTTCATTGTATAGGAAGGAAAACACTACTGCCTTCAAACAGAAACTTATTAAGGGCTTTGAATTTATTTTAATGGATACATAAAAACATAAAAGTTGGACATGTTGGTGGGTGTCCTGTAAGGTTTGATGCATGTATACATGCTGTAATGTTTAAATCAAGCTCCACCACCCCCCTCTCCCCAGCTTCTGGTAACCACCATTCTATCTCAGCTTTTTCAAAGATTACACCTTTGAGTAAAGTCATGAAGTACTTATTTTCTGTGCCTGACTTATTTAATTTAACATAATGACCTCCAGTTCCATCGATGTTGCTACAGATGACAGGATTTCATTCTTTTTATAGCTGAGTAGTATTCCATTGTATACACTTACCACATTTTCTTTATTCACTCATCAGTTGATAGGCACATAGGTCATTTTCATTTGTTGAATAGTACTGAAACTAATACAGCAGTATAGATAAAATTTTAACATTGTTTCCTTTGGATATGTACCTAGTAGCAGGATTGCTGGATGACTTGATGGTTCTATTTTTAAGTTTTTGAGAAACCTCCAGTTTTTGAGAAACAATGTTGTACTAATTATAGTCCCACCAACAGGGTGCAGGGTTCGCTTTATCCACATCCTCACCTGCACTGCTGCCTTTTCCTTTTCATAAAAGCCATTCGGACTGGGATGAGGCAACTGATTCACATTTCTTTGCTGATTGGCAGTGTTGAGGGGTTTTCATATCTATGTTGGCCATTTATAGGTCTTCTTTTGAGAAATGGCCAAATGCATTTTTAATTGGGTTATCTGGTTTTTTGCTATTGAGTTTTTGAGGTTTCTTATATTTTCTGAACCTAAATGTCTTATCAGATGTCAAACTCTCCATTTCCAATCTACCGGCTGTGGCCTTTGACATGTAGAACGTCTTAGTTTGAGATAACCACATGTGTCTATTTTTGCTTTTGTTTCCTGTGCTTTGGAATCTTCTCCAAAAAAAGTCCTTCTCATCCTGATGTCCTGAAGTATTTTTCCTGTTTTCCACTGAGTTTTTTTTTTGTTGGTGGTGGTGGCCCTGGGGTTTGAACTCAGGTCCTCACACTTGCTAGCCAGGTGTTCTACCACTTGAGCCACTCCGTCCTGCCTTATTTTCACTGTTTTCCTTTACTACTTTTGTAAAGTAGTACAAAAGTAAGTCTTTAATCCACTTTGAGTTTTTCTTGATAGCCAGTGAGAATGAGTCTAGCTTCATTCTTCTGTACATGGATATCCAATTTTCCCAACACCAATGTGTATCCTTGGTGCCTTCATCCCAAATCAGTTGCCTGTAGATGTGTGGGTTTACTTCTAGGTTCTCCACTTTGTTCTGTTGGTCTATGTGTCTTTTTTATACCTATAACAAGCCATCTTTAACATCACAGCTTTGTGATGTTTTTGAAATCAGGTGCTTCTTCTTTTCTACTTTTTGTGCGAGATGGCTTTGGCTATTTGTGCTTCCATATAAATTTTAGAATCGTTTTCTATTTCTGTGAAGAATGCCACTGGCATTTTGACAGGGAATGCATTGAATCTGTAAATCACTTTTGGTAGTATGGACATTTTAACAATATAGATACTTCTAATCCATGAACACAGGATTTCTTTCCACTTTTCTGTAACCTATGCAATTTCTTTCAGAAATGTTGGATCATTTTTTCTCTCTTTTTTCTTTATTTTTGTATGATTTTATTAGCATATAATAGTTGTACAGGAGGATGTATTGTGATGTCTACACATGTGCTTACAACATATCTTAGATTTACCCCCTCTATCATTCTCCCTCTCTCCCCCTCCCCACTTCTTAGAACAATTTCAGCAAATTTCATTTATAGAGGCTGTTTTCAACTCTTTGGTTAATTTTTTCCAGGTATTTTATTTTACACAGCATTTTAAAATGACATTGTTGTCTTGGTTTGTATTTTTATGCATTCCTGTTGGTATACAGAAATGCTACTGATTTTTATACATTGATTTTGTGTCCTGCAACTTTGATGACTTCATTTAGTTCTAATAGTTTTTTTGGTGGAATGCTAAGAGCTTTCTGTACGTAAGATCATGTCATCTGCAAACAGTAACAATTTGACTTTTCTTTTCCAGTTTGAGCACCCATTTTTCCTCTTGCTTAATTACTCTGGCTAGGACTTCCAGCACTATGTTGCATGCTAGTGGTGAAAGTGTACATCTTGTCTTAGTCAAGATCTCAGAGAGAAGGCTTTCAGCTTTTCCCCACTCAGAATAATATTAGCCATTGCCTTATTATAAATGTCTTTTATTATGTCGAAGTATATCCATTAAGTGCCTAATGTGTTTAGTGTTTTTTATCATGAAAGGGCATTTAATTTTATCAACTGCCTTTTCTACATTGAGATGAAAATGGCTTTTTCCTACATTCTGATGAGGCACCATGTCACATTTGTTGATTTGGTTATGTTGACTCATCCTTGCATCCCTGGGCTGAGTCCCATGTGAGCAAGGTAAATAATCTTTCTACATGCTGCTGGATTCAGTTTGCTAGTATGTCATTCAGGATGTTTGCATCTATGTGCATCAGGTGTATTAGCCTGTGTGTTTCATTTTTTGTTGTATCCTTATCTGGTTTGGAGATCATGGTAAAACTGACCAGGTAGAGTGCTAGTGGAAGAATTCTTTCCTCTTCCATTTTTTAGGGTAGCTTAAAGAAAGCTGGTATCAGTTCTTCTGTGAATGTTTGGTAAAAACTCAGCAGTAAAGCCAGGTGGTCCTGGGCTTTTCTTTGATGGGAGGCTTCTCATTACTTGTTACTTGTCTATGGAGGTTTTCTCTTTCTCCATAATTCAGTCTTGCTAATGCTTATGTGTCTAGGATTGTCTATTTCCACTAAGGTATCAGATTGTTGGCATAGAGCTGCTCACAATTACCCTTGCAGAGCTGCTCTGCAATTACCCTTTGTATTTCTGTGGTATCAGTTGCAATGTTTCCCTTTTCATCTCTGATTTTATTTACTTTAGCCTTCTCTCTCCTTGTCTTTGTCTAGTTAAGCTTTAGTCTATTTTGTATATCTTTCAAAGAACTGTACCTTGTTTATTGATCTTTTGTATTTTGGGAGATAACCTCCTTTTCATTTATTTCTGCTCTGGTCTTTATTGTTTCTGTCCTTCTATAATTTGGGGATTGGCTTGTTCTTGTTCTAGTTCCTTACAATGTAATAATGGAATGTTTATTTAATATCTTTCCACTTATTTGGTGTGGACACTAATTGCTCTAAACCTCCTTCTTGGTAACTTTGGTTGTTTTTCCATTTTTATCCACTTCTAGAAATCTTTATATTTTTATGTTTATTTATATTTCCTTCTTGACTTCTTCCTTGAGCCATTGGTTGTTTGAGGCTAAGATGTTTAATTTCTATGTATTTGTACAGTTTCCAACATTTTTCTAGTTAATTTTTCCTAGCTTTATCACATTATGGTCAGGATTTCAAGATTTTAAAATTTGCTGAGGCTTGTCTTGGGGAACATACTATGCACGTCCCAGTGGGTTTAAGTGGAATTTATCTGTGCTGATCCTGCTTTGATTTTCTGTCTCAATCTGTCATGGCTGAAAGTGGGATGTTAAAGTCCCCAGCTATTGCTGTATTGGAGTCTATCTCTTTAAAGTTCATTAATATTTGCTTTATATATTGGGTACTCGATGGTGGGTGTATATACACTTAGAATTGTAGTTTGTTTTGCTTCATCAAGCTCTTTCTCAGTACATAATGACTTTCCTTATTTCTTTTGGCTGCTTTTGGCTTAAAGTCTATTTTATCTGTTATAATATGGCCTCCATTTGACTGAAACATCTTTTATTCTTTTTAATCCATGCCCTGTCAGATGTTGGTGTGTGTCCTTAGGGGTGAAATAAGTTTGTTGGAAGGAACAGATAGTTATTTTTTTATATATTCAATAACTTTCTTTTGATTGGAGAATTTAATCCATTTACATTCAAAGTAATCGCTGATAGATAAGGTCTTACCACAGTCATTATGCAAATTGTTGCATTTTCTCATAGTTCCTTTCATTCCTCCTCCCTTATAGTCTTCCTTTCTGGTTAGATGAGTTGCTCTAGCCTTGTGTTTTGATTCCTTTGTTATTATTTTCAGTTCGTCTGTTACAGATTTTTGCTCTGGTTACTATGAGACTGACAAAAACTTGTTTTAATTAGAAGGTGCTACTTTGAAGTGATAGTAACTTAGAATGACAGCAAATAATGTAAGAACAAAAACAAAGACAAGGATGAGAGAAAATGCACTATTACAAAAACTTGCATTTCATTCCTCTCTATATTTTGAGTTTTTGATATCTCATTTTTGTATGTTTGAATATTGCCTATTGCTTAAAATATTAAAGCAGTGATTATTTTTGTACTTTTTTTTAGTTTAGTCACCATGTTAAGGGTATGGAAGGTGTATGAACCACACTTGCAATATCAGAGCATGCTTAGCTCATTTGAATCATTACTCTTAATGGTGAGTTTTATACCTACCCATGTTTTCTGCTAATTCATTAGTGTCTCTTCTTTCATTTGTTTTGGTTTTTTTCTTTTTTTGATGGAACTGGGGTTTGAACTCGAGGTCTCATGCTGGCTAGGCTGGCACTCTACCACTTAAGTCATACCACCAGCCCCAATGTCTCTTTCTTTTAGCTTAAAGAACTCCTTCAGCACTTCTTGTAGGACAGGTCTGGTGGAGACACAGTCTCTCCTCTTCTGCTTGTCTGTTTGTTTTTATCCCTCTGTCATTCCTAAAGGATAGATTTACTGGTCACAATATTCTTGGTTTGCAGGCTTTATCCTTCCTTGCTGTGAAATCTAGCATTACTCATCATCACTCTGGATGGTTTCTGCTAAGTTCCCTGCCATGAGGCAGCCCTTGTGTGATATGTCTATCGTTTTTTTTTTTTTTTCAGCAGGCAGTGTCTTTCCTTTATCCTTCACCTCTGAAATCTTAATTATGAGATGTCTGGGCTTGAGTGAGTTAAATCTGGTGACTTTTGACTTCCTGTACCAAGATATTCATATTCTTCTCTAGATTTGGGAAGTTTTCTGTTATTTCTTTGAATAAACTTTCTATTCTTTTGTTACCTCAAGTTCTCCTTGAACCCCAATAACCCAAATATTCACTCTTTTAACACTGTCTCTGGCTGGAAGCATTGCTCAAGCAGTAGAGCACCTGCCTAGCAAGGGAGAAGCCCTGAGTTCAAGTCACAGTAACAGAAAAAAAAGTCTCAAAGTTGTGATCAGACTTCATTCCTCACCATTCTTGTTGCTTTTTCTCCTCCAACTACAGTTTCAAATAGTTCATCTAGAGCCAGCTAGTTCTATCTTTTACTTTCTGTTATTGATGCTTTATCCCACTTTCTCTTTTCAGAGAGTCACTTTTCAGCTCAGTAATTTGTTTCATTTTAAAAATTTTTTCCACCTCTGCACAGTGTTAAAATATTTTATGTGTTTTTTTGCTCAAAAATAGCTATTTTAAATTGCGTGTGTGTGTGTGTGTGTGTGTGTGTGTGTGTGTGTGTGGTATTGGTGTTTGAACTAAAGGCTTTGCACTTGTAAGGCAGCTACACCTCCAGCCTTAAATTCTCTTTTTTTTCGGTTGGGGGGAATGTTGGGATTGGAGTTTGAACCCAGGACTTCACACTTGCAAAACTGGTGCTCTATCTCTTGAGCCACACCTGCAGTTCATTTTTGCTTTGGTTATTTTGGAGATGAGGGGTCTCATGAACAATTTACCCAGGCTACACTTGAACCTCAGTCCTCCCATTCTCAGCCTCCCAAGTAGCTGGGATTACAGGCTTAGCCACTGGTGCCCAGCTCCCCAGCCCTTTCCTATGAGAGCTCTTCCATTCTGGTCAGTTTCTGGCCTCTTATCTTTAATGGTAGATGAGGTTATAGTTTCCTAGATCTTTAATACTTTCTGTGTCTGTCATCTTCTGGGCATGGAAGAGTGAAGTATTTTTTCTAGTCTTCCTAACCTGACAGTCTTCTCTAAACAAGATTCCACTTTATCTATAGAAAAATTCAGACTGCACAGGCAGCAGATTCTTTCCCATCCCCGCCCAACCACTTCCTCTCCACTACCCTGTGCTCATATATTTAGTAATTCATGTCAAAGTGGTTGAAAGGATTGTTCTGCTGAAGCAAACTTGTGGTGTTTTAATTAAAGTGATAGATAATAATGCCTGGGTATTTTTTCATTTATATACCAACAGAATGACAAAGAATGTTTTGCACACTGTTGAGAGTTGGAGATATAAGCTCAGCTTGTTTTTAATATTTATTAAATTGAGTTTGTCTGTCTGTCTATGTCTTTCACTCTCCTTCCATTCTCCTTTGAAGATTCTCTGGGGGAGAGCCTACTAGCTCAGAGTAACTACTGTAAATCTCCTGGATAGTATCTTTAATTGGTATAACTCTTTTCATACCACCTAATGTGTCCACACTAGTAGAGAATCTAGATATCACCAGTGCCCACATACTTGTGTATATGTGTGTATACATATGTGTGTGTGTGTCTGTGTGTGTGTGTATATATACATATACACAATATATAGGTATGTACTAAGGAATACAAATAGAAGAGTAGAAAGAACAGAGCCTATATGATTCAAGTTATGTGACATTCTAGAAAAAAAGTAAAATGATCAGTAATTACCAGAGATTTCAGGGGGAGGGTTGATGGGTGAGCTTAGGGTATTTTTAGGGTGGTAAAATTGTTTTATATGATACTAAAATGGCAGATACATGGCCCTATGCATTTGTGAAAACTCTTTAGACTTTATGACATCAGGAGTAAATCTTATGATTTACATCTTATGATGCAAATTAAGGACAAATATTTAGGAGGCTGGAGGATTCCAAGAAAAAAATAAAGACTATGACAAGAGACTGTAGCTGCCTATGCATAATACAGCCTCACTAAGAAGAGGGGGAAGGGAATGCTGACCCATAAACTTGGGAATCAGTAGAGAATGTAAGATTAGAGGCAAAACAAATCCTACATGAGTACTATGCTCTGGTTGCTGAAATTTTCTGTGGGGTTTGGTAAATAAGTCTCTTAGTACCATGCACGCACACTGGAATTGAAGAATTTAGCGAAGGTTCGGAAGAGGACGGAGCAGGTTTCTTGCTGCTGGCATGGGGAGGAAACACAAACAAGGGGAGGAAGGACACATGTAGTGGGTTACAGTCAGGGACATGGGAATGTGTGTAGCCATGTTCAGCTTGACATGGACACAAATGTTACACCTACAAATATTAATAGATACATGTATTTACAAGGATTCATGAGTACACATGTTACCTTGATGTAACCTCTGGAAGCAAAATCATCTCAGTATCAAAAACTCCATTCTAGCCCAAATCTGGATTTCTAATTCCATTCTCTAATCAGGTAGACCTGAATCCTTGGAGAAATTGCTGATTCTAACACTGAGATAGGAAATATATAAGATGAGCCTCAAGAATCTTGTAGCCAGAAAATAAGAAAGTGCTTAAAATCAAAATGTAACCTCCTGTAGAAAAATGGCATAATTGCGTTGCCAAGGGCATACTTCTTGCTCAGAAGAAAGACATTTGATAGTCATTTAACATACACCTGTGTTCCCTATTCCATGGTATCCCATTTCTAAATGTAGGAAAATTTATATCTCTGAGCAAAACCAAAATTACTGCAGAACCCTGCAGTGGTGAGCTGTGTTAGGGAGTTTCATTAAAAGCTTTAATATCTTCCTGCATTTCATTAACATTTTCTCCTCAAGCTCATGTAATTTTTACCTTCAATACTCCCTCTATTTTCTCAATTACTCTGGGAAGAAGACCAACTCCTTTTCTGTTGCCCTCATGCTGCCGAAACAGAGAAGGTATAAGCTCTGGGTTCTCAAGATTTTGTACTTGTCACTTACAACTATTTCTAGAATTTAGTACAGTTGGTATGTAATAAAATTCTCAGAATAGAGAAAGGCAGAGGATAGAATGTGTTCCTGGAGGACAGATCAAAGGTTTTCATAAAAGAGAAAATGAGAAATGTTATGTAATAAAGCTTAGTGGTAGCATGTCACATGATAGAAAGAATAGGACAAAATAGTGATGCAGATTTTAGCACCAATGAAGAACACTTTTCCTATCCATCACCTCATCAAATATGATCGACTTAAAGAATTTTTTTGAATCTAGTTATGTATATTATAGACATGTCTATATGTCTATTGATAAAACAAATTCCTTCAGAAATGAAGCATGTACTTAGAGAAAAGAAAGTTAGAGGGACATACCATTGCTGAACATCAGGGCTCATCCGAGGAGTGACAAGGAATTAGTCTCTCTCAATATAAGAATTCTAACCCATCACATCATCACTGCATGGAGGTAAGTACAGAGATGACTGAGCAAAACCCATGGACCTTAGCACAAGGTCAGAAGCAGCACCCAAAAATTCAGCCTGATATGAGCCAGTCTGGCAAATGAGGAACAGGAAGCCAGAGCAAATGTGGGCGTCAGAGACTTCTCACTCCAGGAGACCAGTAGGGCCACCTAGCTGCACAGTGCAATATGACAGTCAAGGGGCTGTTGTCCAGTACCTCTAACAGTAAGTAAAGTTCCTCCAGTTTTACCAGCCATTCAAAGAACAGTTGACAGTATTCCCAGAAACCTTAATTTTATCTCTGGCATCTGTTGTAGAATTACTATTCGTTTTATAGTTCCAGCTACTGCTCAATTCTTTGTGAGAAGAATTGGTGTAACTTGACAATGGATATTGTTCACATTGATACACAAAGTCTTTGGAAATCCATTAGAAAGACTTAAATACTTAATTAACAGTGAAAAACTCTTCAAGATATTGATCTCTCCCTAAATTCTCTTTATAATGACCCTCGAATAATTAAATTCTGTACAAGTGATTAAATTATTACTAACCAGGAGAAGCAATTTAGAAATTTCTATACACAGTGTAGACATGGTAGTGCCACAAATAAAACAGGAGGCCCTAAGCTCATGATGTCCCAACAAGCAAAAATCTCTTCCATGTCTTTTTGTAAGTGACTGTCGTCTTACAATACACACCAGAATATTGTTGTTTTAGTCTTTACTAAGCCTGGGATTACAACTTACCTCTAAAGTCATGTCATGCACTTGTCATGTCATCTTTGTCTAAATTTGTGAATAAATCCTAGAAAAACCCTACTTTAATTCAAGATTAAATTTCACAATAAATTCTCATCCAATACTGGTGCTCTGCTTGATTTCCTGATTTTCTTCATGCCCCATGCTTCATAAAAAAGTATTTCTGTCCTCAAGAGATGACATTACAGTGTGGAATTCATATTCATTCAAGCATTTAAATATTGTGTTTGAAAAATAAAGAAGCTTCAATTTTCAGGAAATGAAAGGCAAAGTATCTGAACACAACAGACACTGACAATGCAGCCAACATGAATGCATTCATGGAACTGGTTCGGTGCCCTTTTAAGTGGTTTTCTAACTTGGCAATACCCTAATTGTTTTGTCATCCCTAAATGCCCAGGTTAGAATCCTGCTGGACAGAGTAACAGATATTGAGCTATAATAGTAAATGGAACCAGGTCTGTTAAGAAGCCAGAGAACACTAGTAGGTTATGCTCAAGACCTCAAAGTTGAGTTACCTACAAAGTCCCGTATTAACTTAGTCTATGCTTTGATTTTCAGATATAACACTGTGTTCCTTGACTTATTGAAATTTATTAAAGTGTATTTATCCCCAAACTTCTTGTTTGTGCATAATTTTAACACTCTCCAGCAAAGCTTTCTGTCATTTTTATGAGTACTGACTGAACTCCAGCAAAGCTTTCTATCATTTTTATGAGTACTCACTGATTTTAAGCGTTAAATAATCTTTAAAAAATTACTTTCTTCTTTCCCAGTATTAGAAAATAATGCATATTAACTGTAAAGGGTTTTTGTCATTTATTGGTGCTTTTCACAGTAGCACTTAGACTTAATAGGTTTTTTTAGTGAGATGGATAAAGAGATGATAGTCATAAATAAATATATAGTCATTTAATTACTTGGTATGGGCTCTGATTTGGCCTACTATTCTTTTTTGGTCAGGTCATGGATACTTATGGTATTTTTCCAGAAAACTGGATATGATCAAAAAGATAGAGTTACATCAAAACTCACAATCATTTTACGTGATCAGAATATCAGGAATCCTACTTTATTACAATAATTCCAAAGCAGATAACTCCCCACCACAATGCTTAAGTTTCATTTTTTAAGCAAAGAGAAAGGGAAGAAGGAAGAAAGGAAAGAAGGGAAGTGGAGAGGGACAGAAGTACAAGTCAAACAGGTAAGCTAGAGAGAACAAAATATTAACAGGAGAAAAATTTTAATGCACAGTTAAAAACTGATGCCCTGGGTCTTCATTTCACTGTCAATTAACTGGAATATCATCACATGAAATATTTGAATCCAGAGGCTTCAACATCTCAGGTTTGGAGACAGAGTTCTAGAAGTAATGCAAAGACTTCGTATAATCATATAAATTCAGCATTGTGTTGTGTTGTTCCTTGTAGTCTTATGTTTTTTTATTTAGAACAAAGCTTCAATGAACTGAATCTGTGAAGAGCAATCTGGAAACATCACACTAGAGGCTTATGACACTTAGGACGCAGCTCTGCTGTGTTTGATCAGTGCAGCTAGTCAAGGTGTTCTCTTACTCACATGGATTCTTTTTGGTGAGCAGTATAAAGAGAAACCATTCTTAGTTTTCACAAAGCATTTAACCCTCTGTTTTTTATATTCCTTTCTAAACTATTTGTTTTCTCTTAATGAATTAACTGGGGAATTTTGTGCTTGGGAAGGTGACACCATGGTTAGGTGGGAAATATGTATTCACTTGGGCCTGCTCTTCTCCCCAGCCCATACTTCTGCCATATTGGAAGCACCTGAGAGACTACATACATCTCACACCACAGGTATATACACACAGATACACATACAGGTACACACATTCTTGTAGATGATAATATGCACCTTACTGGTAATGAGTGAATAAAATAATTCTGGTATTTTATTTCAAAAAGGAGAATTAGAAGCTAAAATGCTTCCTGTGGCACATGTAGGCTGCTGGAGTCATGTGGCTCCAGAGGTAAAATTATCTCTAATGCAGATGTTTGTGACAGCAGATTCCAGGCAATATAAGGCTGAAGTTTCTAATAATAGAGATAAAAGTCTGTTTACTTAAAATTTTCTATTACTCCTGGGGATGGGGTATAGAGATGGCTCAGTTTAGTGTTTTCACCTTGAGTTTTCCCCTTTTCACTAGGGACCACGACCCTCTCATTCACCTTGCCATGCCAAAGCAACTCAGACTGTTGACGCTGACAGTCTTCTCACAGGACTGGCTGGTCTGCCTCCCTTGTCCTCATAACCCCTAAGAAATGCAGGTTCAAACAGCCCACACCCACAAACAGGACAATTAGCCTCTTGGGGTCAAAACACATTTAAGTTCATTGAGACATAACATATCTTCAAATTTATAAATGAGCACTGTTTAACTAATTGCAGAATATCATTACCATGTCATCCTTCACTGTTTGATAATGACAAAGTAGCCAAGTTAATCATAATGTAATCAGTGATGGTTGGTTTCATTCTACATTAGTGAGATATAATGCAAATCAGTGAGCTTCCAAGAGAAGTTAATGAAAGAATTCCACTTCACAAGAAAAAGAAATGAAAGGCAGCTCTTAAATATTCATTACAAAGTAACTAAGCTAAAAACTGCTTCAGCTGCTTTACTTCAAAATATTCTTAACAATTAAACATTTATATTCTATGTGCTAGACACAGTGAAAGGCAATGTATTATTGCATCTAATCTTCACAACAATCTTATAAACTGGATGTTTTTATCACTGTTTACATATGAGAAAAAAGCTCAAAGTACTTGCCCAAGATCAGCCCATAATCAGTACAGGAAGGAAATGAGACTCCAATCTCCAGACTCCAGGATAAAACAGCCTCATTACTGTCACCTATGTGGCTCTAGCTTGACTTCTTTTTCTTCTCAGCCCTGGCTCATTTCTGAATTGTAGTTGCAAAAACTGAAGTGTGGAAGATCTAGCCAACATGGTATTTTCAACCGGGTGTGGTGATTTATGCCTATAATCACAGATATTTGGGAGGCAGAGATCAGGAGGCTCGTCAGTTCATGGCCAACTCAGAAAAAAACCTAGCCAGACCCCATCTCAACAAATTAGCTGGGCTTGGTAACATATGGGTGCTATGTTGGAGGTGTAAATAGGATCATGGTCCAGAACAACTCAGGCAAGAAATAACCTTATCCAAAAAATAACAAAAAGCAAAAAGGTGCTCAAACAGTACAGAACCTGTCTAGTAAGTGTGAGGCCCTGAGCTCAAGCCTCAGTACTGCCACAAAAAAAGAATGAAAAGAACCTGGTATCTTCTGCTATTGCTAGGGCTCATAGAATTTTATTTAAATAAACATGGAGGAGGATAGCTATTCATTAATTTATTAAACACTTGTATATCAGTTATCTACCATGTCTATGTTAGGTATTGTGTTTAAATGCTAGGAATACAGTGATTTTAAAAAAAAAACCCCATCTAAGAAGAAAATAATTATGGCTATATTAATTTAGTAATATACATGCTTATTAAAATAATCTTTCCTATATGTGTTGCTCTAAGTATCTCTAAAAATCACCAAAAAGATATTTTTGTTCAAATAGTTCAGCAAGTCTTTTTGGTAAAAGAAATTTACTACAACGTATTTTCTTTCAATAGTATTACACTCTAACACAAGATACTGTTATATCATCCCCAGTCATCATTGCGACCTTCTTACATGAGTTTCTTAAAGAACCACACAATTTCCCAACCTATTGCGGGAAGTAATTATGAACTAAATTGATCAAAGTTGCCCCCTCAAATCCTTAACTGTAAAGCTAAAAAAGAAGCAAGTCACCCATCACTCCTTGCTCTGGTGTATTTTCTCACCAACTGTTTTGGCTGAGCTGTCTGAAGAGAAATGCCCAGAAACAAAATGGGACAAATACTTCAGCCAGCCAGTATGTGGAGTTTCAGCACAGTCAAGGTACTAAGAAAAAAATAACACATTACAACCTACAAAAGAATCCTGCATTTAATTATTTTCTAGTTTGGAATCATCATTTTTGTATGAACCTTCATTTTTAAAGTAATCCCATGTTAATGGGGTAAATTCTCTTACCAACTTGGACCTTTCACAAGGCATTTTAGCAATCAATCCAGACACATTGAGCATGATTCTGATGAGAAGACAATAGTGTGGCTTTAACTTATCATCAAAATGAAGTGGATAGCAGTGCCTATGTGAAATCACAGTGTTTACCTAAGACGCTAGAGAGAGGTAGAAAAGGAAAGAGTGTCTTGCAACTTCTGAGTTGAATGCTACAGTAATTAAAGGAAAAAATACAAAGTATCTGGGAAACTTTATCACCCCCCTACCTCCGCCCTCCCCCCATCTGTTAATCAAGCTAGCTACTCTCATATTCATGTTTTTATAAGCGCTTTTTTCCTTTGGCTTGTCATCTCAGAATAATTCTTCAGCTTAGAAGTTACAACCTGAAAGGACACTTAAAATAGCAGCTGGTTGTTTTAATTATCTCCTTAGAATTTTGCGTAGGAAACATATTTACATTTCTACTTTTCTTCTGTACTTCATCCAGTGAAGGAAAACTACTCAGCCTCTGACTAATGTGGATGTTTGGATGACAGGTCATCAGTAGTTGGGCACATTTTATAGACAAGTGGGTAATTTTCAAAATTAGCAAAAACAAAGAAATATTAAAAATATCCAAGCTTCTAGTTGCCAATGTAGTTTTAGCCTACAAAGTAAAACTTTATAATTGATAGTTTGATTTAAAATCTCCAGGGCTGTCAGAGTGACTCAAGTGGTAGAACACCTGCCAAGCAAGCATGAGGCCATGAGTTCAAACCCCAATACTGCCAAAAAGAAGAAGAAGAAAAAAAAAAATCTCCAGAATTTTTAACCTTATCTGCCTTAATAAAAGATTCTTCCATCACAACTTTGGTTTCCAAAAATCAGTAAGTTCTAAATCTGGTGAAATTTAGGTCTCACAACTCAACTGTCTTTCTGAATTCATTATGCTAATTTTGTTATTATATAATTGTGTTTGTTTTCTATTGATGTTGCCCAAAACACTATCACAAACATAATGGCTTAAAACAATGCACATTTATTTTCTCACAATTTTATAGGCCAAAAGTCTGGATGGGTCAAATGTTGACTCTGATCTGGGTTAAATAAGGCCAAAATAAGGCATCACCTGAGCTAGGCTCATGTCCAGAGTCTCTGGGGAGAATTTGCCCCCAGGCTTCTGCTGGCTGAGGGCAGAATTCAAGTGCAGGTGGCACTTAACCCCGTTTCCCATGGGCCCTGGCTGGGAGCCACTCTTGGCTCCTCTGGGCTCTGTGCCAGTGGTGGCACATTGACATCTTCTCACCCTTGGGCTCTTTCTGCAGTCACCTGCTGCAACATACCTGTTGTTTCCAGCCACAGAAATTCTCTGCTTTTAAGAGCTCCTGTGATTAGCATGGATCCACCTATAAAATACAGGGTAATCTTATTTTGTGTTCAGTAACTTAATTACATGGGCCAAATCTATTGTTCCTTACTACCATGTTTGTCTTTCCTCAGGATTGGGGTATGCATATTTGTGAGGATTAGTTTCATGTGCCAACTTGACTGGGTTAAGGGAGCCCAGATAGCTTGCAAAGTATTATTTTGGCTGTGCCCGTAAGAGAACGGGGGAAGACGTTAACATTTGACTCAATGGAATAAGTAAAGATCCATCCTTAACAATGTGGGCAGACTTCATCAAATCCATGGGGTCCAATGTAACAGAATTAAAAAGTAAACAACAAGCACCTCTCTCTCTCTCTCTCTCTCTCTCTCTCTCTCTCTCTCTCTCTCTCTCTCTCTCTCCCTCTCCCTCTCCCTCTCCCTCTCCCTCCCTCCCTCTCTCCACTTTCCCCCCTCCTCAAGCTGAGACATCTGTTCTCTCTTCTCTTTAGACACTGGAGCTGTGAGTTCACAGTAACTAAGGACCCTAGGTTTCACACAAACAGCAGGCCTTTGGTCTCCTCTGGCCTTCATAATTTGGACTCACACTGAATCAGCACCACCATCTCTCCTGGTTCTCAGTCTTTCAGACCACTGATTGTGAAACTTCTTGGTCTCCATGATCCTGTGAGCCAATTTCCATAATAAATCTCCATATATGTATTGATATGTTTCCCAAAAAAACCCTACCACAGCCATTTGAGGCATCCTTAATCTCCATACCACAACAGTATACTATTTTTTTTCAAAATTTAATCTCCTTGAAATGGATGAACCTTAACGTCAGTGGTGTGTTGTACTGTAAATGGCAGCAATTTCCCTCTTGTTCTACATAACAATATGCATTATCATAAAATGATAATCTGTGAAGCATAATAATTTATTTTATATTACACTCTTAAATACAATGGAAACACAGAAAGAACTATGAAAAATCAGGGATAAAAGACAATTTTTCTTGTGAAAAAATAGACAGCTAAAATAATCAAATAATTCACAAAAGAAATCTGAAAGGAATGTACACAAATTTCACCTCTACTAATAATAAAAGAACCATTGAAGCAAACTTCGTATTCTCATGTACCAAACTGGCAAACTTTTGGACATATGATGCCCATTATTCATAACAGATTTTGAGGTAGAAACTAATTTGAAAGCGAATTTTGTGAATATTTCATAAGACTTAATGTCTTTGATTGAGATTTTGGGGGTAAAATGGTAGTCCAGAAGACTCCTGCATGTGACTCTGTGAATGGGAAGAATAGCAAAGGAGAGAAAGAGAAAAAGAGCCCCAGGAATCAAAGAGATGACAGGGTATCTCAAAACATAGTGACACAGAAAGGTCAGTGACACAGAGAAAAGTAGAAAACAGTCCACAGCTCCAATCCTGTCTCTTTCCCTAGTATGGGAAGAGGCTGAAGTCACAACTAAAGGTGAGCTAGACAGCCTGGTGACAAAAGTTCTTGGGAAAGATAAACAAGATTGACAAAACCTTAGGCAAACTGACCAAATAGAAGAACCAAATTAATACAGCTAGAGATAAAAGTACAGATATTAAAACAGATGTCACTGAACTCTAGAGGATCATTAGTGAATATTTTGAAAATTTATATTCAAATCAATTAGAAAACCTAGAATAAATGGATAAATTTCTAGAAACATATTGCCTACCAAAATTGAGCCCAACAGACATAAACAACCTGTAATGAGCAATAAGATTGAAGCAGTGATTAAAAAAATCTCCCAATAAAGAAAGATTCCCTGAGGAAACTCTACCAGACCTTTAAAGAACTAACACCAGTGCTCCTCAAACTATCCCATGAGGTAGACAGGGAAAGAAAGTTACCACACTCATTCTACAAAGCCAGTATTACCCTGATAGCAAAACCAGACAAAGACAAACAACACCAAAAGAAAACTATAGACCAATTTCTTTAATGAACATAAAGACAAAAATATTCTATAAAATTCATGCAAATTGAAC
Source organism: Castor canadensis (assembly GCF_047511655.1). Classification (NCBI taxonomy): domain Eukaryota; kingdom Metazoa; phylum Chordata; class Mammalia; order Rodentia; family Castoridae; genus Castor; species Castor canadensis. Next base: position 51,726,588 of record NC_133401.1, on the reverse strand, counting down.
TCAACCACACTTTCAAAAGATGGTATGCCATGGTCAATTTAGTTTCATTCCATGAATGCAAAGATATTTTGACATATGCAAATCAATAATTGTAATTCAGCACATAAGTCGAAACAAGAACAAAAATCACACAGTCATCTTAATAGATGTAGAAAAAGCCTTTGACAACGTTCAACATCCCTTCATAGTAAAAGTCTAAAAACAAAACTAGGAATAGAAAGATTGTCCCTCAACATAATAAAAGCTATATATTACAAACCCACAGCCAACATTGTACTGAATGGGAAAAACTGAAAGCATGTCCTCTAAAATCAGGAATGACACAGAGTGTTCACTCTCTCTATGGTTATCCAGCATAGTACTTGAAGTCTCAGCCAGAGAAATAAAGCAAGAGAAAGGGATACAAATTGGAGAGGAAAAAGTCAAAATGTCACAGACCATATGGTTCTATTCTTCTATACTTAAAAGACACTAAAGTCTTAGATCTAATAAACACTTCCATCAAAGCAGCAGGATACAAAGTCAACATATAAAAATCAGGAGTTTTTCATAAGTATGGTGGCTCATGAATCCCAGCTACTCAGGAGGCAAAGATCTGGAAGGTCATGGGTCAAGGCCAACATGGACAAAAAGTTAATGAGATCCCATCTCAATCCAAAAGCCAGAAATGTAAGTTCATGCCTGTGGTCCCACCTATGCAGGAGGTCGTAGGTGGTAGGATCACAAAATGAGGCTGACTCCAAGCAAAACTGCAAGACCCTATCTAAAAAATAACTAAATCAAAAAAGGGCTGGGAGGCATAGCTCAAGTAGTGGAGTGCCTGCCTAGAGACCCTGAGTTTAAACCACAATGCTGGGAGAAAAAAAAAAATGTCAGTAGCTTTTCTATGTACCAATAACAAACATCCTAAGGGGAAAAAAATCAGGAAAACAATCTCATTCATAATAACAGCAACAAAAACTAGGAGGAGACCTAGCCAAGGAAGTGAAATACCACTGCAATGAAATTATATTGAAGACACTAGAAAGTAGAAAGACCTCTCATGTTAATAGATTGGCAGAATTAAAACTGTGAAAGTGGTGATTGTACAGAAAACAATCTACAGATTTGACGCAATCCTACCAAGATCCCAATGTCATTCTTCATTAGAAAGAAACAGTCCTAAAATTCATATGGAAGCACAAAAGACCCTGAACAGTCAAAGCAATCCTGAGACAAAAAGAGCAATACTGGAGTTATCACAATAACTAACTTCAAAATACACTACAGAGCCCTAATAACAAAAATAGGATGGTATTGACACAAAAACAGACATGAAGACCAGTGGAATATATTAATGGACCCAGAAAAACACCCATAGAGCTAGAGTCAGCTGATTCTCAACAAAGACGCCAATAGCATATGGTGCAGAAAACCAGGCTCTTCAACAAATGGTGCTGGGGAATCTGGAAATTCATGTAAAGATTGAAGCTAGATCGCTACCTCTGATCCCATACAAAAATCAATTCAAAAAGTATTAAAGCTCTTAATAGAAGACCTGAAACTGTAAAACTACTAAAGCAAAAAAAGGGAAAGACTTCAAAATACGACTTCTGAAAATGATTCTAATAGCTCAGGAAAATTATTCCCAAGAAATACAATTATCTGCAAGAATTAGCAAAGTGGGATTGCATCAAATTAAAAGGTTTCTGCACAGCAAAAGAAACAATTATCAGAGTTAAAAGATAATCTACAGAACAGGAGAAATCTTTGCTAGCTGTACATCCAACAGGGGATTAGTATCCAGGATATGTAAAGAATTTTTTTTTACAAAGATTATTTTATTTAATTTTTATTATAACCCATGTAAGTATCCTATTAGGTATTATCATCCTCTCTATTTTTATGGGTGTAAAAGATGTGGTTTGGAGATATGTAATAGAACCAGAATGAAGTCAGTTATGCATTAACATAAAACAAGTTTCTCTTCACATAAAGCTAACAATGATATCTAAACAGGGACCTTATACAATATATTTAGGGCTTTGGGGATATTTCTACTAAATGAATAACTTTGATCATTGAATAATAAAGTCTAATTTCTCAAACATTTTTTGAAATTTAATTTTTTTTGGAGATTATATTTTTGTGAATTATAAGTAATTCTATAATTGATAGTATACCATACTGGATTATTCTTTTTAGTTTTATTATTCATATGTGCATACAAGGCTTGGGTCATTTCTCCCCCCGCCCCCACCCCCTCCCTTACCATCCACTCTGCCCCCTCCCTCTCCCCCCCACCCCCTTGATACCCGGCAGAAACTATTTTGCCCTTATTTCTAATTTTGTTGAAGAGAGAGTATAAGCCATAATAGGAAGGAACAAATGTTTTTGCTGATTGAGATAAGGATAGCTATACAGGGAGTTGACTCACATTAATTTCCTGTGCGTGTGTGTTACCTTCTAGGTTAATTCTTTTTGATCTAACCTTTTCTCTAGTTCCTGGTCCCCTTTTCCTATTGGCCTCAGTTGCTTTTAAGGTATCTGCTTTAGTTTCTCTGCGTTAAGGGCAACAAATGCTAGCTAATTTTTTAGGTGTCTTACCTATCCTCACCCCTCCCTTGTGTGCTCTCACTTTTATCATGTGCTCGAAGTCCAATCCCCTTGTTGTGTTTACCCTTGATCTAATGTCCACATATGAGGGAGAACATACGATTTTTTATTTTTGGTCTTTTGAATAATTTTTTTAAGTTAACAAATAGGGAAATAATTAGCAAATGGAAATCAAGGACATGCAAATCAAAATGACACTGAGACTCCACCTTACCCTATTTAGAATGGCTATCATCAAAAAGAACAAATACTGGAGAGGATAATGACACTAAGTTGGAAGTGACCTTGGGGTGATTGAAGAAAGTAAATGAGGATACTGAGGGTGAAGTAGATTGTCCTGGAGGGAGAGTAGCACAGCATGAGACTGTCAGAGGAAAAACCAGGTAGAACTTCCCATTACCAGAATATTAGCAATGGGTAGTAATACTTTACACCTTTACATGGAAGTATATGTATACCATGATTTGTGTTCCCAGTACAGAAGCATTGCACCCAACAGCCCTGTCTGTACCCAACTGCCCATGGCACATCTGTGCTCTGAAGTGCTAGAGTCACCTGAATATGTCAAAACCCAAATTCTATTTCTAATACACATATTATGCTTTTTTCCTTTGTTATCTTAGGAAATCCCCCCACCATCCATATGGGGCTGATGGGAACTTGAATTTGGGTCTTAGTTCTACATACAGTATTGTGTATACACACCCTTGCCATGGCTTCACAGAGAGTTCACTGACCCACCAGACCCGACTGCAACCTTCCCCAACAGGATTTCTTTTGGTCAGTGTGAAAGTGATGTGTCTAACACAGCCAAAAGTCTAAAAGGCCATTGGCTTGCTCCCTTCTGTACCTGTCTTCATTATGAAATAGCTTGGGTAGATGTGAATCCAAGGATGCTGAGAGGCACAGGGAGCAGATTTGAACCCCACCTGATGATGAGTCAATCCCTGTTGTGCTCAAGTTACAGTAGCAGTTGTATGATCAAGACCCAAACGAGAAACCTGGCAGCCATCCCTAACCTCACCTCTGTTGACAGTCACATGAAATAATAACTAAATCTTACCAAATTCACTTTTGCAATGTCACCTACATCTCACTCTACCTCTCTTGCCTTGTTGCCATGCTATCTTTTATATATCCTCCATATCTTATTACTGACTCCCTTATTCTTATTATAATCCTCATCCAATGCATTTTCCTCCCTGTTGTTAGCATGATCTTTCTTAAAAAGTAAACTGATCAACTTATTCCAGTTATTTGTCCTTCAAGGACCACCTGTAACCAGACCATCAGTATGAAGTCCAAATTATCTAGCATATACTAGTCCTGTTAAAGTTGCTGCTGTCTACATCTCTGCCCGATTTCTTACAATAGTCTGTCATCCTTAGCTTGAACTCCAGCAATCCCATGTTCATTCTCACTTCAGTGCTTTTCTATATGTTCCCTGCATCTCTGTGGAGTTTTCACTCTCACTCTTTCTCTTATGCATGTATAACTCCTTTCTTTCCTTCAAACTGAAAAGTATTTTCTAGTAAGTGGTGTCTGGTTTCCTCTAACCTTTTCCCACCTTGTCTGGGGATCCTGGTGTGTCATGTCCTGCACACAGCAGTGTTTGCCTCTATTGAAGCTTAGAAGAACAGTTCCTATTTGTTCCTCAGACTTATTCCAGGTGAACCTTATTCATTTTATTCACTTGCTTACTTGCATGTCATCTAACAAGCATGTAATTTTTTGTGTCCATGACTCCATCTTTTATCTCTGCATTTTCAGTGACCAGTACAATGCCTGAAACTTTATAAATACCATTGTGGTGCAAGTGAATAAAAGAAAGAAGGAAGAATTCTGAGGGAAGTAAACTGAAGCCCAGAACTTTTAGTTTTCTCAATTGTTACTGAGAAATAGGTGGTGGGAATAAAGATGTTTTGTTTCCTATTTAACCATGCTGATGTCTCAATAGGCTTTCCTAAAACAGTGTTATTCCCAGTAACTGAAAAATCTCAAGATGTATATCACTAGGAATAACAAATTATATAAGCTCTTTTTTAAAAGTATGGGACAGAGCAAAATATCTTGTAACAAATATACATTGTCCTGAAGGTCCATATCGATTGTATTCTGTAACTTTGAAAAACATTGGGTAAAAGAAGTAACAATTAAACAAGAGCAAGTAGGTCCTTAAGGACTGCTGCTGTCATACAGTAATTGTATTCACTTTACCTTTCCCATTGGATCTAACCAAGTGGTTAAACATAACTAACTTCAAAAGTCATCTCTATCCTTTCTCCCTTGTATTTTTAAATTCCTTGAAAGTAGAAATTATGTGTTCCTCTTTTTAATTCCTCAGTGTGTCTATGCTAAGTTATCTGGCTTCATTCACATTGATTTCCTGAATTAGCCATTAACACCCCTATACCTGTCAAACACTGGAAGTAAAGGTCTCACATTATAAGAAAATAAGCTGAAATCTCAACCATTAAAAGCAAATTACTTTATATTTATTGGCAAAAAGCTGGAACCAGAACCTGGGACTCCTGTGTCATGGTGCAACTTTAATATCCTACAGCACAGTATCTATTGAGCAGCTGAGAAATTTCTGCTGCACTCTCTGAAATAGCCTAGAATGGTAAAATCATATCAATTTCAGGCTGTAAGCATTTCTCTTGAGGTTACTTCAAACAAATCACTTTGCTATGCCTCATGATAGGTGATGCACTTTAGAAATGATTAAATATCAGTGATTTTTGACAGTCAAATGTTACCTGAAAAAGAATTAATGCTGCTTTAAATTCCATCTGTCAGGGCAGCTCACTCTTTTCATGGCATTTTGAGACTGCTCTGACTAACGGTGAACGTAATGGTTACAATGACAGTCGCAGTGGCAGCACTGTATTTTATTCTTCAGCACTTTGCACATTAAGTACTGCCTTTGGTAATTACTCCACTGTTCTTTGCCATACTCTGGAAGATAGAGTATGAATTAATACATCAGACTGAAACTTCAGTTACATTTTTGTAATTCAGTATTCTAGTAATGTAATTTAGTAATGGTAAAATATTATATTTTTGACAGGGTGCTGAGTTACAGAGGTGAATTAAGACATTATCCCAGATTTTAAGAATTTGGATGTATGGCAGAAGAGTCAGTACAGAGTGAGAAGCAGGCTGTAATGAGAGACCATTTCAGGCTGAAAGAATCAGGGAAAACTTCTTGGAAAAGCAGCTTCAGAATTGGACTCTGAAAGTTAGGGGACACGGATGTGTCATGAGGTGGGGTATGGAGGACATGGAATGACTTGTTGCCATTTTATCTTCTGCAGATGCTCAAGTAGATCAACAAATAATTATCACCAAAGGTCTCCTGCTCTCATTTTGTCTTGTAGAAAAACTGTCTTATTTTCCTCTGAAAGAATGTTTCAAGATATTAATCTTTTTATTTTTGGAGTTCGTGGGATTGTTTTTTTATTTGATTGATTGATTGAACTTGTGTGCTTCCTAAGCAGACACATTACCACGAGTCACACCTCAAGCCCTTTTTGCTTTGTTTATTTTTTAAGGTAGGAATTTTTACCTCCAAGTGCTGAAAATCCTTCTAATTAAGACCTTCCACATAGGCACCACCATGCCTGTCTTGTTTGTTGAGATGGGGTCTTGCTAACTTTTTGTCTGGGTTGGCCTCAAACCATAATCCTCTGATCTCTGTCTCTGGAGTAACTGAGATTACAGCTGTGAACCACTGAGCCCAGCCCATGTTTTGTTTTTTAAAAAGAAAACTGACCCTCAGAAATAATGATGTAGGATTTAAAAAAAGCCTTATTCTTAGTTCATAGGACTTATTCTTAGTTCATAAGTCAGCAGTAAAATAGGGATTACACTATTCCATGTTCACTTCCCTCTGGAAGTGCAATATTTTTGTTCCTGTTCTTACCTGTATTACCTGGTTATTTCTCAAGTCTTTACTTTGGCACTCCATTATGTACTGGCCTAGCTCTCTGAAAGCTCCTTGTCATCCTGTCACCTGATCCTACACTCACTATAATTCATTATTCTCTTTCAAAATGCTCAGCCACGAGAATGCTAGACCTGAAGGTGACAGTTATTTAGCCTGTTTAGATTCGATAGAGTACGGCTGTGTGTGATGCATGTGATGCATGGGGTTTGAGGAATTTGACCATCTGCTTGATTTGGCTGATTGTGTTGACTCCAAAGTCTTTCTATGTACGTATGCTAACATTGGAAGAGGTAATGCATTACAGGCTGAAGACTGTGCATGGTTGTGATTGAGACAATGTGCATATACACCTTTGATTGCTTTATAATACTCTGTTATCCCAGCAGGTAGTATTGGTGAGTCAGGTAGAAATCTAGTTCTCCTGCAAACATGGCTTTTGCTTCTGTATTAGTCAACTTTTTGTTATTATAATGAAATATCAGATAAAGTCTACTTATGAAGAAAAGGAAAGTTGTTTGTTTGTTTGTTTTAACTCATAGTTTTGGAGGCTAAAAGTCCACACAGCATGACACAGGTTCTTGCCAGTATTCCTTTAGCTGTGTCACTTCAGAAAGTGTGGCCTTCTTGCTGGCAGAACCCTGAGAAGGCACAAGACATCACATGTCAAGAGACAGGCAGTGTGAATGTCCATTATCTGTGTCTGGTGTCTGTCCTTCTTATAAAGCCACCAGGATTCAGTCTTCTAAACTTAATCTCTTTCCAAAGTCCCCAAATCTAAACACCACCACCAGAGTGGGTTTCTGTACTCTTGATATCATTAGCATATGATCTGGAAATTATTAAGCTTGTATATGAGTTGTGGGGCAGTGGATGAGATGTCTACAAACCCTAGCAGCTTCATATCAAGTATCCAGGAGAGGGGGAATAATGTTTGCTCATTTTCTCAAGAGATAATAACATGGCAAAACTGTGCTGTTTTCATTTAAAAAATGGAACTCCTAGCCAGACTAATCTAATCCCAGTACCATCTGAAGAATGAGTGTTTCAGAGGGGCTGTTTAAGGAAAAGGTTTCCTTTGGATCTATTTATTGTACCTCATTGACTTCCTGCCTTACCAAGTCATTGAGAATCAAAATATCCAGAAGATAATTCTCTTTGCTGGAAAAAAATACAGATGTTTCAGAGTTCACCTTCCAAAACAATTTATCTGCTTATAATTAGTAGTGCTGCAGAGTTCCATGGGCACTGAAACTCCAATATTAATAATTTTGCTCTGTAGTAGGTGTGGAAAGAACACAAAAATTAAGCTATTCTTCTAAATGTGGATTTCAATATTCTTTAAAACAGTTAATATAGGTTCTGAAATTCTGTCTTCAAAATAAATCAAATAACATGAAAAAGCTATGATTTGTCTCCACATTCTGAAGTAACTAGGAACTCATGATTTCTATTTAATCAATTCAAAAACATCATTTTTAGGATGTTTTTATATTGGAAATGTCTACTTATCATGGAAAAAAAAACACTTTAGAGTTAGATAAACTTGGGCTCAAATCCTAGTCCACCATCTCTGTAATTTTAGTCAAGGTCTTTAAGTCATTTTAATGTTGGTTTCTTTAACATGAAAATGTTTCTAAGTCATAAGGACCTTTTCTATGGAAGAAAATCCAAGACTTCAGTGTTAGAGTTGTGACAATTCTATTCTATTTTCTTATGTCTTCACTATAATTTGGAAGGATAATTCTCCACATTTTCTAGGGAAAACTCACAATGAGATTTTATTTTCATGTTTCAGAAGGAAGATGAAGATGAATTTACATTTTTGGAAGAACTATTTCCTAGTATGTCTTCCTGAGCAGTGTCTGTGCCTTGCCCAATCCCTATAATCACCCCTCCCCCCACTTAGTTCTATGGTTCTTCTTACTCACTGCTTATAGTCTGCCCCTACCAACCCCAGTCCCCAGTCAAGGGGTTTAATAAGTGACTGTCTCAAATCTAACTAGGTCTAATTCCAGGGCAACAATATATCCAACCAGGTGGTGGGTTGAGGAAAACATCATCACAAACTTGACTATTTTTAGTATCTATAGTATATAATCTAAATAAAATCATTAACTCAATCTGAAAATGCCTTTTCAAGACAGGTCCACTACCTTTCTCTTTGATCACTGGATTGTCACTTCTAAGCTCTATGCATTCAAAAACTTGGAAGCCACCATTCAACTAAACTTGTCAGCCAAACACATTTAAGCTGAACAAAGAAAACTTCTTTTCATATTGAGAAACTTGAAAGCATAGGACTCTTATCCTTGATGGAATTGTTCTCATTATTTATGAATACTAGTTCTTTAAAAAAAAAAAGATTGTCTGCTCTGGACTTGACACAGTCATACTATGTTCTGGGTTGACCCTTGGAATTTCTTTATTTTATACAAGAATGTCCACTTAAGGGTTCCTAGTTGTCATTTTTGGTTTTGAAAATAGGACCAATAAGTTTCCAAACTAGGTTAATTTTAGAGCTAGTTTGAAGTGCTTGTTTAAAAATATAAAGTTACAAGCCAAATTAGAAGAAAGTTCTCAATTTTCTCCATCCCATTCCTATGGGCTGGTACTGCACTTCCCCAATATTTAAGATCAAGGCTCCACAAAATCAGGTAATCACACACTGGGCCCAGTGGGTGACAAGTGAACCGAACTATGTGTAGGAACAAAAAAATACTATACTTGTCTAAGGGAGACAGGTATTGTTACTCAATATCCCTGAAAAATTCAAGACCAGCATTGTCTAATTTTTAAAAGAAATCAGAAACTCAGGTTTTATAACATCATTTTTCTGACTTGTAAACATTTTCAACTAATTTTTAAAAGTCTAAAGCACAACATGAGCCAAGAAAAGCACATCTTTGAGTCAATTTTGCATAGATCCTCCCAATTCTCAGCTTCTGTTGACTAAGCCAGTATGCTCAGTTGTGCTAATGACCTGTCCATCTGGAGCTTTCAGTTCAGTCCCTATGGGATTATGGTGTATGTAGAATAGGGCAGGAAATGTTTCTTACTAACACTCACTAACTTAGCCTCTCCTGTGACACTGAAAAGTAATGCCAAACCTAATTATCCAGTAGGGTTTTGAAGAGCTAGTGATGTAATATAGACTACAAATTATTTAACTTATGTACTACAATGGACTTAGTTTCTGGTAATAATCTATTAAAGACAGGGAAGAAGAAAGTTGGGAAGAAAGCAGGGTGAAAGAGACAGGGAAAGCAAATGCAGGTCAATAGGAAGACAAGATGTGTGGAGAAAACAAGACAGGAACATGGGAGGGTAGATGACCACAGTGAAGGACAAGGTCATGGCTGAGACAGTGACAAGTGCATGTTTTACTACATGTTACATCAGAGAAAATTTCTGTAGTCTTACTAATGGAAGAATGAGCTCCAGAGCTCCCATTCTGATGTCTGACCACGACCCCTGTGACCTTTACCTGTCTCAACATCACTAGTGATATGTACATCACAAGGTTATTGTAATCATTCAGTCAGTAAAATATCATGAAGTGACTAGAACAATGTCTAATATAGCATGAGCAATAAATAAATGTTATCATTATTTTTAAATTAAGCCTTAAATTTTGGTTAAAAAATTCATTTTTATGCTGGTAAATTTTTAACAATGTTTTTATTTTCAAAGTTTGTTTTTCAAATGTAGTTCCTCTTCCTCAAGCCTTTCTAAGAATTTCAGAAGTTGACAAAGGGATATAGCATGTGTGCGCATATTTTTATTTTTAAATTTTTGATGCATAATAACTATACTTTCTATAGGATACAATGTAATGTGTCGATAATCTGATACACACTGTGTAATGTTTAAATCAGGGTAATTACCATATCCACAGTAAGACTACTAGATTACCAAAAATGTATGTTTTCTTAATCAAATCTATACTAAATCATAATTATAGTAGCTCTACTTTGAGCTTTGTTCTTTCTGCAAACTTAATTTAGATACCTAATTTACCAAGAATTTAAAAATTCTTTCAAGTGGAGATTGGCTTGGTTTGCTTTAGGCTTTGGTTTTTAAAGAGCTCAAACTTTCTGAACTTGATTTGATTATTATTAGTATGTTGGACATAGTTCATAACATAGAAACCAAAGGACTTTAAGATCGAGTCTTTATTTTGTGATGTTTGCTTCTTATACCATCTGCTTACGATGTAGTGTTTGCACAAGCATTCAATGTAGAACAATTACTTTAATGTTAATTATAACTTAGCTTGAGTGAACTATTGAATTTCTGATGATTACTGACCCTGAAGAGTTTGGCTCACTGATGGATGTCAACAAAGACTCTATGTGACATTTGTGACAATACTAAAAGGGTTGTCATATCATAATCTTTTTAAGAGGGTTATTTGTGTTTTGATGCATTAATTCAATTCCTTAGTGAGTTAGTGTTTCTTTAGAGAATCTATGTAAGTTCACAAGAAAGCTCTGCCCTTATCTAATTCTGATAAAATACTCTGATTTTCTAGTCCTGCTAAATTTTCTTTTGAAAACATTTTTATTATAGTTTTTTCTTTAAATATGTGGTTTTAAGAATATTATTTTATTAGCAGAGACCACTATAGGAAGGGGACCAAGAAGTAGTGAAGACGTCTGGTAGAAATGAATCAACATGGGTTGCAATACACAAGTGCATGGAAGCAATGCTAGGAATCTCTCTGTATAGCTATCTTTATCTCAAACTAGCAAAAACGCTATGTCTTTCTTATTATTGTTTATGTTTTCTCTTCAACAAAATCAGACAAGAAGAGGGTGGAACAGATTCAGCCTGGAAGCAGGGATGAGCGGGGAGAAGGTGGCCCAAACAATGTATACACATGTAAGTAAATGTAAAAATGATAAAAGGAGAAAGAAAAAAAAAGAATATTATTTTTTAAATAATTCCCATGGCAGTGGGGGAATTGTAATTGAGATGGAAATGGTCCCTCCCTTTCTCTATCTTCCCAAATTATTTTCTAATTTATCCTAAAAGGCCAACACCCACCAAAATCAGTGACTAGTCCAGTGTTTTGTATAAAAAAAAACTTAAAACATTAGTCTTTTAACTTTGTTTCCTATATTACGATTCGCTTTTCCTTTCAGTTCTTGCCTGGTGATTTTATTAAGCTCCTGATTCTATAGTGCAGCTTCTAAAACTGTCAATTTAGTTATAAATATATCATGACAGGCTGTCCTAAGTATTAAGAAAAGCAGAAATTCAGTGACACAAGGCCTTGAAGAAAAAGAAAATTGACAAAGACAGTTAGATTGGTTTTTGGCAATGCTAGAGAAAAGGATTTTTTATTGCTATCATTTTTACCTCTTTCCATTCTCAGAAGTGGGAATAATTAAAAGCAATTATACATTTTATCATGTGGTTATTGTTCGATACATTTAGTGCTTGTGTGTTGTCAATTTCTCACAAATCACTTTTACATCTAAGTAAACTAAAAACAAGGCATATTTAGTTAACTGGCAACTAAATTCTAAAGAGAAATTTACTTTATCACTACCTTCTTTATCCATTTGCCAAAAGCATCCTCTTATTCTTTCAGCATTTTCACACACACACACACCCACAGATGCACAAATAATACATTTTCTACATGCGTGTGTGTGTGCATACAATCCACCTTCATTGTTTAAAGGATTTTATTTTTATAAATTGGCCTACTTGTTAAAATTTCTTCTAACCCCTAATACTTGTGGTGCTTTTGTGGTCATCCATGAACAAAACCATACAGCCTGAGGGTGATTTGAGTTAGTTCCATATACATGTTAGCTGAGGTTAAACAAGGTGTTGAGCTACCTTCTTCCTTCAGCTCTCCTATTGAACACATCTCCTATTCACAGGTTACTTGTGACACATTTTCCCATTTTTTGAATTTTGTTGATATCTAGCAGTACTAGGTGTAAGAAAGCTGAGCTGTGCCTTACAAAAAAAATGTGTGTGTTAGCTATGCTTCATTCAGGCATGAGTTATCATGCTATTGATTGTGAATTAAATAAAGAGTCATTCAACAGAAACACAGAAAGCAAGGTTATATACTAATTTTCTGACAAAAATATGACTAGAGGCTTGCTAGAACCTAACCCTGTATTTCCACAGGAACAATAACTCTGATTTCACTAATTGAGTGTTTATGGTGACTTTACAGAATACCACAAATAATAAGAATAGATGATATCACATATATATGAAACATATACATATATATATGTTTATGTATATATTTACATAAACATGTATATGTTTACATATAAATGTTTTATATATATGTATATATACATATATATGTATATATGTATATACATATCTGTATATATATGTATGTATATATACATATGTATATGTATATATGTACATGTATGTATACATATGTATATATATGTACATATATATGTATATATACATATATATATAAAGCATGTATATGTAAACACATATATACCTATTCACACACACACACATATTTTTATCAAGCTCCTTAGATACACTACTAAAAACTGAACTCTGGTTTATTGCAATGTGAACTTTAAGGTCACAAAATTTCATGGTTCAGATTCAATTAGCTAACAAAGGTTGCCTAGCACTGTTACTGATTTTCATGTGAAAGACCAGTTCTGGAAATGGAATCAATCTTTTATTTTGGTATGAAGCCCTTTTCTGGGAACTAATCAGTCTTCAAAATCTTTCTGTCACACACCTGGGGCTTCTTGTCCCCTCATTGCCGTCATCCTCATTGCCAACCCACTTCCCATCTGTTTGTCTAACTGGATTCCACAAGCAAGCCATAGCTGCCCTGATTATGTCTTAAGCTGGGAACTGATAACACTCACAGGGACAATGAAAAGTGGCCATTCCATGGCTGCCACCTCTAGGGCTCAGGCTTCCTAGGAAAAGATTAGCAGTGCAAGGTGCTGTGCCCAGAGGCTGCATACCTTCTCTAATGCTGAAAGCACAATGCACCCTTCTCTCTGCACCTCTCTACAAGACCAAATTTTATTCAGGTGTTTAAGAGCTTTCCATCTTCCTCTTGCATTTTTACTATTTTTATTTCTTAATTCAAATAGATTACAATACATAGGTAGACATTCATGTATTTATTCATTTGCTCAGTAGTTGTTAACAACCAACCATCTACCAACCATGTGTTGGGCACTGTGTGAGACAATGGTGACCAGGACAACTTTCCTGCTCTCAAGGGGCATTCAGTCTAGAATAAGAGAAAGACAAATGAACACGTTTATTAGACACTTTCAAGTAGGGATAAGGCCATCAAAGAAATAAAGCCAGGGAATAGGGTTGGGTGAGAGGAGGGTTGCTTCTTTAAATATATGGGCTAGAGAAGGGCGGACTTCCTAAGAGAAGGCTTGGTGCAAGCTCTGAACCTGAAGTAATTCTGAAAAGGCATGTCAGTATATATACTCACTGTGCTTCTCATTGTCACCCTGGACATTACAATTATGCATAGCAACCAGTGCCAACAGAAATGAACTCGACCAAAGACCTTCACAGTCTATTAGAAAAAAATAATAATGTAATGATCAATATGCAATCTATATATAATTGTGTGATATGGTGTAATAGAAGAACAGAAGCATTGTAAGAGGAGACAAAAATCTGTAAGGGAAGGAGACTCTTTTTAATCATTCATTCATGCATTCATTGTCAGGAAGGTTTCTGGTAAAGGTGATACTAATTAAACTTGACCTTGAAGAAATGGGTGCAAAATGTCCCTCTGTGCAGAAGGCTTAGCAGTGTGAGGGGCATAGGAAGCAGGACATGAGGTCATGTGCATAGAGAACTAGACTTAAGCAATGGAACTGAGTTTTAAAAAGAAGGAGTAGAAATATAAGTCATCCCTGAATGGTTAAAGTCATGAATACCAGGCTAAGGCTCTAGTTTTCTTTCTCATTTCTGTGGAAGTCCTTATGAGAGGAAGTGATTTGATTAGAATTCTGACTTAAGAATTTTTGTACTGATGCTGAAAGGCCAGTTGGAGGAGGTGAGGGACTGGGAGACCGCCCATTGGCAGTTGCAGAAGTTCTGGAAAGAGCTCACCTTCACAGCAGAAATGAGAATGAAAGAAATAGGGAGAATGAAAGAAATGGGAGTGACTCCCATCTAAGTACTAGCCAGGCCCAACCCTGATTAGCTTCCAAGGTCAGAGGAAATTGGGCACGTTCAGAGTGCTATGGCCATAGACCAGGCTGAGTGACTTGGTCAATTGGTGAGTGAAGTATTTAAGTTTGGCAGAAAAAAGGTGGGAGTGTTGAGGAAGACTTTGGTTTTGAGGCTCTGAAACTAATAATGTAATTTTATTAAGCAGAGATTGGACATGAGAAAGAAGACAGGCTTGAGGGAAACTTCTCTAGGCCAAGATTAAGTTGTCAGAATCTCTATGTAGACTCAGCAATAACTTGGTATTCAGATCTACAGCCCTGGAGGTAGTTGGACACCATTTCTGGTGAGTGGAGAGTGAAATCAGACTGGAACAGAAGGAGTGTAGGGCAGTGCTAGGGAGATGAAGTTAGAGAAAGGTAAGTATAAGAGATCAGAGGCTGGGAACCCCTATTTAAGAGCCATAATTTTACCTTAAGGTGAACACTAAGCCTTCAATGTGTCCTCAAGTGGAAAGGCAGACATGGTACAATAATTCTGACCATAATGAGGGAGCTGTGGAAAAGTCAAAGGGGATATGTGTGATGCCGTTGTATTGGGAGGAGGCAGGGATTCAGAACAGTAGATAAACAGATGTGGTGGGTGAATATGTAGGGGTAAAGGTGAGAACTGGTGGAATGGCTCAAGTGGAAGAGCACCTACCTAGGAGTAAAGTTGATGTGATGTGATGCTGTGTTAAACACAGAGCTGACGGTGCCAGCAGCACTGAAGAGGTTTCCATTGGTCTTTCTGCTACAAAAAGGGAGGTTCACTCAAAGATTTCAGTAAAATATGTAGTGTGCAGAGTATCAAAAGCCCTGCAAAAATGATGGGCAGACCCAGCTGATCTGAGAGCTTAAAGAACAGCACCTTGTTCTAGAAGTTCTATGTCAAGCATAAAGGAAATGTTTATGGAGTATTAAAACAGACTTAATTTTCTTGTTGCTCTGTTGCTTCTTTATTCTAATTGTTAGAGACTTACAGATAATTACCATAGCAAGAGAGTATATACAAGATACATTGAATCAGATTTATTCCACACAAGGAATGGAACTGAGTCAAATGAAATATTAATAAAAATACTATTTAATTAAATATTCTTTCATTTGTAAAATCTCACTCTGTATAACTATTGTACTATTATCAACTATTTTTCTTACTCATGAGAAATCTATTTTCCCCTCTACAGTACATGTAACATTCCAGAAAAAAATAATTACAACTTGTCCAGATTATAGCCAGTCTAAAACTCAATATATGATTTCTACTTATTTTGTCAAAAAATTAATGAATACTGAGTGTCCGCCCTGAAATGTAAAGAACTTGGAAAGTCATCACAACAACAAAGAAAAAACTGAATAAAATGAAAATCAGTAACCTTACTGAGATGCATTGAGAATTGAAATCAGAGGACACACTGTGCCCTGAACCCTGGAGGAGGCGTGAACACAGAGACAAGGACAGAAGCCTGGGAGGCTATGTGGGAATGCTTAAACAGTAATTGAACAGCAAAGACATCCAATCATAAAGGTACTGGTTCTAAAATGTTCTATTGTTTTCTTACAAGATAAGCAGTCACCGAGTTCAGGATATTTTCTTTGATAAGTATTTTATGCTCTATTTCCTCTGTGAAATTCTGCATACTCAATGAGTAGTTATTTAGTACACGGAGACATTAAAATATGTATAATGGAATATTTCTTTGCTGTTCACATTCCCTTTTCCTGATCTTGATATAGATTAGCAATTACTGATTTAATTTCTTCTTGACAAAATACGGCCAGTGGATGTTTTGAGTAATATTCATCGAAACACATACATGTTCTCATTAAAGAACCATCTGTAATTACTCTTATAAAAGAAAGACCTGGCGATAATTAATGTTTACCAAAAATATGTAGTCAAAGTCTTGGTCCAGATAAGCAGTATCCATAATATTTTCTGTGATTTTGTCATCAATTGTTGAAGAAAAATCAAACTTTATTTAGTCTACATGAGTTAATATGCTCTAAATCACATAAAAGCACATGTGGAAATAATGCAAGAAAGTAAACTAATCTGCACTATTAATATTTAAAGTTAAAACATTAAATTTTAAGAAACTTCGTAGAGCCACCTATGCACCATATAACAATATCAAACAACACCTTAAAAACTATGAGAAAGCAATATCAGCAGTCTCTCTTGCAATATCTGTGGTTTAGTGGTTTAGCCCTTTCCAAGTATCAATACTCAGCTTATTTATATTTTACAAAAAATCTAATATTCAGTCATAATACCTAAATGATTATTAATAGGTCTTCACTTCAGTACTTAATGCTTTATTAACTATGGTTGTATATTTCTGAATACTGACACTTTTTTATGAACAACACCATATGTAATATCTTCCTTTTTTTTCTCTTTTTTTTATTGTTGTGCTGGATGGGGGCATATTGTGGCATTTACAAATGTTCTTACAATATGTCATATTTGAATTCACCTCCTCCACCATTTTCCTTAATCCCTTCCTTCCTCCCATTCCTGGAATAGTTTCAACAGATGTCATTTTTCCATTTACATACATGTGTACACAGTATTTGCACCATACTCACCCTCCTTCATCCTTTCCCACCTCCTCCCCCCTCCCACTGCTACCAACCCCCACCCCCACTCCAGGCAGGACCTGTTCTGCCCTGCTGTTCTCCAATTTTGTAAAAGGAAAAAAAAATGACACTTTTGTTTGTTTTAGATAGCTACACAGGGTGTTTCCTTGTGACATTTTCATGTATATATGTATTTAACCTGAATTGGTTCATCTCCTCTATTTTTCTTCTTTCTACCTTAGACCCCTTCCTATGGTACTTTCAACAGGTTTAAAAATTCTGTATTCATTCTTGATAGAAAGTACATTAACCATATTCAACTTCCTAACTTCCTTCTTTTACCCTCCTCCTCTCATATGTGACCTCCCCTTAGCGTGACCTATTTTTCATAATATTGTTGTATTTGTATTGGGTCTATAATTCCACATATGAGAGAAAACATGTGACCTTTGGCTTTCTGAACCTGGCTAACATCACTTAAAATGATGTTCTCCAGTTCCATCAATTTACCTGCAAAAGATGAGATTTCATTCTTCTTTGTGGCTGAGTAAAATTCCATTGTGTATAAATACCACATTTTCTTAATTCATTCATCAGTAGTGGGGCATCTTGGCTGTTTCCATAGCTTGGCTTTTGTGAATAGAGCTGCAATAAACATGGGTGTGCAGGTGCCTTTGTAGTAACCTGATTCACATTCCTTCAGGAGTATCCCCAGGAGTGGTTTTGCTGGATCATATGGCAGTTCTGTTTGTAGTTTTTTGAGGAGCCTCCATACTGTTTTCCATAGTGGTTATACTAGATTATATTCCCACCAGCAGTATATGAGGGTTCCTTTTTCCCCTGCATCCTCATCAACATGTGTTTTGTTTGTGTTCTTGATGGTAGCCATTCTAACAGGAGTGAGGTGGAGTCTTAACATGGTTTTGATTTGCATTTCCTTTATGTCCAGGAATGTTGAACATTTCTTCATATGTTTTTTAGGCATTTAAACTTCTTCCTTTGAAAAATCTCTGTTCAATACTGAAACTTTTAATATTGGTCAATATTGTATATGATTTTAAACTTACAGCAGATTTTATTATAAAAGTAAAATTTCAAAATAATTCACCATTTGTATCTAAAGAGTTTGAAGCTGAAGTAATATGTCATTAAACAACTGCAGAAGATACTCAAACTAGTTTACCACTGAAAGAAGACCTATAGAAATGTTTTTTGAGCAAACTTATTATCGGGCTGGTCTACAGATCAGCAATCTCCATTTTTACCATTCTTGCTGCATTGCACTACATTTAAAGCATTGAGAAGCACTGTTCTTTCATTTCCATTTTTCTTCATCCCTTCCCCTGCCCTGCAATGTGTTCTTCTGGTTTTAATGCTGCATAGACATGCATTGTCTTCTGCCTGCTCACTTTGGGTGCTGTGCACTGAGCTGTAATGAATTAATTGCTTCTTCTTCTCTTTTTTTTTTTTTTTTGTTATCTGTACACAGCTGCTTGCTTTAAATTAGTAGATTCTGAAATAGTGTTTCTTGCTTGTGTAAAATAAAAGTGTTGCATGTTTAAAAATGAAACAAGACCAGTAATTAAGAATTTCCCCAAAAGTCAAGTCTAGAGACTTAGAAACCCTGGAGACCAAGTTGGGAAGATGACACACTGGGGTAGCTTCAGTCTCAGGGACCCCAGTAGGTTCTTGTTGTAGATTTTGGGGAGGGAAAAAAGCAAGGAGATAGAATGGTGCGTGGCCATTCAAAGTAGCATAGTGCTCCCAGACAGGGTTGAGTGTTATTCCTCAGGTTAGGCCCCTTTTGACTGGCCTTGTCAATTTTTGTGGACCTTACTGATTGATTTCCTCTTCCTGGGATCATGGTTTGAATTTCACACACATGGAACTGTCTCTTTCATCTGGGCCTCCCAGGGGGCTGGATCCATCCCCACATTCCATCTATTCCTTGCTATTTCTTGTCTGCCACATTTCCTTAAAATGAGGACTTCCTCCACAGCTCTTAGGGTGAAAAAATCAAAGGAATATCTCCTTGCTGCAAGGTGGAGGAGAGAGAAGTAATCATTCTGCAATACAGAGCTGCAATTCTGATTTCCATAACAAAAGTCTGGACTGAACTTTTACCAGAGACTAAAGGAACTGGGCAAGAAAGAGTTTCAACTCCAGCCTTCCTATTACATTAATAGGAAGGAAGAGAGCTGAGATGCACTGTGAAGGTCACAGTCCATGGGAACAGACAACCAACTGACTGAGAGCCCATCATAAGATCCCAGAGTACTTCTCATCCCTACAATTCACCACATCAGAAACAGGTATTGATAAGGAAAAACCCATCAGGTTCCTTCTCTCTTTGATCCTCTAGGAGAGACAACAAGAGACAAAACCAGGACAAGAGAAGAGAGTGAAGCTTCTCAGGGCAAATAGCAAACACAACCTAGGGAACCTGAAACTTCACACAAAAGATCCATTTGCTTTAGTTCCTAAAATACTTTATTATCAGCCCTAGATTTCAACAAAAAAATTAAAAAGCATACTAAAACACAAGAAAGAAACACACACACACACACACACACACACACACACACACACACAATCTGAAGAGACAAAAGCAAACTGATACAAATGCAGCAGAAATTTTGGAACTACCCAACAGAAAATTTAAAGTGCCTGCCTAATGTGCTAAGTGATCCAACAGAAAAAGTGGGCAACATGCATGAACAGATCAAACTTAGAAACAAAGAGAAAAGGTGTAAGTAGAAATAATATAACAAATGAAAATTGCCTTTGCAGGCCTCACCAGTAGTTTGGACTGCTAGAAATAAGGACCCCAAAGACCACTGGAGTCACAATTGAAGACACAGAAATGGAGAATTGTCTCAGCAAGGCAAAATTTACTTCTGCAGAAGGGTGCATGGGCACATGGGAACAGATGCACAAAGGGGCAGGCAGTCTATCCCTCCTTACATTCCTGATACAACTGACCCTGCCTCCTGATCTGACTTGGTCCAGATCAAAAGTTCACAATCTTCTCAATTGACTGAAATTCTATGCTAACTTGGGGGAGGGGTTAAGATACACAGCATGGAGGGCAATTTTTGCAAGCAAAGGGGCTTAGCAAGAATCTGGAAGAAGAACCCAGGACTACAGACAATGCAGGTAATTAAAATGGTGACACACACACACACTTTGATAGAAAAGATGGCTTTCTCACAGGACAAAGACAAAAGTGAGGCAAGCTAAAATAGGAAAAGTTGAGGACTCTTTCAATGTTTGTATTTCAAGTTGAGTTACAAAATTGTATCTCAGATTGAACATTCTGCTCTTTCTCTGTGCCTTCTTTTTCCTTCAAAATTATTAAATGTTTAAGCAGGAAGATGAAACTTTTAAATATGTGTACCAATTAATATAGTGAACATTGGCAAAAACATAAGCACTATATAGATCTATAATCAAAATGGTATCACTCTTCCAATAAACAAAAAAGTGAACAAACAAAAATAACTATAGTTACACAGAGGCTTTGCAAAATAAGATTAAACACGCATTGCCTAATTTATATTGAGGGAGTGTTATACACAAAAACTGTAGAATGTACATTCTTTTTAAATGACTATGAAATATTTACCAAAAATTAATCATATGATAAACCACAGAAAAATCTCCACTTTCAAAGAAATAATCAACAATATGCTGAGCCTTCTTTTCAATTGCAAAAATGTGTAGGTTATTCACACCCTGTCCCGGGGACATCTCAAACCACCCCCTCCTTGGCTCAGGGACCACCATGCCCCTCCCAACTCGTGATTATCGGTAGTCAGGAATCACCAGGTCCTTCCCTTCCAGTAGGCTAGCTTACATTTAAAACCACCTGGAAAGAGAAAGATGCTCTCTCTGACTAGCTTCATACCTGCCCATCACAGCTTTATGTAACTTTTTCCATAACTTTTAATAAACTCCATTACCTCCCTTACTACACCCAAATGTTCTGCCTGGATGCTTCCAAGTGAGACACAAAGAATTTGGGAATTTTCTGATCAAAGATGATAGGGGCCAACAACAAAAACTTGAAGATGTGCCCAAAAAAAGAATGAAATCATGACATCTCCCAGAAAACATGTGGACCTAGAGATCATTGTGTTAAGCAAAATTAGTCAAACATCAGATGTTTTTGATCATCTTTGAAATACACATTTGAAAAACAAGACATGAAAGTAGAACCAGGATTATTTGGGAAGAGAAAGGAAAACAGTGGTAGTGCAGAGGGGAGCAAGAGAGGGCAATGGGAGGGAGATATGTATTAAAATGTCTCAATGAAATACATTGTTTTGTACAATTAACATATGTTAATAAAAAAAGAAAATGATCTCACACACAAAAAAATTGGCATTTCCTAAACTGAAATGGAAAGAGAAATAATGACCACAGGGGAACAGGGTAGTCAATACTTTGGGAACAGGTACAAGTAACATATCTGTCACTGGTACAAGAAAGGTAAGAGAAAAAGAAGCAAAAGAAACACTTGAAGTAAAAATGGGTGAGACCCAATGTCAACGCACCCAATTTCATCAAACATATCCTGAAGGACCTAAAAGCATATATTAATTCCAACACAGTGGTCATGGGAGACTTTAACACCCCATTATCATCAATAGATAGGTCATCCAAACAAAAAAATCAATAAAGAAATCCTAGACCTAAAATATACAATAGATCAAATGGACCTAGTTGATGTCCACAGAACATTTCATCCAAATTCTACACAATATACATTCTTCTCAGCAGCCTATGAAACCTTCTCCAAAATAGATCATATCCTAGGGAACAAAGCAAGCCTCAGCAAATATAAGAAAATAGAAATTATACCATGCATTCTATCTGATCACAAAGCAAAACCTAGAACTCAACAACACAAGTAAAGACAAAAAATATGCAAACAGCTGGAAACTGAATAACTCATTGCTTAATGAACAATGGGTCAGTGATAAAATAAAAGAGGAAGTTAAAAAGTTCCTGGAAGTCAATGAAAATGAAAACACAACCTACTGGAACCTATGGGACACAGCAAAGGCAGTCTTGAGAGGAAACTTTATAGCCATGAGTACGTATATTAAAAAAACTGAGAGATCCCAAATCAATGACTTAATGATATATCCCAAACTACTAGAAAAACAAGAACAAGCAAATCCTAAAACAAATAGGAGAGAAATAATAAAAATAAGAGCTGAAAGCAATGAAATAGAAACCAAAAAAAAAAAAACCATACAAAGAATTAATGAAACAAAAAGTTGGATCTTTGAAAAAATAAACGAGATTGACAGACCCCTGGCAAATCTGACTAAAATGAGGAGAGAAAAACCCAAATTAGTAGAATCAGGAATGCAAAAGGGGAGATAACAACAAACACCATGGAAGTCCAGGAAATCATCAGAGACTACTTCTAGAACCTATATTCAAATAAATTCAAAAATCTTAAAGGAATGGACAGATTTCTAGATACATATGACCATCCAAAACTGAACCAAGAAGATACTAATCACCTGAATAGATCTATAACACAAAATGAAATTGAAGCAGCAATCAAGAGTCTCCCTAAAAAGAAAAGTCCAGGACCTGATGGATTCTCTGCTGAATTCTACCAGACCTTTAAAGAAGAACTGATACCAACCCTCCTTAAACTGTTCCATGTAATAGAAAGGGAAGGAAAACTGCCTAACACACTTTATGAAGCCAGTATCACACTTATCCCAAAACCTCCAAAAAGGAGAACTATAAGCCAATCTCCTTAATGAACACTGATGCAAAAATCCTCAATAAAATACTGGCAAACCAAATTCAACAACACATCAAAAAGATCACTGACCACGACCAAGTAGGCTTCATCCCAGGGATGCAGAGGTGGTTCAACATACAAAAATCAATAAACATAATAAACCACATTAACAGAAACAAAGACAAAAACCACTTGATCATCTCAATAGATGCAGAAAAAGCCTTTAATAAGATACAACACCATTTCATGATAAAAGCTTTAAGAAAACTAGGAATAGAAGGAAAGTTCCTCAACATTACAAAAGCTATATATGACAAACCTACAGCCAGCATTATACTTAACGGAGAAAAATTGAAACCATTCCCTCTAAAATCAGGAGCCAGACAAGGATGCCCACTATCTCCACTCCTATTCAACATAGTACTGGAATTCCTAGCCAGAGCAATTAGGCAAGAAGAAGGAATAAAAGGAATACAAATAGGTAAAGAAACTGTCAAAATATCCCTATTTGCAGACAATATGATCCTATACCTTAAAGACCCAAAAAAAAATCTACTCAAAAGCTCCTAGACACCATCAACAGCTACAGCAAGGTAGCAGGATATAAAATCAACACAGAAAAATCATTAGCATTTCTAAACACTAATAATGAACACACTGAGAAAGAATATCCGAAATCAATTCCATTTACAATAGCCTCAAAAAATTTCAAATACCTAGGTGTAAACCTAACAAAGAATGTGAATGACATATACAAGGAAAACTATAAACTTCTGAAGAAAAAGATTGAGGATGACTCTAGAAAGTGGAGAGATCTACCATGCTCATGGATTGGTAGAATCAACATAGTAAAAATGTCTACACTCCCAAAAGTAATCTACATGTTTAATGCAATTCCCATCAAAATCCTAATAATTCATTAAAGACATTGAAAAATCTACCATTAAATTTATATGGAAACACAAGAGGCCATGAATAGCCAAGGCAATACTCAGTCAAAAGAACAATGCTGGAGGTATCACAATACCTGACTTCAAACTATATTACAAAGCAATAACAATAAAAACAGCATGGTACTTGCACAAAAACAGACATGAAGACCAGTGGAACAGAGTAGAGGACCTGGATATAAAGCCACACAACTATAACCAACTTGTCTTTGACAAAGGCACTAAAAATATATGATGGAGTAAAGACAGCCTCTTCAACAAAAACTGCTGGGAAAACTGGTTAACAGTCTGCAAAAAACTGAAACTACATCCATGTATATCACCCTATACCAATGTTAACTCAAAATGGATCAAGGATCTTAATATCAGACCCTAAACTCTAAAGTTGGTACAAGAAAGAGTAGGAAATACTCTGGAATTAATAGGTATAGGCAAGAACTTTCTCAATGAAACCCCAGCAACACAGCAACTAAGAGATAGCATAGATAAATAGGACTTCATAAAACTAAAAAGCTCTGCTCAACAAAAGAAATGGTCTCTAAACTGAAGAGACCACCCTCAGAGTGGGAGAAAATATTTGCCAGCTACACATCAGACAAAGGACTGATAACCAGAATATATAGAGAACTCAAAAAACTAAATTCTACCAAAATTAATAAACCAATAAAGAAATGGGCAAGGAATTAAACAGAACTTTCTCAAAAGAAGAAATTCAAATGGCCAAAAAACACATGAAAAAATGCTCACCATCTCTAGCAATAAAGGAAAGCAAATTAAAACCACACTAAGATTCCACCTCACCCCTGTTAGAATAGCCATCATTAGCAACACCAACCTCAACAGGTGTTGGTGAGGATGCAGGGGAAAAGGAACCTTCTTACACTGTTGGTTGGAATGTAAACTAGTACAACCACTCTGGAAAAAAATTTGGAGGCTACTTAAAAAGCTAAACATTGATCTACCATTTGATCCAGCAATACCACTCTTGGGGATATACCCAAAAGACTGTGACACAGTTTACTCCAGAGGCACCTGCACACCCATGTTTATTACAGTACTATTCATAATAGCCAAGTTATGGAAAGAGCCAAGATGCCCACTACTGACGAATGGATCAAGAAAATGTGGTATTTATACACAATGGAATTTTTTGCAGCCAAGAAGAAGAACAAAATGTTATCATTCGCTAGTAAATGGATGGAATTAGAGAACATCATTCTGAGTGAGGTTAGCCTGGCCCAAAAGAACAAAAATCGTATGTTCTCCCTCATATGTGGACATTAGATCAAGGGCAAACATAACAAGGGGATTGGACTTTGATCACATGATGAGGTGAGAGCACACAAGGGAGGGGTGAGGATAGGTAAGACACCTAAGAAACTAGATGGCATTTGTTGCCCTCAACGCAGATAAACTAAAGCAGATACTTTGGAGCAACTGAGGCCAATAGGAGAGGGGACCAGGAACTAGAGAAAAGGTTAGTTCAAGAAGAATTAACTTAGAAGATAACACACACGCACAGGAAATCAATGTGAGTCAACTCCCTGTATAGCTACCCTTATCTCAACTGGCAAAAGCCCTTGGTCCTTCCTATTATTGCTTATACTCTCTCTTCAACAAAATTAGAGATAAGGGCAAAATAGCTTCCACTGGGTAGCAAAGGGTTGGGGGGGAGAGAGAGGGGTTGGAGGGGGAAGGAAGGGTGTGGAGGAAGGGGGGAAAATGACCCAAATATTGTATGCACATATGAATAAAATAAAAATTAAAATAAATAAATAAAAAAAATAAAAGTGGGTGAGTAAATGAATATCAAAACAGTAAATGACAGATCCTGAAAGGTCCACAAACATGATGCAGAACAAATTATCAAAAATAAATAAGTAATTATCCTAAACACATCGTTGAACTGCAGAACATCATTGAACAAACAGAAACAAAGAGAAAAAATCTTGAAAGAAACTGAGGGAAAGAAAGCAAGGAGGAGCTCATCGTTCCTGTGGAGGAAAGGGTAATAGAATTTCAATGGACTTCTCACAAATCATTAAACAAAAGAAAAGTGGAGTGAACATTTGTAAGTTTTGAAATAAAAACAAAATAAAGCTAAACAACCTAGAATTCTGTGTTCAATGAAAGTATCCTTCAAATGTGAAGAAGAGATAAAGATATTCTCAGATAAAAGCTAAGGAAATTTGGAGCCATTGGATATACCTTGTATTAGGTCCCTGGCATTCTTGGGGTGGGCGGAATTTATGACCACTTGCCAAACTCCCCTGCTTGTTTCCCTGCTTGTTTCTCCTCTTGCAAAATCTCAGGAACTTCCAGTTACTCAGCTAGCCAGGCATGCCAACCTGTTCCATCTGGTGATCACAGATAATCAGAGACCAGAGACTCTCTCCCTCCCCCATGGCTTGGCCTCTCCTATAAACCCACTACCCATTTCAGCCAAGCTGCTGCACTCTGAACCCAAAAGAGTGAAGCCCTGCAGTCTAGCCCCTAGTATATCTTTCTTTTCCACACGTGGCATGGTCTTTATTCGGCAGTTCCTTACACCTTGTAAGACATGTTATTAAAATGTCCTTCAGAGAAAAGGAAAATGGTATTGTTCAGAAACTAGGGTCTACATAAAGGAAGTGTGTTGGAGAAGGAATAATAACTAAAGATAAAATATCCTAATCTTAATTTGTCTAATGGACAACTCTTTGTTCAGTATAATAACAGCAAAAAGTGCACTGCTTGACTGTGCAATAAGTAAAACGAATGACAGCAATATTAATGAGGAATGAAAAGATGAAAGTTTGAATACTATAAGTTGATTGCATACTTATGACACAGAGAGCTGTTATTTCTAAGTAGCTTTGGCTTAGCTGCAAATACTTGGTTTAGCTGTGGGAAAGCCATTAATTCTGTCAGGAATGCTGGACTCAGAATAAATTAGGAAGTCTTTCCTTTGCTTCTAATTTTGTTCAAGAGATTGTCGAGCACATAGTTATTTCTCTTCCAAATGTTTGGTGGAATTCCCAGGATGGCAAGTCTAATTTAGCATGCAAAAGTCAATTTATATTCTCCCCACCTCTTCCCATTGCCCCAGCTCCTGGTAACCTGGTAACCACTGTTATACTCTCTCCTTCCATGACTTAACTCTTAGATTCCACATGTGAGTGAGGTCATTCAGTATTTCTCTTTCTATGCCTGATTTGCTGCACCTAATGTACCCCAAGGTCATGCATGTTGTCACAATTAACAAGATTTGTGTGTGTGTGTGTGTGTGTGTGTGTGTGTGAGAGAGAGAGAGAGAGAGAGAGAGAGAGATAATAATCCACTCCATCAATAAGTGAAAGAAGAAAAACCTTATGATACTATCAATAGAAAAAGAAAGAACTTTAGACAAAACCTAACACACATTCATGATCAAGATGCTCAGTAAATTAGAATTTAAAAGGAACTTCTTCAATTTGATAAATATAACCAAGACTTAACATCCTACTTAATGGTGAGAAATGAGGCACTCTTCTACAATGAGGACTCAGGGCTCTTACTCCCCATCATCATGGATGTCTTATGCAATGCAATAGATATGAAAAAGGAAATAAAAGTTACATATATTGGCTTATCAGGGAAAAAAATCTATCTACAGATGACATGATTACCTAGGTAGGAAAATCCAAACATTTGACAAAAAAAAACTTCTGGAATCCTGTTGCAACATTACAGCATTAATCAACAAAAATCAAATGCTTATGCAGAAATGTACAGTGGGAATTTGAAATTTAGAACACAGTACCATTCACATTAGCATCAAAAAAATTAAATGTTTGCTAATTAAGTCAACAAAACATGTACAAAATCTATTTGAGGAAAACTCTAAAATTCTGATGAAAAAAAAACACAGGTCTAAATAGGTGGAGAGATAGCCTGTCCTACTCAGGTGGAGGTGTGGATTTCATACAATCCCAATGAAAAACCTAACAAGAAGTTTTATGGCTCTTGACTAAACAATTCCAAAGTTTATACATAAAGCAAAAGAAAGAAGAAAAAATAGGACTGACACTGCCAACTTCAGAAGGATTTACCATAAAGCTATTAGAATTAAGACAGTGTGGTATTAATGAAAGAACAGACACCAAATGTAGTCAACTGAACTTTGACAAGTCAAAGAACAAAGGCAATTCAAAAAAATCAACTGACCTACACAGAAAGAAGAAGAAAAAGAAGGGACTGATACACACATCTCACATCTTTCACAAAGTAACTCAAATTGTATCAGATAACTAAATATAAGTGCCAAACTATAAATTACAGGAAGTAGCATAGGATGAAATCTCATTGACTCTGAATTTGGCAATTAATAGATGTGACGTCCTAAGCATGAGGAAAGAAAAAAAAAATCTGTATGTTGAATTTCATTAAAAATTAACATTTATCTTCTGTGAAAAACTGTTGAGAGAAATCTCAAACTGGGAGCAAATACTTAAAAAACACATATCTGATAAAGTTCTTGTATTCAAAATGTACAAAGAAAAAACCTTTAAGACTCACTAAAAAGCAAACAATCCAACTTAAAAAATGGGCAAAAGATCTAAGTAGAAACCTCAGCAAAGAAGACATACAGATGGCAAATAAACATGAGAAGTTCCTCACTAGGGAACTGTAAAATAAGCAATGATACACCACTACAAATCTATTAGAATGGCTCAAAAATTTTTTTAAATTTATACCTCAGTACCAAACACTGATAAAAATGTAGAGAACAGAAACTCAGTTATTGTTGGGAACACAAAGTGGTGCAGTCACTTTAGAAAACAGTTCAACACTTGTTTTGCATAGTTAACAGTAGTCTTGCTACAGGATCCAACAGAAGCACTGAGAAGTTTACGCAAATCATTTGAAAAGTTTTATCCACAGAAAACTTGCATGCAAATGTTTATAGCAGCTTTTCTCATAACGGCCAAAAACTGGGGGAAGAAAAGCAACATGTCCTTGTCTACCAAATGGGTGAACAAACTGGTGTGCACACAATGGCACACTGCTCTGCAAAAAACAAAAAGAAACAAGTTATCAAGCCACCACACAGCATAAGGAAGCTGAAGTGCTTATGCTAAGCAGGAAGTCAGCTTGGAAAAGCTACCTTCTGTATGACTCTAAATATATCTCATTCAGGGGAAGGGCACAGCATGGAGGCAGTGAAAAGCTCAGAAGATACCAGGACTTGAGGAAGTAGGATAGGATTATAACAGTAGAGGCATGGCATCCCGGATTTGTCAGAACCTGGGAACCATACAATACAGAGGGAAAATCCTAATGTAAACTAGGAACTTTACTTAATAACAATGTGTCAATACTGGTTTCTCAATTGCAACAAATGTGGCACACTAATGCAACAATGTTAACAACACGGAACTGTGTAAGGAAGAGGTGGTATAGGGGAACTCTATCCTATCTGCTTCATCTGTGAATCCAAAACTTCTCTAAAAATTAAGGTATTAATTTTTAAAAATTGATATTAGATACTTAATAAAAATGATTTTGTTCCATCTTATTCTTTTGGTGTCAAATCATGAACATGAGTGTTGCAAATGATCATTACCAGTCACTACAGAAATAGTGAGTTCCAGTCTAATTGCCCTGGTTCACACCTGTAATCCCACCTAAACAAGAGGCTATAGGTAGAAGGACTAGGATCTCCTACCAGCCTCATGCAAAAATGAGACTTCATCTGGAAAATAATTAAAGCCAAAAGGGCTTGGGACATGGCTCAAGTGATAAAGCACCTGCTTAGCTAGGGCAAGGCCTTCAGTTCAACCCCAGTACTGCCAAAAAAAAAAAATTACTGAGTTCTATTGTTATTTTATATAGAATTTTTATACAATTGGGACAAGGACTGACTGCAGTGGGCACCGAGTAGCAAAAAGGTATTTGAACTAGAAGAGAGGAAGAGAAAGTCGGTGGTTCCAGAAGGGAAAGTGGCTTATGTTGATTCAGGAAGATGGCCGGGGCCACATTGTAGAAACATGAGTCTGGAGACCCCAGCAGGACAGAGGGAGAAAGTGAGTTAGATCAAGATCATGGAGGACTTTCCATGTCAAGGGAAGTGTTCACCCCAAACTGTAAGCACAGCAGTTATAGGAATAAACTTGTGTTTGGGAATTAGATATCTATGGGAATCTGCTCAGTCCAGTGTCATCAATATTGTAGACTCTATAAGAGCTAAACTTTCTTTCAGATGATTATTCTCATGGTTAAAGTAACAATGAATGTTAAGTCAATGACTTACCCAATGGAGGACAAAAAATATTTAGTATCCTTAAGTAATACTTTAACACATATTTTTCCTGCTTTGGATACAGTTTTAGATTGAAAACTTGTAGAACACAGACTATTCTACTTTTATTATTTAAAATCAATCTGTTTCTGTATTTTGTGGTCAATGATCATTGCCTACGTGAATCAGTGGAACACAATTGGTAAGACATGGTTAGCCTCAAGCCAACAAATAGAAATTTTCTGTCACTTTAGATGATCCACACCAGACTGCAGAGGTAATTTGGGTGGAATTGCATGTTAACTTATGAAAATATTATAAAAAATACAAAGTCTCATAAACAAAAGGAGAAAGGGTTCCAATAAATTATTACTAGGTTTGATCTGTGCATTTCACTAATACAATGCTGGGTTTCATCCTGCTAGTAACTGAGAAAAGTTGTAAAACAGGGTTCTGGAAGGCCATGCTGGGTAACATCACTCAGAGAAAGAAGCTCTGCCACACTCCTTCCAAAATATGTCTTTGAACATGTTATTAAAATTCTTTTCCCTCCTCAACATCTTAAAAATTATGGGCCTAAATTTAAAGTATTGATTATACTACAAAAGATAGAGAAAAAAGATGAGTGAGCCAGTTTTCCAGAACTTGTTTCTAGTTTGAGACCCAGGTAGGTAAATCATGAGCTATTACAGAGGTCAGAGCAGGCTTTGGCATCCCTGAGGTATTTTTCAGAATACTTTGAATAAATCTAGAGACTTCGCAAAGAAGCTGTTTCTTTAAAACATTTTCTGCATTACTAGAATACACAGTTCATTATACAGCAATTCTCAAACTCCAGCCAGATTTGCTTGAAAGGCTTGGGAAAACATAGATTTCTGGGCCTCAACATCAGAGTTTTTGGATCACTGGGTCTAGGGAGAGTCCTGAGAATCTGTGCTCCTAAGAATTCCCAGAAAATGTTAATACTGCTAATGGAGACACAAGGGTAGTCCTAAATACTTTGGAAGTCCACAGAGTTGTGCCCTCTGAATCCCTTTTTAATAATACCTTTCTGGGAATTCCTTGAGCATTAAACCTGTAACTTTGATATCTGTGTTCCCTTGGAGAACAAACCCAGATAATGTGTTTGATAAGTTTCATTCCCTTTTTATCCTGTCTTTTCCCTCTGAGTTGTTAGACCTTGGAAATTGTTCAGAAATGTTCAGCAATGCTGTTCAGTGCTCTTGGCACCAAAAGAAATGGGATACTATTAGAAATTACAGTTTTGAAAAGGAAACATAAAGGTAATATTTTTCAAAGTAAGTTTTAGAAAATTACTGCTTGCATGCTCAAATTAATAATAATTGACCTTTATGTAAGAAATGTATTTCAAAGGAAAATTACATTCCATACCCATGCCTGTTTCATAGTTTCTTTTGAAACATAAAAATTGAACTCTTCTGAAAAAAATAACAGTAACTCACCTCCTCCCAAAGCCTAATGAAATAGAGTAAAAAACACAGGTGATTCTCCCCAATACTCACTCAAAATTCTGTATCAATACACACTCTGTTCAAATGCATGCCCTGGACTGATTATTTAGTATATACAAAGGTGTTACACATACAATGAGACATTTGTATTTTAAAATATTTTCTACCTGAATCTCCATCCCCTTCCTTTTCCAAGTATTTACAAAGTGTATACGACATGCTTTTCTCCCCCTTTATCTAGCCTTCTCTTTTTTCATTGTCCTATTTCTAACCATTCAACCATGCAAAATGACAAAAAGATATTCAATGTATTTTTTATGAGTGTGTGCATGTATATGATGTAATATTTTTAATCTGTTTTTGAGGATAAAAATTCCCAATGGAGAAGATGCTGTCTTTTAAGGCAATGTGTACCACATGACTCATAAACCACACTGGGCGTTTAGCACTATTCATGTCACCATAATTGATATCATCATCATCAATCAGGGAAGCTGTTCTAGCCTCTAATTCAACTGAACCAAAACAAAAATCAATCTTTCCTATGTCTCTGGCTACTTTTTAGCCCTGACAGCTTCTCTTTTAAAATATATCTGCTGTCTTTTTTGTTGGATTTTTTTCCCATTTTTATTAGCATATATTCATTGTATAAGGAGGATTCATTGTGACAATTCCTGGTAGACTTATATTGTACATTGGTTAGATCACCTCCATCATCCCCCCCACACCCTTTCCCCACCCCACTTAAAACATTTTCAAAAGGTTTCATCATTCTATTTCATGTATATGAATCCCATCAGCTGTATTCCCTCACCTTCATCTCCTCCATTCAGTCTTTCCCTCCCACAAGTAACCCACACACTGTATCTAATAAAATGTATCTATTGTCTTTCAAGTAATTCTTGTGTGTCCTTCATACCTGCAATGGTGGCACCTCCAGAGTAGTGACCCAGAAGTTAATTGAAATGAATTCACTTACTGATGACAGTACGTGTTGGGTTCAGAATGAGAGTGCTAACCTGTTTCCACATGGCTACCCAGTATTGCATGAAGGTAGATCATCACTGGAAGATACTCATTCCCTTAATCATGTTATGAGTTCATCACTTATGTGTAGACAAATGTGCACAGGGCACACAGTTGTCTTTTCTAAGTCATTCAACAGTCATTAGAGTCAAGCAAATGAGGGTATATGTCCTCAACACAGTAAATGTAGCTGGTCACACACACCTTAGAATTATGGAGCAGAAATATAAAATCCAAAGTGTGAATCACAGATATGTACATCTACAGTCTGTAAAGAGAAACACCATTTTCCCCTTCAAAGAGCTGAAATGTCTCAGAATTCAAAAGATATATTGAATTAATTTTCATCTGTGGAGTGCTTTGTTCAAATGGAATTTTATATGGTGACATTTCATGTGAAAGAAAGAAAGAAAAGCTTACATTGTGAATGAAACCAGGCTGGGGAGGTTAGCTTGTTGAACTGCCTCCTCCCCTCCCCCGATAGCTGTTTCAAAGGGTCCTCCACTTAAACCCAGATATTCTAAAGCAGCATGAAAAATCACTGTATTTGAAGGTCAATCAATGATCTGTTTTTGTCACAATATAACATAACATATACTTTATTAGCTTACCTATTCAGTAGTTAATTTACATTAGGATCTAAATTATATGAAAGGAGGGACTTTTTGGTCTTGTTGATACAGAGTAAATATCAAGTATATTTTGAATGAATGGATAAACATATTTTACTAATTACTATAGTGAAAGAACCAAGATGGATTACTGATAGTTTAAAAAAAAAAAAAAAGAGTCACACTCACTTGTCAGAGACAGCAGTGGGACCTTGCCTATGTGAGTTGGCATCTGGCCTTGTGAGAAAGCTCCAAGGAACTGGGGCAAAAGCCTCAAGACCAGACTATGCCTATGTGAGTTGGTATCTGGCCTTGTGAGAAAGCCAGACATCCAGAAAAACAATATTCAGGGTTCCACTGCTGGCTCCGACATTCACTGACTTAAAAACACAAAGCAGTTGGGGCAGATTAAATGTCCACAGCAATAATTTACATAATATATACAAACATAATTGTCTTATTTCCAGTGATAAAGCAACTATGTACCAAGCTAAGTAAGAAGAAAGGAAACTGAGTGAGGTAGATCGGGGAAGTTTCTGAGCAAATGAAGAAAGGAGGAAATCTACTGGATGTGTAGCCATAAGTAACTTGCTTAAACTTTCTGGACCTCTGCTTCCTCACATAAAATCATGTTTCTAGCAAAGTGACCACTAGAACCCTAGAAGATTTAAGCAAAACAAGCTTCTTTAAATGGATGAGAAAGAATCTCTGCAGATTGTCCTTGGGAACAAAAGCAAGGGTGAGGCCATGTCCCCAAGGTCTCTTAGCACTCCTGGAAAGAGACCATCACTGTAGAGGACAGTGGCATTGAAGGAGAAGGAGAGGTTCTTTTGTAGAAGAAAAGCTATTAAGGAAGGAGGGAGGTATGGAAGGAGGGAAGGAGTGAAGGGAAGGGAAGGGAAGGGAAGGGAGGGAGGGACATGGAAGGGAAGGAGGGAGGGAGGAATGAAGAAAGAAAAGGAAAAAAGAAAGGAAGGAAGGAGGGAGGGGGGAAGGAATGAAAGAAAGGAAGAAAAAAAGAGAAAGAAAAGAAACCTGTGTCTTTGTACTAATGGTGGTTCATGAAGGAGGCCAGCCAAGGACACAGTGAGGCCCAGTGCACAAAATGGCCTCTAATGTGTCACTCCTCACTTCTCTCTCTCTTTGTGTCATGGCTCAGCCTTTGACACAAAGCCAGCAGGTCCTGGGGATTTATGGCTGGTAACTATAGCACAGAACAAGACAGACTGAAATCAAGGACAGAGAACCGGTGAAGTCCACACACATGTCAGCCATATTCCCTGTGACATCAGTCCACTAATTCTGATGATACAGCTCACTCATCAAGCTTGATCTGGGGAAGGAAATGACTGTTTTACAACTGTTTTGTGTTTTATGAAAGGGCTTTTATAGTTATGGGAAACTACCTAAATAATTTCATGGAATTTTTACTCTTATAATATTGTAAATATATATATATGTATATCAGTAAATATAAGTAGCAAATATATATAAATAATATGTAAATAAACATAGTAATATCTTTCATATAATATAGTATTCATTTGAAATATATTCAATATTATGATCAGGGTAGCATGTGCAGAAACAAATGTGGATTAAAGCAATATTTATAAAAATGAAAAAGGGGAATATCAAGCTTTTTTTTCCTGGATTGCTTGAAATTTACAGTAATAATGTATGTATATTTTACTTGTGCAATTAAAAATGTAAAGCATCATAATTTTGATAATCAAAATTGTTTGTAATTGACTACTTTGCTTCTTCTAGAACCAGAGCCCTATCATGAATTAAGAAGACTAACAACTGAGATAGACTGAAGAACAATGTCCCTAAAGTTGAATATAATTTTTCTAGAAATGACAAAATGGGATCAAGTCTGCTGCTTTATTTATTCTGGGCAAGTTATCATAGAAACATCTTGAAAATATAGCACCTAATCACAGATCAGTAACTGTCTACTTAAGTAAAAATCTTCATTTTTAATGATAAGACCCATTTCCTTGACTTTTCCAGCTCCACTGATGGTAATTGACACAAGTTGTATGCAACCAAGGTGTGAAACTTGATCTTTTGATAAAACATTTTTCACAAAGTATTCATTGTGAAGTTAATGTCAATGCAATTAAGTCTCACTTACCTCACACAGTCACCACTTCCCTTATTTCCTTTTTCTTTTCTCTGCTTTGCTTTCTTTCTTTCCTTCTTTTTCTTTATCTTTCTCTTTCCCTGTCTATCTCTTTCCTTCTTTTCTTCCTTCCCTCTTTGTTTCTTTTTGTGTTGATTACATTGAAGATGCACCCTCTTAGCAAATTTCACCTATAGGATACTGAATTAACTACAGTAACCATGCTTGTTATATTCAAATACAAAATATCCCCCAATAGGCTCCATGTGTCAAAAGCTTAGTCTCAGTCTAGTGAGACTATTAAGTGGTGATTGAACCATAAGACCCCTAACTTCATGAACGGATTAATCCATTGATAATTGATAATTGGATCCACAGCTGAGGTGGGTCCAAGTCAGAGAAAGTGGGTCACTGGATGTGTGACTTTGAATGATATGTCTTGTCCCTGTGTACTCTCCTCTCTCCTTCTCTACCTTCGTTCTCTTTTTCTCTCTCTTTCTGCCATGAAGTAAGCAGCTTTGTTCCATCACACTGTCTCTACATTGAGCCTGCTGACCCATGACCAAAACCATGAGCCAAGATAAACTTTTCTCTCAGGTATTTTGTCACAGTAACACAAACCAGACTAAATGCTGTACCTTAGATTTCCAGAATTCATTCATCTTGTATAACTGAAGCTTTGTATCCTTTGACCAACATCTCCCCAGCCCCTGACAACCCTCATTCTTTTCTCTGCTTCTGTGACTTGGGCTATTTTAGATTTTTCATGTAAGTGAGCTCCAAAAATTAGTGACTAGATGTGCTGAAAGAGATAATCCTTCCAATGTTGATTAACTGATTAATAGATTCACTCATTCATCATCTAACATAGGTCCTGAAAGAAGAAAAGCAAATGTCTGGGGCATGGTCACTCATCTCCTTAAATTATTCTATTAAATATTCAAGTTTAAGAACCAGAATGTCAGAATATTCAACTTTAGACAGAAGTCAGATCACTGAGTAAAGCAAACTATTTCAGCTGCCAGATAAATTAGACAAGTAGCTTATTGCTTTCATGATTTTTTCCTCTGGAGCAACAAAACATTCTCACTACAGTTCCCCGCCTTGAACCTACTAAGTACTACAAAGTAATATGATCAGAGTGAATGGTGCTTAGTTTCTCTTCCACTTATACACCTTCACATAAACTACAACAGATGAGTGATGATGCAAACAGTTCATGGGTGGCTTTGTTTTCTCCCCACACATGAGCACCTCATTTGTTCAGGAAACTAAGACATAATATAGGCAGGAATAAGTCTGTTCTAAGCTAATCTCATGATTTTTTTCTTTTTATTCTATTGATGCAACTGCATATAAAACCAGTATTTTAACAATTAGAAGAATGTCATCCAAGCCAAAGTTACAAAATATTTGAAACAAAGTCTTTAAAAATGAACATAGAAAAATAGACATTTGAGGATCAGTCGTTTGTGAAAGTCTGGGAGCAAGAAAACTTACATTGATTATGGTATTTTAGTACAATGGCAAAATCAAAATGACAATGACATTTGAGAATGTCATTCACAAAGCCAGATGATGTTGAAGAGGACTTTCCCTTGTGTTGAAACTGATGTCTAATACCCAAAGTCGAGTACAACATATCATTTAATCAAGTATCTCACAAAGTAGAGAGAAATGGATGCAAGCGGAGACCCACTGGCTGTGCCACCCCCAGCATCACTCTTCTTCTTTCAGTCCTTATCTCAATTAATAGATGATAATCAGTCATTAAAGTTGAAAGACTTGGATATGGGAAGTACTATGGCTTTTCTTGCCTCACTCCTGCTCCAGGAAATGTTCCCTTGCTGCAACAGAATTACACACAGGCTTTCCACATGATGCTGTTTCTCTTTTGTTTTGGTGTATTTGCTTGCACCTAGACCTGAGCAGTTCTCCATGACTTTTGGAGAGAAAGGAGAGAGACTCAGAGGGGCTCGAGTGGAGAGAAGATAGTGATAGAGCAGCTCAGATTCCCACATTCAATGTGACATCGGCCTGACTTTCCTCTGGCTCACACCACCACCACAGTCCATAAGTCAGAGATCTTTTACAGAGGAACATCACAGCAACACAAGTTTTTCATGAAAATAAAAACTAAGGAAAAATGATGAATCCACACATTTCAGCTGCATTCACTAAGACATCAATTGGATGTGGTAATTCTGACAGAACTGCTAACACATCATGCATACCAGAGAAAGAACATGCCTGTTCACCACTGTTTCATGTTCTATGAAACATTATAATTGCTGGAGAGTTCTAAAAATGTAGCTTATGGTAAAACAAATGCTAATTTTGCGGGTGTTAAAAGTAATATATTGTTATTTCCTTTCCTCCTCTGGTGGTCTAGCTTAGCATTTTTTGCACAGTGGTCTCGGGACAGCATTGCAAGAAAGCAAGAGAGATGCTGCGACACTACTGCAGTCCTAGAATTGGAGGTGCTATGATGTCACCTCCACCTCCTCCCATTGAGCAGATTCCAGCCAGATTCAAACAACAGGGAAAAGATTCCATCTCTAACAAGAATGGCAAACTCACAAAGCAGAAGGGATGCATACTGGATTGGGAGGAATTTGTGGCCATATTTTGGGATCTACCATAGATGACAAAAATTAGTTCACAGCTAACATGGACATATATTTAATCAATTCCCTAAAACAGTCACAAAGTATACAACAAAATTAATCTCTAGTTGCTTCTCATTAACAGCCTGCCAGAAATGCATTTGTCATAATTGGAGGTATATCTTACTCCTTGAATTGCCCAGTTCTGCTCACTGATCTGGATGGGAAATAATTTTAGTCATCCACCTTAACTATTTAATATTTACTAAATATTTAAGTGCTTTACACTTAACCTTACAATAACCCAAATAGATAGGTATTGTTACTCTCCTTTTAGAATAAAACTCAAAGACTAAAAATGTCTAAGTAATTTGCTGATCTAGACTAGAGTGTCTCTTGGCCATGAGTGTGACCAGTCTGGCTGGGTTACACAAATGGGTTAGTGAGTTGTCTAGACCTAGGTGTACAGAACAGTCAAACTGCCATGATCATCAGTGTATTGACATTGCTCAGAGATTCTAATTCTAGCTCTGCCACTTACTGCCTAGAAGACTTTAAGCAATGCTGATTAATCATTTGGGAAGATAATAGCTTCTACTTGATGTTTGTAGAGATTAAATTTAATGAATTAATATTTGTAGAAGTGGTTGGGATTCTGTCCGTCGTGTTTTCCAAACCTCTTTATTTTTAATGGATTTTTTTCAAACCCTCATCCTGCAGCCAGGGGCAAATGCTATGTCTGGAGTAATCTAGACCTCTGTTTCATTTCCTCCCCCTTTTCTTCAGCCTGCTAGAAATATTGGTCTCCCACTTGGGAGCTGTCTTTGGTTCAGCTCAGCAGTGATGGGGTTGAGTGTGGTTGTAGCCTTTGTGTCACTGCCCAAAGAGCCCCTGACTGACCTGTAGAGGAGAGATTCTTTGTCCTTTTCCCTACCCAGGATAAACCACAGGTGGGTTCAGAAGTGGGAGGGAGGACTGCCCTGACATGACCCTAGCCTGGGCCTGGAGTGACGTGTAACTGTGCCCCTTGCTCTACCTGATCTCTTCAGCTTCTCATCCCTATGAAGTGCTACCATATCAGCACAGTGCCCATGGTAACCCAACCAGACTTTTCTGTCCCCTATGTCTTTGCCAGATGAATGGGATGAGGTGGGTCAGGTGATCTGAGCTCTAGAATTTAAAAACATGGTTCTCTGGCATTTACTGGATGAATTTACATAGCTTTAGTGAATATCTCTTTCCTGTACCATAAAATAAGGAGGAGCTATTTAAATGGTTTTTGTCTTATCTCAGCTCTTATCCAATGGTAGCTATTATCATCTGTTAGACACAAGAAATGTTTCAGTGTTTCTCTAAAGTTCATAGGGCTCATTCTCACAGGATATATGCTTCGTCATGGACAGGATTCTTTCTATATAAGCCATATTGTGTTTCACTTTGGCCAAAGTACAAGGGGAAAGTGAAATTCATGCCCAACTGAACTTTGGGAAGCATACTTCAATATTTTCTATGGAAAGAATTTAGTGCATAATTAAAGCCATGACTTAATTTCAAGTTTCTTCCTTTGAAGCTCAAATAGTAACCAACCATAACATGTACATCATATTGCAAGTAAAACGGACCTTCTAAAGCCCTTATTTTAGTGCAGAGTTAAAGCCTTGTTTTTATCACTGCTCACTGCTCCTGAGTCACCCACACAGTAGCTGTTTTGTTTACCCAGTGGGGGTCAAATACAGCCTTCAGTTTCTTAATCTGAAAAAAAAAATCCTTGCTGATTTGCAGAATATTAGGATCATCTATTTAAAGAGTAAATTACAAACCTGAGATCTGATCTGCTTGAAAATAACCATTGCAACATACATTATCATTGTCACATTGCAGATCAAATGCAGAACTATCAATTCCACAGCATTTTCGTCTACTGTTTAATGTTGGAGGCAGAATCCACAACACTGGCAATTTATCTTACTTTCTGCCTCTCTCTTTTATTATAAATAGATAAAAATCAAGAGCCTGAGCCTGAAAGAAATGTGTTGTTTGTGTTTAACACAGCCCAATACAAGTAGAATTTCATTCTTTCAAAGTATGCTCTCTTAAAAAATTGAAATGACAACTCCAGAATCTGAGATAAATGAATTTAGATCCAAAATAAGACTATATGGCCTCTAAAATTCTGAATTGATTGTGGGGTTTCAAAGAGTTGAGGATAGGAATTGGCGATCCATCATCTTAGAATTGGCAGAAGTGGTTTCGAGCACAATGCTAAAATATTAATGCTTTTAGAAAGATTCAGTATCGTCTGTGTTAACATTATCTTTAGAATAATTAGCATTGGCTGTACATATTAGAAACAGTATAAAAGATCACTGTCTCTCCCTGAACAAATGATAGAAAAATGTAATTTGTCCAGTCATCAACACATTGCCAGATAAATTCAGAAAGCAAAAACCCCAAACAATCTCACAATGTTCAAGCTCATCTGTAACATCATGTCTTGCTTTGATTTTTCCATGAAACAAGGGCATATTGAAAACCTACATAGTGTGACTTAGAGGAAATCTTAGTCCCCTCTAGTTCTGTTTCTGTTTCAGTTTTGATGGATAGAAAATTACTACTGTCACATTACAAGGTGTTCAAAAAAAAAACAAGATCCAGCCACAAATGGTGGACAATCTCAGATTAAAGGAAACAAAAGGATTTCTTTACTGAGAAATGTCTTGTTCTTTTATTGAAAACTCCAAGATGGGGATTTGGGGTATGATGAAATCTCTCAAATATAAATGGCATGGATCTCTCACTCTCTACCCTCATAATATTT
Organism: Castor canadensis; assembly: GCF_047511655.1. Taxonomy (NCBI): domain Eukaryota; kingdom Metazoa; phylum Chordata; class Mammalia; order Rodentia; family Castoridae; genus Castor; species Castor canadensis. The sequence goes on along the minus strand of NC_133401.1, from coordinate 51,685,614 downwards.
ATCAACATATTAATGAACCTTACAATGCTGTGAGAGCTGATGATGAGATGTCATCTCTTCCAATCTACTGTGGACTAGTGAATTTGAGTATTTCTCAAAGATAATATTAGATTTATTTTGAACTAAAACAGAGATTTTTTTTCTGCTTCAAATGAGTTTTCCCCCTAGATATTTTTTTTCCACCCAAGCAGTGCATTTTTCTAGGATCCTGCACTCTAAGGGATCTTTAGATAAATAATTTTATCTAATTATATTTAACTGGCTTCTGCTATTTAACATACAGATATATTTTTCAAAACTCTCAAAACACCTTAAATAAAAGCTCAATAATTTTGTCAAGTGAAAATCCTTTATAACAAGTCACAAACAATTAGTATGTATATGGATTCATTATAAATATAAAAGATGTATAAATTATATATATATATATACATATATACACACATATATATATACATACATATATATGTATGTATTTCAAAAGGTCAGGAAGTTTATATTTGTGGATTTGTAGTTAATAGTTTAAAAATTATATCCAGGTATGCCAACCATTACCTGTTAGTTTTTGTTGTGATTTTTACTGATATTATATTCTGATCATGCCATAATGTCATAAATGTTTAAAGTGTTTCATTATTAATTCATCAATCATGGAATGAAAATCAAAGGTGAAGTATGTGTAATTGACAACAGTATTTTCATTGTGGGTAGAGAACACTATTTCAAGATTGGCTTATTAAAACCTCTTCTGGATTTTCAGGTGAACAAAGAAAGATACCACAAAATAAATTGGAATTCCTCTCTCTTCTACTTGTCAAGGTTTAATTTCAATATGACTTTGTAAAACTGACAATATGGTAAACTCTTTGTCTTGAAATATGGGTTCATTGTGTTCATTTTTCAGCTCATATAGTAAAACTGCTGCTTTTATCGAAATAAAGTTGGACCCACAAATTCTGAAGTAATCTTATTAACCAGTATTAGCTGGTTTTGTTTAATGAGTGCTGATGAGAAATGAGTTCCCACAAAACAGTGAGAAACTTTAGTTCATCAATAATGAGAATGCCTTGAAATTGACACTTAAAATAGATAAGTCCTTAATAAGCCAATCAAACACAATGAAGAGTCCTGACAACAACCAAGTGAAACTACGCTCTCTCCATGTCAACATGGGCGCTTCCAGTTTGAGTAAACCAAAGCTTCTATAATTTGGAGGAATATTCCTTAACAGAACCTTACAAATCCACTAATTCAAAATCACTAGGCTTTCCTATGGAAGGTTGCTATTCCAGTGATAGGTTTAAGTTTCAGTAGGTTCATGGTAAGTGTGCTTTTACACCTTCCCATTAGATGTCAAGAACAAGTCCATTCAGAGAGCATGGGGAGAGCTTCACCAGTTCAGATTAATCTTTCCGCATTTCAATTTTCTCAGTACAATGAAGGCGAGGGTGCATCGGACAAAATTATCTCTAAGATTCCTTCTAATAGAATAATTACTGTTTTTTAATTGGAAAAACCATTGCCTTTAGAATGAGGAGAGAGCTCGGTGTTAATGTGGAAGAAACAAATGGACCCTGTGTGGATTTCTTTGGCTTACCTAATTTGCATGATTATTTCCTGACATCCAAGTCTATAATTGCCTTCAGAGAGCAATACAGTTATTGTCCATTTTTAGAGGTCTCAACTTGATAAGATCTGCCCTTGTTTAATAATTATGTTCGTAAGTATTTTATAAGTCAAAGTCCTAGATTTTGGCTCAGAATCATACATAGAGGGAGTTGTTGGTTACCTTTCAGTGGAGGAAAAAGGAATATGGTTCCATCCTCACATCTGCCCTTTCCTCTGTGAGTCTTACAATTGAAAGCTTGACTTGTCAAATGTATCTATTCACACTGAGTCTTTGAAAGCTGAAACGACAAGTTCTCAAGGTAGACAGGGATTTGGGTTTTTTAGCACCACATCAGTCAACTAGAAGCTAAATGAAGATCGTGACTGTGCTGTAGATATCTTGGCAGGATTATTGTTAAATAGTCAGCATAAAAATAGAATCTCTGTGCTTTCACCCCCTTTTTATATGTAACATATAAAGAAAAATTCTCCAGGATGGATCACAGTTCTTTATCTTTGTTTGTTATCATCTTAAAATGCTTTTACATAATCCCTTTTTTTAAACTACAAGATAACATTTTTACTTTAAAAAAGTATTAATAAAAAATAAATGTTGGCTGGGAGCCAGTGGTTCACACCTATAAGTCTAGCTACTCAGGAGGCAGAGATCAGGAGGATCGGGGTTCGAAACCAGCCCAGGCAAATAGTCCGCCAGACCCTATCTCAGAAAAAACACTTCACCAAAAAGGGCTGGTGGAGTGGCTCAAGATGTAAGCCCTGAGTTCAAGCCCTAAAACCGAAGATAAATAAATAAATAATCTTGGCAGCATAGTAGTGTACACCAGTACTCTGAGCACGTGGGAGGCTAAGGCAGGAAGATCATGAGTTCCAGGCCAGCCTGTGCTACCTAGTGAGAGATTGTCTCAAAAAAAATAACAGAAAAAAAAAACTTCTGTTAATTCCAGCAAATCAGGAGTTGAGTGGAGTCAGAAAGTATTTTTTATTGCTCATTGTGCTCTGAAAACTGACACAAGTGGCTGATATCAAATAGCCATATTAATTAAATTTTGACTGAACCAATTTACAGAGCATTACCACTTCAAAATGCATGTTGCCATCAATAAGTCTATGTATTCTTTTATGGCTAAAATAATAACAAAATGACTATGATAACATTAAGCATAGATCATATGCAAAGAAGAAAAGTTATTTATAATCCTACTACAACAGACAGGAACAGGTCCTGCCTGGGGGAGGAGGTTGTTTCCAGTGGAAGGGGGAAGGAGGTAGGAGAGGGTGTGGGAGGGTGAATATGTTACAAATACTGTACACGTGTATGTAAATGCAAAAATGAGACCTGTTGAAACTGTTCCAGGAATGGGGAGGGGGGAAAAGGAGAATGATGGAGGGGGTGAATTCAAGTATGATATATATTGTAAGAACTTTTGTAAATGTCACAATGTACCCCCACACAACAATAAAAAAATTCAAAACAAAAATAATCCTACTACTACCTGTTTAAAATTCTGCCATTAACATTTGTGCTTCAATTAGTTTGTCAAAAATAGTTTATTCAATATCATTTATCTATGCTTTTATATGTCTATAATTTTAATTATTACATATGAATGTAAACCTTTTAAAAGAGTAACAACTTAAAAATTATCACACAATGTCTTCAAATTGCAGTAGTTCTACATTTTGTGAATAGCAGATTTCATTTGTAGAATCAGCAATAACAAAACACACTAAACATGGTATCTTATTGTTTCACAATTTAAGAATTAAAAGCAAAATGCTAGTAGTAAAAGAGAAAAAAATCAAGCATTGGACTAAAATACTTCTACTTTCAGTACAATGCCATTTTGTAAGGCTGGACTATTGCTCATATATTAAATGTCACAGGGTACCATTCTGTTGCCGTATTTTTTGCTTTTAATTCAGTACCCTTTTGATAAATGTGGGGCAGAAAAATATATATTTTGTGGGTTTTTTTCTGATGGAGAAAACCAATTGAATAATATTTCAAAAAACTACCATGACTGCATAGCTGGCTCACATTCTTTCCTAGATAGCTGGAGGGTATTTTAGCCTTGACATTTCATTTGCCCTGAAAGTAGTGATGATACATGGATCGTCACTACATAGAGTTCCCATTTTTCTTTCCAGAAATATAGTGTGATTAGCCATTTTATCTGCCAAAGACTGCTGCCTAGAAAGGCTCATGTGTCAAGGTCAATGCAGCTTTGATGAAACAGCTTCTTGGATGTTATGGTCTGAAGTCTGAAGTATTTGGGTCTGGGTTGCTCCCTGGTCTTGTGTACTAGGCTTTGCATTGTTTGATGCCCTTTGGAGGTAAAAGGAGTCTACAGAAGATGTATGTAGGAACAATGAAGGGACATGGGAGGTGCTGTGCTACATTCCACTCTGGCATCATAGATATTCCAGGACATACATGCTGCTCTATCGAGCAAAAAATATAGCCTGGTCTTCTGACAAAAACTGAGAAATGTCTTCAGAATAAAACACCAACATGTGCAAAACTCCAAAGGACAGAGTCAACAAAATATGTCTCAGAATAAGTAGAATGAATGCCAGTTAAGACTAATTTTTCTCCGAACAATAAATTTGGTGGAATAGTCTAGGGATAACTGACTCTCAGTGTTGACATCTGAATATCCACACTGACTCCTAACTACCCTTTCCACCTGAGTCTTACAGCTTGCCTGTATGGTCAGCCCTGCCTAGAGTGCAGCAACTCACTCTGGACAGCAGTGTCTCGCATACTTACCTTTGGGGCCCAGCCTTCCAGAGACTAGGAGAGGCTACTCAAGATTTCCCAAGGTGTCTTCTCCCCTTGAGCTTGTTTAGAATGACAGCCATTTGTCTAGCAGGAATAGAACTCTTAGGATCCACACATATTTATCTAAAGCAAGCCAGGAGCCATGCTGAATCTAATAAGTGAAACAAAAAAAAATTATATAATAATTATAATGTAATTATACATATTATGTAATTGTAATTATGTATTGTTTAATTACATAATAATGGCAGGTTAATTTGCAGAACTTCTTTCATTTGCATCATATCTGAGGAAAGTTAATAACACTGACCTTATTTTTAATTTCTAAAAGTTTAACCAAAGGAAACTAAGGTCTGTTTTATGAAATGGGAGAGTAGAAGTGAAAGAAACAGAGGGGTCCTTGTAGACAACTCGACCCTTAGCTTTTCCATCATCTCCATCAACCTGCTCCTACACACCCACCCCCCAAATAAATTTACCATCCAGGTTAAAGCACTGTTTTGGCATGTGAAATTCTAAAATACTTCCCTAGCCTCTCCTTTTTACTACAATAATGCAACAAGAAGTCTCCCCTACCAAAAGAATGGAGATAGCAGGAGACCTAGAGGAACAGAAGGGACTCCAGTTGCCTTGGCAGCCATTGCCTCCATCCTCCTGGCTCCTTCTCCTCTATTGTGAGCATCTGGAGACCAGGGCATCCACATGCATTTGCTCCAAAGCCATCAGGATTCTTTGTCCTATTACAGAGTCTCCAGCTTTCCAAGGACTCATCTGTTTGCCTTTCCGACGTGCTTGTGCATATAGATAACATACATTGTGAAACAATTCAAAATACGTGCTCAAAACGAATGATCACAATTACCAGTCATCGTGTAGTTGAAATTTCACAAGCATTTTCCTACCCCACCCTTTATCCTGCATGGTTTCCATCTGCTGGTATCCCTTCCCAGCACTGGCTAGCTGCAAATCTTAGCTGCAATTCTCAAAACCATGGCATCTGGACTGTGCCATAGAGTGAGATAACAGGTGTGGAAACACAGAGCAGCAGGAAGGTTTCTCTGCACACCTAGAATGTGTCATCTCGCCTATGTAGTAGAGGAAGTCATCCACATAGGTAGCACACTGATGCGTTACATGTGATTTTAATGGCTAAGTTCAGGTGAAGACGGTCTGTGCCTTGTGCTGATCATTCTTACTTTACTTTCTCTTTATCCTGGTATTTGGAAGCTTGTTACTTGGGTGTATAACTCTCTTATTTGCAGTAGGTGTGAGAGGAACTGTAGCACACATACTTCATGTGGTTGGCATATATGGAGGGATTTTAAGTTGTCAGTAGGTATGTCACATTTCAGGAAAAAAGCAAATACCTCCTTCAGAAACTTGAAAAGGATATAGGAGGGTGACTGTGGTAGAAATATTATGTGCTCATGTATGAAATGGAAAATAAGACCTGTTGAAACTGTTCTAAGAATGAGGGGAGCATGATGGAGGGGGTGAATTTGACCAATGTATGTTGCAAGAACTTTTATAAATGTCGCAACGCACCTCCAGTACAACAATAATATAATAATAAAAAGTAAAAGGGATATTCACTCTGGGAAAAAAGAAATGACACTTGACATCATTAGGATGCTGTTCCCATGGTATCCTTGGCTACCCAATGCCAGCAACTTAAAATATCCATAGAAACTGGATCTGAAAATGACTGCTCGGCTCAAAGCCCTCAGAGCCCCTATCCATTGAATTAAGAAGGAAGCATGATGTGAATATGGTTGTTATATTTTCTGTATATATATGAATATGGCACATTGAAACCTGTCGAAGTCATTTTAAAAAGAAGAGTAGGGGAAGAGGGAGAATAGTGGAGGGGATGAACCAAACCAGGGTACAATATATGTATATATGCAAATGTCATGATGAACCCCCTGTATAAGTAACCTATTCTAATAAAAACATGTTTAAAAAGGAAGCATGAACTGTGTTATCTGAATCTCTTCCTGCAATCTGTTCTTGCAAGTGTTACATTGACTTGTCATAAACTATTTCATCACACAGTGGCTTGTTGCAAAAGGCAGTGACTTCATGAGGCTTGATATCTATATCACTACATCTGTAGTGATACAGATAATTTATCTATGAAATCCAAAGGTGCCATGCTTGCTTTATTTGTGAGGGTAAATGTATGCAATCATTTCAGGAAAGAAGTTTCCTTTTGTCTTTCCTTTTTTTCCTTCACTTTTTCTTTTCTCCTTCCCCTCTGTCATTCCTTATTTCTTTTAGTCCTTTTCCTTGTTTCTCCCTCCCTGCCTCCCTTACTCCCTTCCTTCCTTTCTTCTATTCTTCCTTGTTTATATCAGTTTACATTTCCTTGTCCCTCTCCTGTTCTCCAGCTGGAAATCATCTTTTGCTCCTCTAAAACCCATGGCACATTATCCCTCCTGCAAACTTTTACCTGTGACTAGTTTTACATATTCATGTCCATGACTTACTGGTCCCTGTAGAAGATAAAGTCCTTGGTTGCAGAACTCATCATTGAGAGTGTCTTCTGGCCCGACACTGTGCCCTAAGCTTGGTCCTTGCTGAGAAACAGATGGACTTCTTACAGTTTTAAAAAGACCCATTGAATAAGGAACCTACTGTTAATTGCAGCTATAATGGGTGGCATTATGGTCCAGAAAGATTCTTCTTATCAATACTTCAAATTTTTTCTTGGTGATTACACAGCAGGAAGTCCATCTATCTTATCAAGAACAGAACAAGGGGGGAGAGGGTGGGGAAGGGAGCAGGGGGGAGAAATGACCCAAACAATGTATGTACATGTGAATAAAAGAATAAAAAAAAAGAACAGAACTTCTGCAGAATCATAAGCTTCTGTACAAAGACTATCAGCATCTTTAAGGTGATTGACAATCAGAGTAAGACAAGAAAGTCTATTCCTTTTTAGTTCCTAACAGTCTTCTTTAAATGCGTATTCAAGGAAAATTCTTAAGTTTCAAATGTCAAAGCATTTCAAGCATTATACAATACACAATCTTCCTCCCAACTAATTCCTCAGCTCCAAGTACGCCTAAGTCATTATTACTGGGTTAGAATCTTGTGTTTGTTACTCAGAAGTTTATTTTAGGTAATGTTTATTGTGTATATTGTATATTGAGTATGCTTAAGTATGCAAAATAACATCATGGGATATAGAGAGAGACAGAGATAGTAAAATGGTTTAAGTAGTGAAGCAAATCAACTTATCCATTATCTCACATAAATACCCATTTTCCTTTTTCCATGTGTGTGTGTGTGTGTGTGTGTGTGTGTGTGTGTGTGTGTTAAGAGCAGATACATTTACTCATTTGGCAAAAGTCCTAAATACAATGCAATGTTATAAACTACAGACCTCATATTTTACTCTGTACCATCTGACCTGCATCTCCCATTTCTTTCTCTCGCCTCTGCTTCTGGTGACATTGTTTTATTCTCAATCTCTAGAGGTTTTTATGTTCGTGAAAATAAATGTGAGTGAGTTATTTTCCTGTGCCTTATACTAATAGTACTGTACAAAGTCCTCTCCATTTGTTGTTTAGATTAAAATGTATCTTAAAGATCTTTCCAGATCAACACATAGTGTATCATATTCCACTGTGTGAATACTGCATAACAGAAAGAGATTCCTTCCTGGATAATTAACTGTGTTTCTAAGCATGCTATTACAATCTATGTCACAATGAATAACATTGTAGACACAATGTTTTCTATGTATGTGAATTACTATACGTGTGTGTGTGTGTGTGTGTGTGTGTGTGTGTGTGTGTGTGTGTGGATAAGCTACTTTCCAAAAAGAGGAATTAGTTACTCAGAGTTTATACAACTTATAATTTTTGATAGCTACTTCAAAATTATTCTCCTTAGAGATGATACCAATTTAAACTTTTACCACCAATGACTGAGTTTTGATTCCCAGAAGACTTGCCAGGAATGTTTTAAAACTCTTGGTTTTCTGCCAGGTTGATGCTGAAAAATGTTACCTTAGTTTTGGTTTGTGTTGTTCTGATGTGAAACACTTCATGAATCTATACACCATCTTTGCTCAGAGCCATGCTAACCTTCTCTATATTTCATCAGTTTTTGGTATATGTGCTGCTGAAGTGAGCTGTTTATCTTTGTTATTGTGAGTGAAATAAATGTGTCTCGTATATGTAAGAACCACTTGCAAAATTTTAATTTTCCTAGAAAAACATTATACCTTTAATCAATTTTTCATCTATTGAAATACCAATTTATTGGAATTCTTCCTTTATGCTGTGATGTACCTTGCATTTCTCCCAGGTTATTCTTTGTTTTCGATGTTCAGTGTGGTGATTTTTGCCAGGCAAAAGCGTTTGTTGTTGTGGTTTGAGGAATTTGGGATTGTGAGTCATAGAAAGCTTCCCACACAGAGGTCATGAAAAGGCTCTTGCTCCCTTCCCCACTCTGCCCCACAACCCCAGCTCTTATTCCCTCACATTTACTTCTCTGAAATGTTGGCATATGATGTGATTTTCCTACCAACAACATTTATTTAACAGGACATCCTATCCTTACTGGTATGAAATGACTTGCATACCACCTTTCAGTACATTTGACAGTGATTTTAAATTTTCTATTCTGTTACACATTCAAGTACCAACACCACGCTATCTGAAGCTACCCTGTACTTTCTTAGGAATACTACTTACACAAGATTGTTCTTTTTTTTCATAAATTTCAAGGATGATTTACTTTTAAAAGTTTGGAATCATCATTGTATTTCTCAAAGTTGTTGAATTTTTAAATCAGAATCATACTTAATATATAAATTAGCTAAAAGAAAACATTTTTATTGCTCAATCTTGTCAAACAACACTGAAAATGAAGAAAAACTTTATTGACAAAAATTTTTCTTCATTTTTCTTGTCAAGTTTGTTACTAAGTAGTTAGTACTTTTCTTCCTCCTGGAAATTTTATCTCTTATTCTAGCCTATCTCCTAACAAATTGTTTATAGATCCAACAACATCTGCTTTAATTATTCTAATTGTTTTATACTGATTGCTTCTGGAGTTTTCTTATTTCTTATAAATATATTGGATTTCCCTCCATTCTATCCTTCCTGGGTCACATAATTTTCAAATAGGATAGTTATAAGAAGTAATTTCAAAGTTTATAGCTCTTTTTTCAATTCTCTGATTGTGGTGTTTATAAAGTTTTTGTTGTTGTTCTTGACATCAACAGACATGTTTCCTCTGAATGCCTCTTAGTGGGTTTTGGATTTTCAGTTTTTTGGATCACAACAGAAATATTTTCCACTTTGAAGGTAATACAAACTTATTCCTGAATTATTAATTATTCTCCATCCAAGTAGATACTGAATTCTTTGATGGAAGTAACTTCTTCCACCAAAGATACTTAATTCTGCAAAATGACTGTGGTCGTTTTGATCATAGACTATGATCTATGATGGGCATACTGATTACTCTTCTCAGATATTTAAAATTTTATTTTTGGTAATGGTTTCCTGGTATTGAGTCACCCTTGCATAAGAAATAAAGATTACAACCACCACCACACATTTCTCTTTATTCTGTTCACTTGTATTTTATGTAGAAATTTAAAATTAACATGCAATATTAAGTTCATCTCTGGTTTCCCCTTTAGTAAAATTCATTGAAAGTATTTATACTAGTGTCATTCTCATTTGATAGAATTTGGAAATTTCCTTTTTCGTCTTATGCTTTTCAACAGTTCAAACAGCATTGTCATTATTTGTTCCTCTGGGTTTCACATTCCTGTGAAAATTTCAATAGCACCAATACTTTTGTACTTCACAAAATTCTCTATTTCTTTTATGTAAATGGTCCTTTTAAAGATTGTATGTGTTTCTATAAAATTGTTTATTTTCATGCTTATAAATTTTCACACATAAGTACTTTCATTTTTCATAATTGTAAATGTTTCTTTTTCTATTTGTGGTTAACTTTTTAACATTTCTGACTTTCAGTAATTATCCTTGAAATTACCTCTCATATACAATATTTGTAATATTTACTGAGTATTTTTATTGTTTTTGGATTCCCCTAGGCTTCCCTTGTATTCTCTGGGATTTTTGTTGTTGTTGTTGTTCTCTTTTTCTTCTATAGCTCTGATTATCATTTATCAGATTTCTTTGCTGATCACCTTTTGCATAGCTAATCTTTAAATATTGCAGATGTAAAACATTGAAAATTAAAGGTCAAACATTACCCCTCTTCTCTCAGTCAGCCTTCCTCTTTATAGTCATAACATGTGATGACTCCATGATGTATTTTACCCATTAAATCCCACCTGTTAGTTCTAGTTGTATATTACTCTTTATATTTTTCAAAGACTAATATAATCAGACATACCAAAAATTTATTTCTCTTCATTCAGTGTTTCGTGTCACAGTGAACAAGTGCCATGAGATCTATCTCACACACAGAATCTGAGAAGCATCTCTGCTCCATTGTCTCTCTCACTTAGAACAACCACTAACTTAATGGATCCTTTCCATTCTTCTTTGCAATTATCTCTATGGTGTGTCTTCTCTCCTTACCACCATGACCTGTGCTTTTGCCTAACCAGCAATGGCTTCTTAACCAACCTCACTGTATCGTCTTGTTTTTTCCCAACTCATTCTTCATATGGAAAACAGACTAATCCTATGCATCTCTCTCTTGCATAGTTCCACTTGAAGTATCTCAGTATTCAGAAAACATTTAAAATTCTTCAAATTCTGAACAATGAGGCCCTTGCACACCAACCCCAACATGGCACTCTCCCTTTTGCCTTTTCTATTCCAGCCAAACCCAAGCGCTTCTATTCCCCAAACTCACTATTTCCTTTCGTCATGTCTGGGTGTTTGAATGTACTTGTTCGCTTTTCTTGAAGCATTCACCTGTTTCTTTCATTACTAACTTGGTATCCTTTAGAGTCTGTCTCCAAAGATGAAGTCCCTCTTCACCTTGTCTTGAGCCTTTTAGTAGTGATTTTTGAACTGTCAGCCAGTTGAGGTCATTGTGATTTGTTGTCATTTGGTAATTATCATCCATACTGAAATGTCACTTCGGTGTGTATTTTCTTTGATTCACTGCTGTATCCCCAATACAGAATAAAATGACCATTAAACAGCTCAGATTATTGAAAGAAAAAAGTATTATCAAGAAAAATAATGTGTTCAGAAATTTTTCTCTTTAAAAACTGAAATTTTAACATCAGCATAGTATTATTAATCAAACAGAATAAGAAGTTCAAAAGAGAATTATAAATTTAAATTTTTTCTCATGATAAAGAAATGACTAAGGACTGATATTCATACAATTTTCTTACCATTTGGAATTATAAACAGTGTGAGATTTCCTGGTCATTCCAAATAAACTCTACATGAATGTATATCCAAATTTATATTTTAAGATTTATACATAAAATTATGTAACATCATAAAATAATTAGAAGAAAAACTATATGTAAATATTTTTCTAATCTTTATCTGAATACAACCCAAAAAAATTGGCATTGGTAGAAATGGTACAGGAAGCAATTATTATACCAAACCAAATAAAAATGAAACATTACTAATACCTTAAGGAATTGTAATAAAGTATCCACAACAGGAGAAAAAACTTGTTTAATTTTCTGTATTAATCCATTTTGCACACTACCAAGAAATACTTGATTATTCTACTTTCTAAAGAAACAAGGTTTACTTTGGCTCACAGTTCTGATCCAAACTCAAGGGACTGATCTTACTGATGATGGTGATCTTACTGACACAGGGATCACCTGGGAAGACACAGCCAGCAGATGTGGATATGTGCACCTTCTGACCCCCCCGCCCTTCTTCTGAAGCCATCAGTAATTCAGTGGTGGGCTTCATCCTCATGATTTTAACTAATCCTTTTTGGCTTCGATGCCCCAGCTCAGAATGCCATGGTTGTGTTAAATCTGCAGGCTCCTAACACCTCACTGTAAAAAATTAAATTGCCACACATGAAGTCTCAAACTACACTCAAACCACAGCTTTCTACATGACAACATTCGTTATTGCCCTCTTATGTTATATAAAGTCTTTAGTATTTAAAAGATAATCACTAAGAATATGACAGACACCCCAGTTAAAGTAACAATTTCAAAGAAGAAATTCATGAAATCTGAATATTATATGATCATTTTCACTGCTTTTAATAGCCATATAAATGAAAATTAAAATTGCATATTATTTAATTTTGATAATAATTCAAAGAACAATAATGTAAGATGTATATTAAATGATATATTAGGATAATTAAGGAATATTAAGAATTAACAAATTTGGTAAAATAATTTTTTTATACAACAATGGCAAGATTATGAATTGAAATAACCTTTGCAGAGAGCAGCATGGTGCGGTGATTAAAGCATTCAGAGTGGTTATTCCTCTCCTATGGAAATACTCAATTAAATGCAAATGGTTTTTAGCGTTATATTTTTTATTGTCGTGCTGGGTGGGGGTACATTGTGGCATTTACAAAAGTCCTTACAATATATCAAATATATTGTACTTGAATGCGTTTGATTTGTGACTCAGCTGCTGTAGTGACGAGGACTTAATGGCATAACTTTAATTATTATCTATATTCATATCTACATTTAATTTCTTCCCTTTGTGTTTCTACTTGTCTTTTTTTATTTATTGGGATTTTTTATTTTATAAGCTCTTACATGTTTACAAATGTTCCCTGAGACATGGTGAAATGCTAATACATACACACATACCCCATTGATATCTGTAATTGTATCTTTTAATAGGGGACCTAATATTAGAAACTATTCAATAAATTCTAATTAAATCAAACAGAAGCCATTGCTTCATCATAGGAATTATGTAAGCAGAAGCTGCATGTCCCACTTGTCAAGGGCACCTGTCTTCTTATGAAGGGAAGTCAGGTTTCTCTGAAGGTGATGCCTACTGTATGCCTAGTTAATTGACTTTTATATTTTCTCATGTTTTGCATATAGATTTACTTCATTTTGCAGCAACACCATTGCTGCTACAGGGCCTGAGATAGAGTGGCAGAGCTGCTGTGCAGAGTTCCCTGGGGACATCCATTCTGCTTGTTCTGGATGTCCATTCATCCACCAGTACACAGGCACTTTTCATCTGTAAAGGCAAATGAACAGTAACAGGGCAGTCTGTAATGCTGGTGTCTAACCCATTGCATCTGCATCTGAAATTTTAAATTCAGTTAAAGCAAGTCCAGAATAAGATCCCTTACAACTGCAGTTTAGGCTTAACGTAATGGGCTATGGGGTGATCATACTTCTGAAACATTTTTCAAAGTAGGATTCTCAGGTGGATGAGACATTTTGAACACTCTAGGTCAAAAGAATGTTTAACTTGATTTTTAGAAATTATAAATCCTGGGATGAGTTAACCAATATTAACTTTTAAAGGTAAAGAAATACAAAATGTATGTAAAACCAGTGTTATGAAGGAAGTAAAGCAATGTTTTGATTTTGTAAACATTAGAATACTAGAATACATGTTTATTTTTATTTGAATAAAGAAATTTATTGCCTTATATATAAAACATACAATTTGGAAATTGGACACACATTTTCTCAGCAGAGATATTGTAAATATACATAATTAAGGATTAAAACCAAGGATATTGCTGTTATGTAAGTCCAAAAGGGTCTATTTACGAGAAATCAAGTTGCTTGCAAACAATTTGCTGTGTTTATACTACATATATCACAATAAACATCCTGGTGCCCTGAGTCCATATCACTGATACATATTAAAAATTTCAAGTTTGAAAAGTGCTCTCATAGTGGCTATAATGATTGAGAGTTATCTCACCTAGATTTGAGGACTTTGTAAGATATCTTTTAAAATGCTAGCTAGCCATTTATGATCACAATTATTAAGTGAATTATTTGGCAAACATATGATAATTTCTAAGACAATTCTAAAATTTGACAATTCTAAAATTCACATGTAAGATTAAAGGACTAAAAACAGCTAAGATAACTTTAAAGAATATTGATGAGGAATTCATTTTGAAGCCATATTAATTAAAGTTTGCTCTAATGTCAGGAAAGACAATAGTTAAACCAAAAGAGCAGAGAGAGCACAGAAAGAGTCTCACCCAAAAATGGGGAGCTCTCTGACAGAAGCAACATCAGGAAAAAAAATCTATGACCCGTCCCATGGTGCTCATGCAGTGGGGTGAGCACCCATTCATAAGTGGATGCTAGATGCCCATTGACTCTTGTAAAAGTACTCCCCAATGGATTAAAAACGTGAATAACCTTGTAAAATTCTGAGAAGAAAATAAAGGCTCATGTCTTAATAACTTTAGAGTTTCTTAGAAAAGATGTAACATATAAAAGGATAAAAATTGATTAATTTAATAAGAAATCATTTTCACTTCTCTACTTAAAAGACACCACAAACTTCTGTACTTAGAAGTTACCATAAGACAAAATTAGATAAGCCAGGAGTTATTGGCAATCCTTTACCCAGCAAAGAATTAATATCTATCATATATAAACAAATGATAGGAATCACTGAGTAACAGAAGAAATTTAATGAGTAAAATTATCAAAGAATATGAACAGATATAGACAAGTCTGTGGAGACATCCTTTCTTACAGAGGAGTATCAGAGCTACCAGCTATGAGACTCACTCACATCATAGTGTCACATCCTTCTCCTGTGTCTCACTGTCAAATGTTTTAAAGTGTTTTTGGGCAAGTGGGGTTTCTCTCATATTTCTGGTGGTAGTGTAAATCAGTATTACCTTGTAAAAGTGGTAGTATCTTAAAATCAAAGAAATACACACAGAGACAGACACACACTCTGACTCTTAGTTTCTTCCTCTAGATTCTCTATAAATGAGAAGAAGTATAACACACATACACAGGAGCTCTAGACAAAATATGGTAATTACAACAAAAATAATGGATGTAGCTCCCTGTAACAGAGATGTTCATGTAGCATGCAGCTACTTAGGATATATATTAATGTAACAGAACCATGTGAATTCAGGTAGATAAATCTTTAAAAGAATTTGATGGTTTCTGGATGGTTTTGACTATAAAAACAGACATAAAAATTTTAAACTATACAATTTGAGGTACCATACACACAACTATCATATACTAACAAAAACATTGAAAAAAAAAAGGAAAGAGAGTTTCTGTCTGGGGGTGGTTGACAGTGGGAGGTCATAGGAAAGGGTGAAGGAAGGTGAATATGGTGGATGTATTTTGTATTCATATGATCATAGAACAGTGAAATCTGTGGAAATTGTTCTAAGAAGCAAGGGAGAGGGGATGAAAGAGAAAGATAGAGGTGGCAAATCTAATTAAGATACACTATAAGCACACATGTAAATGTCACAATGTATCCCCTGTGAACCTATAATATGCTAATGAAAATTTAAACTATAATGTCCCTTCTAATTTATAAACAACATATTTAATCAGAACTTCCATAGAGACTGAGCATCAGTACATATCTGATTAAATATCTCCCTGTAATCTGATCATTTTAATTCAGTTTCACCATTCCACATATGACCTCTTTTCTCCCACTTAATTCTCCTCCACTTCTTCTTTTTACAGACCACTTCTCTCCTCAAATAATGAGTAACAAATACTAAGTAAATAATAATTTAATTCTAGGGAAAGTCATAATGTCAAGGGAAGATTAATCTAGAAGATGATATAAAAGTGACATTATGGTTATGGGAAACCACTTCCACTTAATTATTGGTGCACTCACACATTTGAAGTCATGTCAAGTTTTGAGTTAAGCCATATCACTCAGCTCAGTCTATCTAATCTAGTTCTATTTTCCTTAAGTTTCTTTGTAGACTAGTCATAAATTTGGAAGATCTTAGGCAGAAACTACAACACAGAGCCTGAAGTAAAGCATGAAGGTCACAATTTATCAGAGGTGCAGCCCACAGAAGGAAGGGGAAAGGGCTGGAAGAAACAAGAGGGAGAGTTATTTCCTTTTTATTTTTTAATCAACATGTATAAATTTATTCATTAGTTTACCAAGAATAATATCTGAGACTATCTGCACAGATTCCTGACTGGCAGGTGCTAGTTGGTTGTGTTTCATCTCCTCAGCTAATCCAACAGCCAGCTTTAGCACAATGGAGTGGAGTTCATGCTAAAAAAGTTTCCAGGAGGATTCCAAGATGGCGACTAGAGGGAGAAAACAGAAAGCATGCTTCCTAAAGTAAAATCTTGGAGAGACGTTGCAGATACAACTTACAAGAAAAAACCACCAAGAAGAGGCAAAACTCTGACTCCTCCACACCCCTAGCCCACACATAGCATCCCCACTCCACGTTAAATGGAGAAATAAGGAGGGCTCCCACACTGCCAGATGCCAGCTCCTGCCAGCTCGAGAGATGCAGACCACCAGGTAAGCTAAGCAGCATGCAGTACTCCCACAAACAACCCTGGCCCAGATCAGCATAGCTCCCTGGACAAACTGACCCCCACCCAGGGAAAAAACAAAATAAACAATAGTACACTATCTCTCCCTGTTTATTTCTTCAACACAGGGTTTTTTGGTTGTTGTTTGTTGTTTTTCCCTTTTTCTTTACCTTCTTTGCTTTCCCTCTCCTCTCACCCTTCCATTCTAGATAACACCATTGTTATTATTACCGGCTAGAAGATACTTAATTGCACACAGTACAGGGACAGTAACAATAGCAAAGGCAATGATGGGAAGACAGAAAAAAGAAGGAAATCAGTTTCCCCCCAGCAATAAAATCAGAGGAAAATGAAGAAAAAAGATACTCAGATCCAGACTCCAACAAAACGAAGATAAACTATGCCAAAGAACCCAATGAAGCCCACAAGAACAACCTGAAAGAAGAAATCCTACAAGTACTCAATGAGAATTTTATAGAGATGGTACTGGATATGGTCAACCAAAATGTACAGGAGACACTGAAGAAATTCCAAGAAAACAAAAATAGAGAATTTGAGAAAGCAAAGAACAAATAAAAATAACCATAGAAGCACTGTATAAACACCAAAGTGAAACAAAGAACATGATTAATAAAGAAATTAACGAACTCAGGAAGAAAATAACAATATTAAAGAGGAAGTGACTCAGGATATGGAAAACCACAGAAAAAAGAACAAAACAGAAATACAAAACAAAATGGAAGGCCAATCCAGCAGAATAGAACAAGCAGAAGACAGAATCTCAGAACTGAAAGATGAAATGATAATTAAAGGAAAAAACCAAAGAACTATTAGTGAAACAACTCAAGACCTGTGAAAAGAAAATGCAAGAACTCACTGACTCCATCAAAAGACCAAACCTGAGAATCATGGGCATTGAAGAAGGAGAAGAAGTGCAAGCAAAGGGAATGCATAATATATTCAACAAGATAATTACAGAAAATTTCCCAAATCTAGAAAAATCTGTGCCCATACAGATGCTCGAGCCATCCAGAACACCTAACAGACCTGACCAAAACAGAACTACCCCATGGCATATTATCATTAAAACAACAAGTACAGGGACTCAAGAAAGAATATTGAAGGCTGTAAGAGAGAAAAAACAAATAACATACAAAGGTAAACTCATCAAAATCACAGCAGGCTTCTCAACAGAAACATTAAAAGCAAGAAGAGCTTGGGGTGAGGTCTTCCAGGCACTGAATGAAAATAACTTCAAACCTAGGATACTCTACCTAGCAAAACTATCATTCAAATTAGATGGAGCAACAAAAGTCTTCCATGATAAGCAGAAACTAAAAAAATATGTGACACATAGCCACAACTACAAAAGATTCTTCAAGGGATTCTACACACAGAAAGTGAAACCCAACATAACAATGAAAGGGAAGGCAGTACCAAACTACAGGGAAAAAAAAAAAAGGAAGAAAGTAGAGAGTAACATCAATTTAGGTACACACAATCAAACCATCAAATAACTAAGACAACTAAATGACAGGAATCACCACATACCTATCAGTACTAACATTTAATGGTTTTTTGTTTGTTTGTTTGTTTGTTTTTAATTTTTATTTTTTTATTATTCATATGTGCATACAATGCTTGGGTCATTTCCTCCTCCTGCCCCCACCCCCTCCATTACCACCCACTCTGCCCCCTTCCTCTCTCCCCTACTCCCTCAATACCTGGCAGAAAATATTTTGTCCTTATCTCTAATTTTGATGAAGAGAGAGTATAAGCAATAATAAGAAGGAACAAGGGTTTTGCTAGTTGAGATAATGATAGCTACACAGGGAGTTGACTCACATTAATTTCCTGTGCATGTGTGTTACCTTCTAGGTTAATTCTTTTTGATCTAAACTTTTCTCTAGTTCCTGGTCCCCTTCTCCTATTGGCCACAGTTGTTTTTAAGGTATCTGCTATAGTTTCTCTGAGTTGAGGGCAACAAATGTTAGCTAATTTTTTAGGTTACTTATCCTCATATCTCCCTTGTGTGCTCTCTCTTTGATCTTGTGATCAAAGTTCAATCCCCTTATTGTGTTTGCCCTTGATCTAATGTCCACATATGAGGGAGAACATATGATTTTTTATCTTTGGGCCAGGCTAACCTCACTCAGAATGATGTTCTCCAATTCCATCCATTTACCAGTGAATGATAACATTTTGTTCTTCTTCATGGCTGCATAAAATTCCATTGTATATAGATACATGAAGACCAGTGGAACAGAACAGAGGACCCAGATGTGAAGCCACACAACTATAACCAACTTATCTTTGACAAAAGCACTAAAAATATACAATGTAGAAAAGAGAGCCTCTTCAACAAAAACTGCTGGGAAAACTGGTTAGCAGTCTGCAAAAAACTGAAACTAGATCCATGTTTATCACTCTATACCAATATTAACTCAAAATGGATCAAGGATCTTAATATCAGACCACAAACTCTAAAGTTGGTACAGGAAAGGGTAGTAAATACTCTGGAATTAATAGGTATAGGCAAGAACTTTCTCAATGGAACCCCAGCAGCACAGCAACTAAGAGATAGCATAGATAAATGGGACTTCATAAAACTAAAAAGCTTCTGCTCAACAAAAGAAATGGTCTCTAAACTGAAGAGAACACCCACAGAGTGGGAGAAAATATTTGCCAGCTACACATCAGACAAAGGACTGATAACCAGAATACATAGGGAACTCAAAAAACTAAATTCTCTCAATATTAATGAACCAATAAAGAAATGGGTAAGTGAACTAAACAGAACTTTCTCAAAAGAAGAAATTCAAATGGCCAAAAAACACATGAAAAAATGCTCACCATCCCTAGCAATAAAGGAAATACAAATTAAAACCACACTAAGATTCCACCTCACCCCTGTTAGAATAGCCATCATCAGCAACACCACCAACAACAGGTGTTGGCGAGGATGTGGGGAAAAAGAATCCCTCTTACACTGCTGGTGGGCATGTAAACTATCACAACTACTCTGGAAAAAAGTTTGGAGGCTCCTTAAAAATCTAAACATTGATCTACCATATGATCCAGCAATCTGGGGATATACCCAAAAGAATGTGACACAAGTTACGCCAGAGGCACCTGCACACCCATGTTTATTGTAGCACTATTTAAATAGCCAAGTTATGGAAACAGCCAAGATGCCCCACCACTGACGAATGGATTAAGATAATGTGGTATTTATATACAGTGGAATTTTATGCAGTCATGAAGAAGAACGAAATGTTATCCTTCGCAGGTAAATGGATGGAACTGGAGAACATCATTCTGAGTGAGATTTGCCTGGCCCAAAAGACCAAAGATCATATGCTCTCCCTCATATGCAGACATTAGATCAAGGGCAAACACAACAAGGGAATTGGACTTTGATCACATGATAAAGCGAGAACACACAAGGAAGGTATGAGGATAGGTAAAACACCCAAAAAACTAGATAGCATTTGTTGCCCTTAACGCAGAGAAACTAAAGCAGATACTTTAAAGCAACTGAGGCCAATAAGAGAAGGGGACCATAAACTAGAGAAAAAGTTAGTTTGAGAAGAATTAACTTAGAAGGTAACACACATGTACAGGAAAGCAATGTGGGTCAACTCCCTGTATAGCTATCCTTATCTCAACTAGCAAAAACCCTTGGTCCTTCCTGTTATTTCTTATACTCTCTCTTCAACAAAACTAGAGATAAGGGCAAAATAGTTTGTGCCTGGTAGCAAGGGGTTAGGGGGTAGTGGAGGGAGTGGGGAGGAATGGAAGGGGGCATGGGAAAGGGGGGAAAAATGACCCAAACATTGTATGCACATATGAATATAATAAAAAAATAAAAAGTATAATAAAATAAAATAAAAGAGTTTCTATCACCACAGAGTATTAACTAACTAACTGTTTTCGGGTCAGTGAATTCCTGGGCTTTCATTTGTGAAAAGTACCTCTCAGCAGAGCCCGTCCTTAGGAATCCCCGGAAACACTGGTGAAGGAAGGGGACGTCTTCAAACCTTCACTGCCCGTGGGGCTAGTGGGCCCTGAAGACAAGAGGAAGAAATTGTTACCTCCGATCAACAGGTGCCTGGGCCGTGCCTCCAGGAAACTTTTGCCTCTCTAGCCAGGCCACTGGAACCACACCCTGGCATCACGTGGTCAGGAGGAGAGGCAGAAGCCAAGGCTACCTACGCACCACAGCAAGGTCTGGGCAGCCTGTGCTGCTTGGTGAGTGCCATGCCCAAGTGACACACAGGCCTGTGGACCCTAAAAGCTCTGTGGCATGGGAGCTTAGGCTAGCTGGGAAGGCCGGGTCCACCCAACCCTGGTGTGCTCAGGTCACCCGAGGGCCCCCGCCATACGTGCCCGGCCTCCCCAGGACCCAACGCAAGGACACGCCTCCCAACTGAGACAGGGTCACCTCCCTCCAGTTTCTTCCTGCTCGGCTGGCCAGGCTGCCATAGCCACCGGCCAGGCAGGAGCTGCCTCAGCACTCTCCAGGCTCCCAGGGGCTAGGAGCCCACCGCGACCCCACAGCCAAGGCTTTCATGAGTGGTCCGACCCCTTAAGCACTGCCTCCACGGCCCCTCCCCGTCCAGGCTCCAGGCCCTTGTGGGGCAGGCTCCTGGCTAGAGCTCCTGAATTGGGGATTGCTTTTCTGCTCCAGGTTCCCTCCTCAGCTCACTCAAGGTCGAAGTGGCATGACATTCCTCTCATGTTCCAAAGAACTCCCAATCTGGAACCCACAATTTGGAGGAGAGGAAGGCTTTCACGTGGTGTGGGTACAAAAACACCTCAAAGCCCTTTACAGCTAAATCAGCCAGGAACACTCGGTACACCTTGGACAGGATGACTTCCTTCTCCGAACTACATGTCCCAACAGCTGGGAGAGGACGCCAAGGGTCACAGCGTGAGAACCAGGGCCAGGGCCAGTTTTCCGGATTTCTGGGTTCCGAACCCCAACAAAACACGCACACGCACACACTGACTGCCAGGAGCCTCAAGGGGACCACACGAATGCACGTCCTCTGAAACACGGAAACTCCTTCACTTTCATCGGAGGAATACACGCGCACACACCCTCTATAGCCTAGGACTGAATGCTCAGCATTCTCCAGACAGTGACGTCGATACCCGCTCTCGGGAGAATGGCAGGTTGCGGGAACACAACAAACCACGGAATCGCATGAAACTCCTGGCAGGAAGGTCATTCAATTCTGAAAGGGCTCTCAGAGGGACATCACAGTACACCTTTCATCCGTGGAACCGAAGACAGAAAGTCAACGCCACACGAGACTGCTCCTCAAGAGGCTTCGGGAATGAGCCCAATGGCTAAAAACCAGGGAAAGCAAATGGAACAGCAGACATCCCACACGCACTCAGAAAACACGGCAATTGGCCATCGGCTAACTGGTACCTTGGGGGTGAACTGCTTCCATTCTAGCGAGTTAACTGCCACGGTGCGCAAGACGAGAAGTCATTGACCGTCACATAGCTTTTTTTCATTGCATCCATTGCCACCGGTTCTCCTTTATCCCTTTGAGAAAGCAAATAAGAACATAGTACCTCTTCACAAATGCTTACTGAATCTAAAACATTAAAATCTCAGGCCAAACAAGTTAATTCACATTGTGAAAAGCATTGACAGAGTATTATAAAACTCCAAGTCACCATTCTATGAATAACATTATTCTCATAAAAGATGCTGACTTTGGCTATACCATGTCTCTCAAAGGACACTGGAGTTTGAGGTCATTCTCTCTTGCTCGTAACATGTTTCAGACAGCATTATTGAGACCTACATTTACATATCATGAAATTCACTCATTTTCAGTTTAACATTCAGTAATTCTTAATAATCAGCCATGAAAGTGATTCATTTTTTGTGTTAACTGGACCAACAGCTCTCCAGACAGCTGCTTAAACATCCTTTCTGGATGTGTCTGTGGGAATATTTTTAAAAGAAATGAGCACTTGACTTGATGAACTGAGCGAAGGAAAGGACTCTCTCCAATGTCAGTAGGCCTCACCAACCCTTCGAGAGTTTCATGGAACAAAAAGAAATAAGAACTTTGAACATGCCTGACTCTCAACTGAGACACACATCTTCTCCTGCCCTTGGCTTTCCTGGCCTTCAGACCAGGACTGGAATCTTCACTATTGACTCACCAACTCTCAGGTCTCCAAACTACACTCTCAGTGTCTGGGTCTCCAGCTTGCAAACTGCAAATTGTGGGATGTCTCAACCTTTGTAAGCATGTCAACCAGTGCCCCATATTGAATCTCTTTCTATCTCTCCAGTGATCACCTATGAGTTTGTTTCTCTTAAGTTCCCTACGAATACAGAAAGTGAATGAAAGGTGACAGTTGAAGGAATCACACAAGAAAATACTAAAATTTCTGGGTCACTCAGGAGGTTGTCAGAGAAGCTGTCAAAGGAGGAACAGCAGAGAAGTTATCTTCTTGCTCCTTCTGATCTCCTGTTTCCTGCTGTCCAAAGTTTGCTCTAGGGGTGTTAATTTCTTCTCGGATCCAGGACATAGTGGTCACTGTAAAAGCCACAGTCTTCCCACAGCTTATGGCGCCTCAACAGAACCTGGAAATGGTAAGTGGGCAGGTCTCCATGACCTTCATATCATTAGAAGGAAAGCTGCCTTCCATTTCAGGGGAGACTGAGGCAGCCATGGTTGTCAGGAAACAAGGGCAGAGCTTGGGATTACCTGACAGGCTGGGAATACTGGTATGGACTGGACTGGCTGAGGAATTTCCCTGAAGGCCAGGTGCAGAGGACACTGGAGCAGCCCAGGTGAGCCTGAGTCTAACTACACCAGCAGGCCTGCAAGACCTCAGCCAAACAAATCTAGGAATGAGTGCAAACTGGATTCACTATAAACCTCTTGATAAAATTCCAGATGATTTTGTGTGCATGTAAATAAAAACAATTGTCCTCTATCAGCTTATACTAAGCTTTCTGAGTATGAAATAGTCTTCAAAATCATTGAGGCCAGTTTTATCATCATTTACAGGAAAGAAATACGAAGTGACTTTCTGAAAGTTACAGAAAACATTTGCAGTTAAAAAGTGGAACTCAGATCTCTGGATTCATAACCCAAGGATTTGCCTCACTGTGTTGACCTGCCTCTCATTTCATATCATGAAGGCTTTAAATAAATGGATTTGACACAGGACCCTACTGGAAATTATATATATCTCACCAACTTTATGAAAAACTTGTGTGCAAGGAAAGACACATATCCAAGGGTAAATTATTAGTATTGTGAAAAGATCTTCTGATATTACAAAATGAAATCCTGAAACTGCCTTAGAATAAGGAGTAATGTTTTTACCATGTTAGTCATGGCAATGACCTTACAGATTATAGGGTTTGTAGGATCTTAATATTAATGGGCCCCCCTACAAAGGGACCCACTGAAATTACATGCAAAACATTGTGCAAATGCACATTTTCATGGGGAGATGTTTTATAGATTCATGAGATCCTCCCTCAATAAAATCTTTTAAAGCCTAAAATGATGGGAAAATTGAACTAGAAGGAGAGGGGCAGGAAGTGGAGAGGGAAAAGAGCCTCACTCAACTTCCTAATTTGTCCGGGTGAAACCAAGGCTCAAAGGAATGAGGAGTGACAGTATGAGGCGGATGAGTGCAGAGCCCAGACTCCCTCAAGCTCCTGGACACGAAGCTCAGTGCAACCCCACCAATGGAAGCTGTCCTTGGAGCTTTTTTTGGACCACTTGGGTCTTTTCTAAAGAACCAAGAGTTAGAAAAAGACAAGAAAACTAAATGGTAAAATCAAAAGTACTTAAATTTTTTTCTTCAAGAAGATCCTAACAGTCAAACACTGACATTTTTTAAAAAGTGATAACCAGGACCTGTTCAATCAATGACAGCGTGAATCTGAGTTGTAACCCACCCTTCCTTCAGCTCCTCTGTTAGGTGTTCTCACTGGCACTGTAAAAGTGAGGAGCTAATACAAAGCATTCATAAATCTCATAGTGTAAGAGAAAGGTTATCATATAAGTTGAGTTGAGCAAAATAATTTTGTCCAACTTCCAAAGTAGTTTTTTTTAACTTGAAAGTAATATGTAAGTAGCTATGGTGTTTCTTTAGTCATCCCTTCTTTCATTGGTAGTGATAAACAAGCTGTTATTTCTTGTCTCACTATGAAAAATAGCTTAGTTAGTGGAAATTACCCAATTATCTAGCAAACTTGTTGATTCTGCTCTATATCTGACATTAAAAACAATTTTTAAAATAGTTTTCATTCTTTAACGTTCACTTTGATTTGTTGCTCTCAGTAATGGCTTTGGCTTTAAAGGGTTTTTTAGCAATCTCTCAAAAGGTACAAAAGCAGTGTTTTCAGAAGAAGTGATTCGGGAGAGCTTGGGAACTGATTGATAGTGTTTTGTGGTTTTGTGAGGTCCAGGTGGTGTTTCCTAGTGGATAAAGCCACTCTCTGTTCATCACACACCATGGTCCTTTTGTTCACCCTTTCTTTGGGGTGCAACAACTTTCCCTAACTGCTGGCTCTTCCCTTTGTCTTGTTCTTGTATAACTTGGTAACCTGGCTGCTCTGTGTAGACTTCTTTGCAGTGAAATGGCATGGCTGAGTTCCTTTTCCTTCCTTCCTCATCTGAACGTCTTCCATTCCTCTGACCTGCTCTTGGGGACTGGGTTCCTGTTACATATGGACTAAAGACCGAAAGCAACTACACAGCCTGTAGGGTTCCACAAGACTCGTGGTCTCTACTCTCATTCCCATCCAAGTTTTGTTAAACGTCTCATCTGTGTCCATTCCAGAGTGTCTAGAGGCATCCCTGTCCAGGGAAGTGATGGCCTGTGACTCCAGGTAACTCCCCTACCCTGACTTGGAGAATTCAACACATCCATTGAGATCAGCCCAGCTATTCTTGCTTCTGTGGAGCCATTTCCATTTCCAACAGTACAGGAGAAAAACATTGGCATAATTTGGTTTTTTCGTTTTGTTTTTGGCACTTGTGTTAAACATCTGAGAGTGGGGGTGTGAAGCGGCAGCTGAGGATGTCCACGAGTATCATCTGCCTCCCACTGTTTTTAAGTGCTTGCCTATTTACTCCATTTTTCATCTTCTACTTGATTAATTGCACTTTGCTACTGGAGAGAATTAGTACTAGTGTTTGTAGGTGTGTTTGGCTTTTCCTTTATAGCTTATGTCCATTAGGGAATCAAAGGTATCACATAACCATTTTCCCTGCCCCTTGCAGAGGCTCAGGAAAGGTCAGATGAGGGCTTCTGCTCACGTGGACATGTCCACAGGCTCCCAGGCTTACAGAAGCTCAGTTGCCTCCCAGGGGAGATATAGTGACAGCCTCTCCACACCAGGTCTCTGGCCCCTCTCCAGTACTCACCAAACAGACTTTGGAGCCATTCAACTGTCCCAAGTCAAGGTGTAGTTACTTTGAAACAACTGTTTATTTCCTTTGCCGTCCTTGAATCATTTTCTCCAATTTTGTGACTATGTTTTTGTTGTTTTGTTTTCTTTATTTGTTTCACTCCATTGTTCAGTTTTACTATTTAAGCATAAATTCACTACCTTGAAATTAAAGTCTGGAAAAGATAATTTTTAAATGATGAAAATATCTAAATGCTCACAGAAAAACTGAAATATACTTAAAAAGTGAAAGGAACATTAATTTTCTATCAATTACTTCTTCCCATTGCACTCTTATACTCATTTTTAAGTTTATTTTTCTCACCTGAAGAGTCTGTTTTCTTGTTCATTGTGTCCCAAGTAGTCACTATTCTCAGAAAGAGTTTGACTTTCAGTGTTCTCATTGCTCCTGAAGGAGGAGCAAAAGGATGCGGTTGCAGTCTGCTGGAGGCCTTGATCCTACATCCATTCCTTAACCCAACATGCACACACACATGCATGCACATGTATACACACATGCACACAGAGACACACATGCATGCATACATACACACATGCACATAGAGACACACACATATGTGCACACATGCACACATGTATGCACACACATGCATGCACACTTGCGCACACACATAATTTTAATAGGCTATAATGTTCCCCCAGATGAAAGCTTCCTCCCTGACATTACGGGGTGTGAATTGTCTTAAGATCTTCCTTTGGCCCTAGGAAATGTGAGGCCCTGAGTTCAACCCCCAGTACTGTCAACACACACACAAACAGGATGCCAGGCTCCAATAGCTCATGCCGGTAATCCTGACCACTTGGAAAACTGAAATCAAGAGGATCATGGTTCCAGCTGAATGACTGTCACCCCAGCTATGACAAGAAGCATAAATAGGATCATGGTCCAAGCCACCCTGGGAAGAAAGCAAGGCCCTTTCTCTAAAATAACCAGGGCAAAAAGGGCTGGAGGATCAGCTCATGAACTATAGTGCCTGCCTCACAGGCACAAAGTCCTAAGTTCCAACTCCAGTACCACCGAAAAATCAAAAAATGAAATCTTCCTTTAGAGAGACAATGGGCACAATGAGAAAGTCGATGGGCCTCACTGCAGGCTGCACCTACAGCTACTAAGGAGTAGAAGTAGAACGCACATGGCTACCTACAAAGAAAAGCTCAGGAAAAAGCAGGGTTGCCAGGCTGTGATGCTGACAAGACTCTCCATGTCCTTCCCAACTGTGGGGTTCCACTGAGTGCACAGAAGACCCACAGTGTCTAGAAATGTGCAGTCTTCCTCTTCAACAGTGAAGGTTACAGTTTTAATCAACATCAAGATGCCAAGCAACTCATAGGGTACCATTGCCAGGACAGTATTACAATGTCAGGAGCACACAGTGTACTGTCACAGAGGGTCCAGTTCCTTTTATTGTATTTAGCAAGGCTGCAAGCACATGTGTGCACACACATATGCACACACGTATGAGACAAATAGTGTGGATTATATGTACAGCATACATGTGTGTGTAAGGAAAATGCACATCATTCTACAAAAAAACATTTGGTTCATGACTGTGAAGCTGACAGGTGATATCGTGAGAAAGTGGTCCTTACAGTAAATGCAGCCTTGGCATGATGAATGAATGATCATAAAGATAATGATATCATTTTAATTTGTGCTACTTTAACAAAATTGAAATTGTTAACAGTTTGCAAGTAATCAAGCAACTGATTAGCCTAAATAGAAGGAGTAGGATCTAGAAATTATGATCACAAAGGAAAAACAGAACAATTAAATGTAATTTGTGTGAAAGAGCCGGCCCAGGATCTCTGTTAAGTAGATAGGAGCTATTATTTATAATCATGACTAAAAGCTTTGCTTTTAAATATTGTTTCTATGTGTTGCTAACTTCCAAATATGCACTGAAGCAGCATGCAGCAAAAATATTTTTTCAGAAAACTATATAACCATTTCATAAATGCTAAGGAAAAAAACATTAGAGCTGTAGTTATATTATAGGACTGGAAGTAAATTGGGGTAAGAAATTATCCAGAAAATTCTTGACTAAGGGAATCTATAGCAACTGAGCACAAGATTTATCTCTGAGTGTTCAGAAAGTCCAGGAAAGATGGTAAATATAATAAAACATGGCTTTGATGGCTAAATAATAAGGGAACATACCAGTATCCCAAAAGAGACTTGTATTCACCCATCTGTGCGATCCATCAGACTTTTAAAGGAAGGCAGTCTACACCTGGTTTGTGAGGGTCTGGTCTAGTTTAAAGTCTGTAGTTGTTTACATAAAATTTTCCATCTCAAAAATGTTCACATTTGGAAAATAAATTATGTGACCATCCTCCACAATAGCAGAAAATGATACTTGAACACAAGGACTGATTCAGGTTTAATGAGGCTTAAAACTTACATTATCTTGGAAGCCTTCTTTATGAAGCAATATGTAATTACATATACAAAATTAGAAGAAAAGATAGTATTTATTTAGAGTGCAAAAATAAATCATGGAAATAAAACTTTTAAAATCATCAAATAAAAAACCAAAAGCTTGCAGTACTTAGTATTTTTCCCTATACATTTGTTGCATTAGTTCTGTAGGAATACCTCTTCTAGGACAACAAATTTGTGGTATTTTTGTCTATAGAGAAAATAGCATAGTTAACTAAACTTATTACTTCTGGTAGTTTAAAATAATGTCTTCAAGCTTTACAACTTGTTTAGGATGTCATGCACTTTTCTAGGATTGTAACCAAATTTGGAAAACTATCAAATATGTAACATTTTAGGAAATTCATATTTCAAGTTGTCTTGGATAGGCTACATTTGAACATTTCCTACACTGACAATATACATTAGGTAGTATTACCAATGCTCTCATTACGATGACATAAGAGTTTTTGTCTGTTATTGTCAGTAGTTTGTGTCAAATTGAAGTCAAATCAGCACAAAATTTAGGCATTTTTAGTGCGTTCATCTTACATGTCATTAATTGGATTGTCAAATAATCCAAGAGTCTCTTTGTTAGTCTATGAAGAATTTACCTTTCTTCTTCAGGATTTACTTATTTGAGTATCTTCTACTTGGAATTTTTTCTGGAACTTCCAGACTTCAGTGAGAGAAAAGCTGTCAGATGCACAAGGATCTGACCTGAAGTGTAGTAATACACAAAGCACGCACCTGCACACGCAGCCTTACTAACTGTTTGTAGCACTTCTGCAGGTCTGTGTCCCACAAAGACAGGAATTCTGATTCATCTATTTCCCTCCATTCCCATGAAGTCTGGGTCTTGCTGAAATCATTTCTGCTATGTTGTTAAGACCATCTCTGGCAGGTAGAAACTTCTATAGTCACATGGCACCCATGGGAAGAGAATCCTCTACTAACAATTTCTCCTGTCTCATAATTGACATTGGTTTTATATTCTTTTTTAAATTAATTGTGCAAAACAATAGACTTTCCATTTTGACACTTTCATATTTGCACACCACCTACTTTGGCCATGTTTGCCCCCTACATCACCCTCCTCTGTGCCTTTCCTTCCCCCACTGGCTTTCTTTCCTCTCCAGGAGCCTCCCTCTGCTTTCATATCTTTGTCAAAAAATATCTATATTGCACATATTAGACAAAATTTAGGACACTTGTCTTTCTGAGCATGGCTTAGTCCACTTAACATGACAATCTTTGATTCCATCCATTTTCCTGCAAATAACATAATTTTGTTCTTTCAATGACTAAATAATGTATGTGTATATATATTTCTTTTTCCATTCATCAGGTGATAGACACCTAGGCTGACTGCATAGTTAGCAGTTGTGAATAGTACTGCAGTAAGTGGGTATGCAGGTGTCTATTGTATGTTGACTTTGATTCCTTCAGTTATATACCCAGGAGTGGTATGGCAGAATGGTATGGTAGTTCTGTTTTTTGAGAAACCACCATACTTACCTCCATTAGTGGCTGCACAAACTTATATTCCCATCAACAGTGCATGAGTTCCCTCCTCCCAGCCTTCTGCACTCTCCTCTGCATTTGTCGCTTGTTTTCTTGGTAAGAGGCATCCTGACAGATGATATGGATTCTTGGTATCATTTGCATTTGCATGTCCTTTATGGCTAAAGATGTTGAACATTTCTTCATATGTTTCCTTTGGGAACTGTCTGTCCAATTCATTAGCTTATTTATTGATTGAATTATTTGTTAGTTGTTGCTGTTTAATATCTTGAGTTCCTTCTATACTCTGGATATTAGTTGCTTGTCACATGAATAGATGACAAAGACTTTTCCCATATTGTAGCTTCCTCTTCAGTCTGGTGACTATTTTCTTTGCTGAGCAAAAGCTTTTCAATGTGATATCATACCATTTGTCAATTACTGAACTATTAGAGTCTATTCAGAAAGTCATTGGCAGTTGTTTATCTCACAAGTGATTGATATGCAGAACATACAAAGAGCTAAAAATATTAAATACCAAAAGAATAAATAATTCAATTAATAAATGGGCAAATGAATTAAACAGCTTTCAAAAGAAGATCTGCAAATGGCTGACAAAGACTTGAAGAAATGTTCAACACCTTTAGCAATAAAAGAAATGCAAGAGTCTCCGGTGCCCAGATGGCTTGGGAAGATGCAGACCAGGTGAGCTGCACGGTACTGCGATACTCCCACAGACAAGCCTGGGCCAGAGCAACATAGCCCCCCTGGACAGACTGACCTCCACCCGGGGAAAAAAGAGAAACTGAGTAATAAGCAATAAGAGTAATAAAGACACATGGGAAAGAGGGAGGGGCGCACTGAGCGCCAAAGACTGGGGGAAGGGAATCCTTCCCAGGACTGTAAATAAACAAGCCAGGCAGGCTGGAGAGCCTCTGGTGGGAGCAGGGATGCGCGCCCAGCAACCAGGAGTGGGAAAGCTTGTGAGAGTGGCGGAGGGAGAAAAACTCCACAGGAGAGGAGGGAAGACCCACTTCCCATGTGAGCTGTAAACAAACATGGCAACTGGCAGGAGCAGCAAAGCTTGTGAAAGCGGACGTGGGAGGAGAACTGCACAGGAGAGGGGGGAAGACCCACCTCCCTCATGAACTGTAAATAAACAAGCAGGCCTGAGAACACGAGTGCACTGTCACCTTTCCCAGTGCTTGGAAAGGGGAAAGCTTGTAGCAGAGGCTCATGCACAGGAGAAATCTGAGCAAACAAAGCCTGCAAGGCCAGGTGAGTGCTAAGCTCACCCCAGAGATCTGCATAAATAATGCCTCCAGCAACAGCAGGCTGACAGCAACAGGCAGGCAAGCCACAGTTGCAGATACCATTCTCAGAACTGTCTCCAGACTCTTTTTTTTTTCTTTGTCTCCCTACCTTTGATGAGAGAACAACTGAATTACACCTGCAAGCTGAAAAACTTACTGAAACTGTACTGCATTTGAACTTGGGACAGTTCGTGGGGTTTTTTTTGTGCATGTGTGTGTAGTTTTGTTCTACTTTATGTGTCCCCTTTGATGAGACAACTACAGAACAATATCTGAGGCACCATCTCCAGGATTGAAGAATGAGACTTCACTGCATTTGAACTTGGAGGTTTTTTGGTTTTTTAAAATTTTCTATTTTTTCATTTTATTTTAATACATTTTTATAAATAGATTTTTCTTTCAGTTACTTATTTTTTATTTTTATTCTTACCTTTTTTTTATTTTTGATTTTCAATCCTCTCTCTGTCTCTCTAATGTCTGTTCAGCTTACTATCAATTAGTACACTAAAGATCCCTGTTTATACATTTGAAATCTTCTTGTCTGATACCTTGTTTTGTTTTCTCCCTCCAGTCTGTGTATTTGTTTTTCCCATTTCTTTAACTACTTACTTTCCATCTCAGCTTACCCTTCCACTCTAAATATTGCCATTGTTAATAATACAAGCTAGAAAATACTTAATTGCACACAGTACAGGGACAGTAACAACACCAAAGACAATGAAGGGAAGACAGAAAAAACAGGGAAATCAGTTTCCCCACAGCAAAAAATTAGTACAGGAGCCAGAGGGGAATGAAGAAAACAGGTACTCAGATCCAGACTCCAACAAAATGAAGATAAATTATGCCAAAGGACCCATGAAGCCCACAAGAATAATTTAAAAGAAAACATACTACAGGTACTCAATGAGAATTTTATAGAGATGATACTGGATAGGGTCAACCAAAATGTACAGGAGACACTCAAGAAACTCCAAGACAACAAAAATAGAGAACTTGAAAAAACAAAAGAAGAAATAAAGGAAACCATAGAAGCACTGTATAATATAACACCAAAGTGAAAGAGAGAACATGATGAATAAACAGATAAATGAACTCAGGCCAAAAATAGACAACATTAAAGAGGAAAACAGCCAGGATATGGAAAATCTCAGAAAAAAGAACAAAACAGAACTGCAAAACAAAATGGAAGGCCAATCCAGCAGAATAGAACAAACAGAAAACAGAATCTCAGAACTTGAAGATGAAATGGTAATTAAAGGAAAAAACCAAAGAACTATTAATTAAAGAACTCAAGACCTGTGAAAAGAAAATGCAAGAACTCACTGACTCCATCAAAAGACCAAACTTGAGAATCATGGGCATCGAAAAAGGAGAAGAGGTGCAAGCAAAGGGAATGCATAATATATTCAACAAAATAATGGAAAATTTCCCAAATCTAGAGAAAGCTATTCCATACAGATGCAAGAGGCTTCCAGGACACCAAACAGACCAAATCAAAATAGAACTACCCCACGACATATCATCATTAAAACAACAAGTTCAGAAACTAAGGAAAGAATATTGAAGGCTGTAAGACAGAAAAAACAAGTAACATACAAAGGTAAACCCATCAAAATCACAGCAGACTTCTCAACAGAAACATTAAAAGCAAGAAGAGCATGGGGTGACATCTTCTGGGCACTGAATGAAAATAACTTCAACCGCAGGATACTCTACCCAGCAAAGCTATCATTCAAAATAGATGGAGCAATAAAAGACTTCCATGATAAGCAGAAACTACAACAATATGTGACCACAAAGCAACCACTACAAAGGATTCCTCAAGGGATTCTGCACATAGAAAGTGAAACCCAACTTAACCATGAAAAGACAGGCAGCACCAA
This sequence comes from Castor canadensis, assembly GCF_047511655.1. Lineage (NCBI taxonomy): Eukaryota > Metazoa > Chordata > Mammalia > Rodentia > Castoridae > Castor > Castor canadensis. Next base: position 51,652,153 of record NC_133401.1, on the reverse strand, counting down.
ACCACAGGAAAAGAAAAAGTGAGACAGTAGAGAGTAACCTCAACTCAGGTACACACAATCAAACCTTCAAACAACTAAGACAACTAAATGACAGGAATCACTACATACCTATCAGTACTAATGCTTAATGTTAACAGACTTAATTCACCCATCAAAAGGCACTGCGTGATGAAATGGATTAAAAAGGAAGATCCAACAATTTGTTGCTTCCAGGAGACCCATCTCACCAACAGAAATAAGCATAGGCTAAGGATGAAAAACTGGAAGAAGATTTACCAAGCCAATGGCCCCTGAAAACAGGCAGGAGTAGCAATACTTATCTCTGACAAAGTAGACTTCAAACCTACATTGATCAAATGAGATAAAGAAGGAATTCCATACTAATAAAAGGGGAAATAGATCAAAAGGAAATAATAATTATCAACCTGTATGCACCCAATGTCAATGCACCCAATTTCATCAAACACATGCTGAAAGACCTAAAAGCATATATAAATGCCGACACAGTGGTTGTAGGAGACTTTAACACCCCATTATCATCAATAGATAGGTCATCCAAACAAAAAATCCATAAAGAAATCCAAGATCTAAAATATGCAATAGATCAAATGGACCTAGTTGATGTCTACATAACATTTCATCCAACTTCTACATAATATACATTCTTCTCAGCAGCCCATGGAACCTTCTCCAAAATAGATTATATCCTAGGGCACAAAACAAGTCTCAGCAAATATAAGAAAATAGAAATAATACTGTGCATACTATCTCATCACAATGCAGTAAAAGTAGAACTCAACAACAAAAGTAAAGACAAAAAATATACAAACAGCTGGAAACTAAATAACTCATTACTTAATGAAGAATGGATCATCGATGAAATAAAAGAGGAAATTAAAAAGTACCTGGAAGTCAATGAAAATGAAAACACAACCTACCAAAACCTATGGGACAAAGCTAAGGCAGTCCTGAGAAGAAAGTTTATAGCCATGAGTGCCTATATTAAAAAGACTGAAAGATCCCAAATCAATGACCTAATGGTACATCTCTAACTCCTAGAAAAACAAGAACAAGTAAATTCCAAAACAAATAGAAGGAGAGAAATAATAAAAATAAGAGCTGAAATCAAAGAAATAGAAACCAAAAAAACCATGCAAAGAATTAATGAAACAAAAAGTTGGTTCTTTGAAAAAATATACAAGATCGATAGACCCCTGGCAAATCTGACTAAAATGAGGAGAGAAAAAACCCAAATTAGTAGAATCAGGAATGCAAAAGGGGAGATAACAACAAACAACATGGAAGTCCAGGAAATCATCAGAGACTACTTTGAGAACCTATATTCAAATAAATTTGAAAATCTTAAAGAAATAGACAGATTTCTAGATACATATCACCATTCAAAATGAACCAAGAGGAAATTAATTACCTGAATAGACCTATAACACAAAATGATTGAAGCAGCAATCAAGAGTCTCCCCAAAAAGAAAAGTCCAGGACCTGATGGATTCTCTGCTGAATTCTCTCAGACCTTTAAAGAAGAACTGATACCAACCCTCCTTAAACTCTTCCACGAAATAGAAAGGGAAGGAAAACTGCCAAACACATTTTATGAAGCCAGTATTACATTATCTCAAAACCAGACAAAGACACCTCCAAAAAGGAGAACTATAGGCCAATCTCCTTAATGAACATTGATGCAAAAATCCTCAACAAAATAATGGTAAACCGAATTCAACAACACATCAAAAAGATTATTCACCACGACCAAGTAGGCTTCATCCCAGGAATGCAGGGGTGGTTCAACATATGAAAATCAATAAACGTAATAAACCACATTAACAGAAGCAAAGACAAAAACCACTTGATCATCTCAATAGATGCAGAAAAAGCCTTTGAAAAGATCCAAAACCATTTCATGATAAAAGCTCTAAGAAAACTAGGAATAGAAGGAAAGTTCCTCAACATTATAAAAGCTATATATGACAAACCTACAGCCAGCATTATACTTAACGGAGAAAAACTAAAACCATTCCCTCTAAAATCAGGAAATAGACAAGGATGCCCACTATCTCCACTCCTATTCAACATAGTACTGGAATTCCTAGCCAGAGCAATTAGGCAAGAAGAAGGAATAAAAGGAATACAAATAGGTAAAGAAACTGTCAAAATATCCCTATTTGCAGATGACATGATCCTACACCTTAAAGACCCAAAAAACTCTACTCAGAAGCTTCTAGACATCATCAATAGCTACTGCAAGGTAGCAGGATATAAAATCAACATAGAAAAATCATCAGCATTTCTATACACTAACAATGAGCAAACTGAAAAAGAATGTATGAAAACAATTCCATTTACAGTAGCCTCAAAAAAAATCAAATACCTAGGTGTAAACCTAACAAAAAATGTGAATGACCTCTACAAGGAAAACTACACTTCTGAAGAAAGAGATTGAGGAAGACTATAGAAAGTGGAGAGATCTCCCATGCTCATGGATTGGTAGAATCAACATAGTAAAAATATCAATACTCCCAAAAGTAATCTACATGTTTAATGCAATTCCCATCAAAATTCCAATGACATTCATTAAAGAGATTGAAAAATCTACTGTTAAATTTATATGGAAACACAAGAGGCCACGAACAGCCAAGGCAATACTCAGTCAAAAGAACAATGCAGGAGGTATCACAATACCTGACTTCAAACTATATTACTAAGCAATAACAATAAAAACAGCATGGTACTGGCACAAAAACAGACATGAAGACCAGTGGAACAGAATAGAGGACCCAGATATGAAGCCACACAACTATAACCAACTTATCTTTGACAAAGGAGCTAAAAATATACGATGGAGAAATAGCAGCTTCTTCAACAAAAACTGCTGGGAAAACTGGTTAGCAGTCTGCAAAAAACTGAAACTAGATCCATGTATATCACCCTATACCAAGATTAACTCAAAATGGATCAAGGATCTTAATATCAGACCCCAAACTCTTAAGTTGATACAAGAAAGAGTAGGAAATACTCTGGAGTTAGTAGGTATAGGTAAGAACTTTCTCAATGTAACCCCAGCAGCACAGCAACTAAGAGATAGCATAGATAAATGGGACCTCATAAAACTAAAAAGCTTCTGTTCATCAAAAGAAATGGTCTCTAAACTGAAGAGAACACCCACAGAGTGGGAGAAAATATTTGCCAATTATACATCAGACAAAGGACTGATAACCAGAATATACAGGGAACTTAAAAAACTAAATTCTCCCAAAACTAATGAACCAATAAAGAAATGGGCAGGTGAACTAAACAGAACTTTCTCAAAAGAAGAAATTCAAATGGCCAAAAAACACATGAAAAAATGCTCACCATCTCTAGCAATAAAGGAAATGCAAATTAAAACCACGCTAAGATTCCACCTCACCCCTGTTAGAATAGCCATCATCAGCAACACCAACAACAACAGGTATTGGTGAGGATGCGGGGAAAAAGGAACACTCTTACACTGCTGGTGGGAATGTAGACTAGTACAACCACTCTGGAAAAAAATTTGAAGGCTACTTAAAAAGCTAGACATCGATCTACCATTTGATCCAGCAATACCACTCTTGGGGATATACCCAAAAGACTGTTACTCCAGAGGCACCTGCACATCCATGTTTACTGCGGCACTATTCACAATAGCCAAGCTATGGAAACAGCCAAGATGTCCCAGCACTGACGAATGGATTAAGAAAATGTGGTATGTATACACAATGGAATTTTATGCAGCCATGAAGAAGAACAAAATGTTATCATTCGCTGGTAAATGGATGGAATTGGAGAACATCATTCTGAGTGAGGTTAGCCTGGCTCAAAAGACCAAAAATCGTATGTTCTCCCTCATATGTGGACATTAGATCAAGGGCAAACACAACAAGGGGATTGGACTATGAGCACATGATAAAAGTGAGAGCACACAAGAAAGCGGTGAGGATAGGTAAGACACCTAAAAAACTAGCTAGCATTTTTTGCCCTTAACGCAGAGAAATTTAGCAGGTACCTTAAAGCAACTGAGGCCAATAGGAAAAGGGGAACAAGTACTAGAGAAAAGGTTAGATCAAAAAGAATTAACCTAGAGGAAATTCCAAGATGGCGGCTAGAGGTAGGAAGCAGAAAGCGACCCTCCTATAGTGAAATCTTGGAGAGATGCTGGAGACACACTTTGCAGGCATAATCACCGAGAAAAGAATAACTTTGACTCCTCCACACCTCCAGCCGGCGCAGAGAATCTCCACTTCACGTTAAACGGAGAACCGAGGAGGCCCCCGGGGCCGCCAGTGGCCGGCGCCCATACGGCTTGGGAAGACGCGGACCAGCTTACTGTCGATTAGTACACTAACACTCCCTGTTTATACCTTTGAAACTCTCTTGTCTGATACCTTGTTCTGCTTTCTCCCTCTTGTCTGTATATTTGTTTTCCCCTTTTCTTTAACTTCTTGCTTTCCATCTCAGCTCACTCTTCCATTCTCAATATTACCATTGTTATTATTACAAGATAGAAAATACTTAATTGCACACAGTACAGGGACAGTAACAACACCAAGGACAATGACAGGAAGACAGAAAAAACAAGGAAACCAGTTTCCCCACAGCAAAAAATTAGTACAGGAACCAGAGGGGAATGAAGAGAACAGAAACTCAGATCCAGACTCCAACAAAATGAAGATAAACTATGCCAAAGGACCCAATGAAGCCCACAAGAATAATTTAAAAGAAGACATACTACAAGTACTCAATGAGAATTTTATAGAGATGATACTGGATAGGGTCAACCAAAATGTACAGGAGACACTCAAGAAATTCCAAGACAATAAAAATAGAGAATTTGAAAAAGCAAAAGAAGAAATAAAGGAAACCATAGAAGCACTGTATAAACACCAAAGTGAAAGAGAGAACACAATGAATAAATGGATAAATGAACTCAGGACAAAAATAGACAACAATAAAGAAGAAAACAGCCAGGATATGGAAAACCTCAGAAAAAAGAATGAAACAAAACTGCAAAACAAAATGGAAGGCCAATCCAGCAGAATAGAACAAACAGAAGACAGAATCTCAGAACTTGAAGATGAAATGGTAATTAAAGGAAAAACTGAAGAACTATTAATTAAACAACTCAAGACCTGTGAAAAGAAAATGCAAGAACTCACTGACTCCATCAAAAGACCAAACTTGAGAATCATGGGCATCGAAGAAGGAGAAGAGGTGCAAGCGAAGGGAATGCGTAATATATTCAACAAAATAATAACAGAAAATTTCCCAAATCTAGAGAAAGATATTCCCATACACATGCAAGAGGCCTCCAGGACACCAAACAGACCAGATCAAAATAGAACTACTCCACGACATATCATCATTAAAACAACAAGTTCAGAAACTAAGGAAAGAATATTGAAGGCTGTAAGAGAGAAAAAACAAGTAACATACAAAGGTAAACCCATCAAAATCACAGCAGACTTCTCAACAGAAACATTAAAAGCAAGAAGAGCGTGGGGTGAGATCTTCCGGGCACTGAATGAAAATAACTTCAACCCCAGGATACTCTACCCAGCAAAGCTATCATTCAAAATAGATGGAGCAATAAAAGTCTTCCATGATAAGCAGAAACTAAAACAATATGTGACCACAAAGCCACCATTACAAAAGATTCTGCAAGGGATCCTGCACACAGAAAGTGACACCCAACTTAACCATGAAAAGGCAGGCAGCACCAAACCACAGGAAAAGAAAAAGCAAGACAGTAGAGAGTAACATCAAGTTAGGTACACACAATCAAACCTCCAAACAACTAAGATAACTAAATGGCAGGAATCACCACATACCTATCAGTACTAACACTTAATGTTAATGGACTTAATTCACCCATCAAAAGACACCGTTTGACAAAATGGATTAAAAAAGAAGATCCAACAATTTGTTGCTTACAGGAGACTCATCTCACCGACAGAAATAAGCATATGCTTAGGATGAAAGGCTGGAAGAAGATTTACCAAGCCAATGGCCCCCGAAAACAAGCAGGAGTAGCAATACTTATCTCTGACAAAGTAGACTTCAAACCTACATTGATCAAACGAGATAAAGAAGGACATTCCATACTAATAAAAGGGGAAATAGACCAAAAGGAAATAATAATCATCAATCTGTACGCACCCAATGTCAACGCACCCAATTTCATCAAACATACCCTGAAAGACCTAAAAGCATATATAAACGCCAACACAGTGGTTGTGGGAGACTTTAACACTCCATTATCATCAATAGATAGGTCATCCAAACAAAAACTCAATAAAGAAATCCAAGATCTAAAATATGCAATAGATCAAGTGGACCTAGTAGATGTCTACAGAACATTTCATCCAACCTCTACACAATATACATTCTTCTCAGCAGCCCATGGAACCTTCTCCAAAATAGATCATATCCTAGGGCACAAAGCAAGCCTCAGCAAATATAAGAAAACAGAAATAATACCATGCATACTATCTGACCACAATGCAGTAAAAGTAGAACTCAACAACAAAAGTAAAGACAAAAAACATGCAAACAGCTGGAAACTAAATAACTCATTACTTAATGAAGAATGGATCATCGATGCAATAAAAGAGGAAATTAAAATGTTCCTGGAAGTCAATGAAAATGAAAACACAACCTACCGGAACCTATGGGACACAGCTAAGGCAGTCTTGAGAGGAAAGTTTATAGCCATGAGTGCATATATTAAAAAGATTGAAAGATCCCAAATCAATGACCTAATGATACATCTCAAACTCCTAGAAAAACAAGAACAAGCAAATCCCAAAACAAATAGAAGGAGAGAAATAATAAAAATAAGAGCTGAAATCAACGAAATAGAAACCAAAAAAACCATACAAAGAATTAATGAAACAAAAAGTTGGTTCTTTGAAAAAATAAACAAGATCGATAGACCCCTGGCAAATCTGACTAAAATGAGGAGAGAAAAAACCCAAATTAGTAGAATCAGGAATGCAAAAGGGGAGATAACAACAAACACCATGGAAGTCCAGGAAATCATCAAAGACTACTTTGAGAACCTATATTCAAATAAATTTGAAAATCTAAAAGAAATGGACAGATTTCTAGATACATATGATCATCCAAAACTGAACCAAGAGGAAATTAATCACCTGAATAGACCTATAACACAAAATGAAATTGAAGTAGCAATCAAGAGTCTCCCCAAAAAGAAAAGTCCAGGACCTGATGGATTCTCTGCTGAATTCTATCAGACCTTTAAAGAAGAACTGATACCAACCCTCCTTAAACTGTTCCACGAAATAGAAAGGGAAGGAAAACCGCCAAACACATTTTATGAAGCCACTATTACACTTATCCCAAAACCAGGCAAAGACACCTCCAAAAAGAACTATAGGCCAATCTCCCTAATGAACATTGATGCAAAAATCCTCAACAAAATAATGGCAAATCGAATTCAGCAACACATCAAAAAGATTATTCACCACGACCAGGTAGGCTTCATCCCAGGGATGCAGGGGTGGTTCAACATACGAAAATCATTAACGTAATAAACCACATTAACAGAAGCAAAGACAAAAACCACTTGATCATCTCAATAGATGCAGAAAAAGCCTTTGATAAGATCCAACATCATTTCATGATAAAAGCTCTAAGAAAACTAGGAATAGAAGGAAAGTTCCTCAACATTATAAAAGCCATATATGACAAACCTACAGCCAGCATTATACTTAACGGAGAAAAATTAAAACCATTCCCTCTAAAATCAGGAACCAGACAAGGATGCCCACTATCTCCACTCCTATTCAACATAGTACTGGAATTCCTAGCCAGAGCAATTAGGCAAGAAGAAGGAATAAAAGGAATACAAATAGGTAAAGAAACTGTCAAAATATCCCTATTTGCAGACGACATGATCCTATACCTTAAAGACCCAAAAAACTCTACTCAGAAGCTTCTAGACATCATCAATAGCTATAGCAAGGTAGCAGGATATAAAATCAACATAGAAAAATCATTAGCATTTCTATACACTAACAATGAGCAAACGGAAAAAGAATGTGTGAAAACAATTCCATTTACAATAGCCTCAAAAAAAATCAAATACCTAGGTGTAAACCTAACAAAAGATGTGAAAGACCTCTACAAGGAAAACTATACACTTCTGAAGAAAGAGATTGAGGAAGACTATAGAAAGTGGAGAGATCTCCCATGCTCATGGATTGGTAGAATCAACATAGTAAAAATGTCGATACTCCCCAAAGTAATCTACATGTTTAATGCAATTCCCATCAAAATTCCAATGACATTCATTAAGGAGATTGAAAAATCTACTGTTAAATTTATATGGAAACACAAGAGGCCACGAATAGCCAAGGCAATACTCAGTCAAAAGAACAATGCAGGAGGTATCACAATACCTGACTTCAAACTATATTACTAAGCAATAACAATAAAAACAGCATGGTACTGGCACAAAAACAGACATGAAGACCAGTGGAACAGAATAGAGGATCCAGATATGAAGCCACACGACTATAAGCAACTTATCTTTGACAAAGGAGCTAAAAATATATGATGGAGAAATAGCAGCCTCTTCAACAAAAACTGCTGGGAAAACTGGTTAGCAGTCTGCAAAAAACTGAAACTAGATCCATGTATATCACCCTATACCAAGATTAACTGAAAATGGATCAAGGATCTTAATATCAGACCCCAAACTCTTAAGTTGATACAAGAAAGAGTAGGAAATACTCTGGAGTTAGTAGGTATAGGTAAGAACTTTCTCAATGTAACCCCAGCAGCACAGCAACTAAGAGATAGCATAGATAAATGGGACCTCATAAAACTAAAAAGCTTCTGTTCATCAAAAGAAATGGTCTCTAAACTGAAGAGAACACCCACAGAGTGGGAGAAAATATTTGCCAATTATACATCAGACAAAGGACTGATAACCAGAATATACAGGGAACTTAAAAAACTAAATTCTCCCAAAACTAATGAACCAATAAAGAAATGGGCAGGTGAACTAAACAGAACTTTCTCAAAAGAAGAAATTCAAATGGCCAGAAAACACATGAAAAAATGCTCACCATCTCTAGCAATAAAGGAAATGCAAATTAAAACCACGCTAAGATTCCACCTCACCCCTGTTAGAATAGCCATCATCAGCAACACCGCCAACAACAGGTGTTGGCGAGGATGCGGGGAAAAAGGAACCCTCTTACACTGCTGGTGGGAATGTAAACTAGTACAACCACTCTGGAAAAAAATTTGGAGGCTACTTAAAAAGCTGGACATCGATCTACCATTTGATCCAGTAATACCACTCTTGGGGATATACCCAAAAAACTGTTACTCCAGAGGCACCTGCACATCCATGTTTATTTCGGCACTATTCACAATAGCCAAGTTATGGAAACAGCCAAGATGCCCCAGCACAGACGAATGGATTAAGAAAATGTGGTATCTATACACAATGGAATTCTATGCAGCCATGAAGAAGAACGAAATGTTATCATTCGCTGGTAAATGGATGGAACTGGAGAACATCATTCTGAGTGAGGTTAGCCTGGCCCAAAAGACCAAAAATCGTATGTTCTCCCTCATATGTGGACATTAGATCAAGGGCAAACACAACAAGTGGATTGGACTATGAGCACATGATAAACGCGAGAGCACACAAGGGAGGGGTGAGGATAGGTAAGACACCTAAAAAACTAGCTAGCATTTGTTGCCCTTAATGCAGAGAAACTAAAGCAGATACCTTAAAAGCAACTGAGGCCAATAGGAAAAGGGGAACAGGTACTAGAGAAAAGGTTAGATCAAAAAGAATTAACCTAGAAGGTAACACCCATGCACAGGAAATCAATGTGAGTCAATGCCCTGTATAGCTATCCTTATCTCAACCAGCAAAACCCCTTGTTCCTTCCTATTAATGCTTATACTGTCTCTACAACAAAATTAGAGATAAGGGGAAAATAGTTTCTGCTGGGTATTGAGGGGGGGGAGCGGGAGGGGGTGGAGTGTGTGGTAAGGGAGGGGGTGGGAGCAGGGGGGAGAAATGAACCAAGCCTTGTATGCACATATGAATAATTAAAAAAAAAATTTCCCAAAAAAAAATAAATAAATAAAATAAAGTTAGAATTAACAAAAAAAAAAAAAAAAAAAGAATTAACCTAGAAGGTAACACCCATGCACAGGAAATCAATGTGAGTCAATGCCCTGTATAGCTATCCTTATCTCAACCAGCAAAAACCCTTGTTCCTTCCTATTATTGCTTATACTCTCTCTACAACAAAATTAGAAATAATGGCAAAATAGTTACTGCTGGGTATTGGGGGGGAAGAGGGAGGGGGTGGAGTGGGTGGTAAGGGAGGGGGTGGAGGCAGGGGGGAGAAATGAACCAAGCCTTGTATGCACATATGAATAATAAAAGAAAAATGAAAAAAAAAAAACAGATGTTGGCGAGGATGCGTGGAAAAAGGAACCCTCTTACACTGCTGGTGGGAATGTAGACTAGTACAACCACTCTGGAAAAAAATTTGGAGGCTACTTAAAAAGCTAGACATTGATCTACCATTTGATCCAGCAATACCACTCTTGGGGATATACCCAAAAGACTGTGACTCAGGTGACTCCAGAGGCACTTGCACATCCATGTCTATTGTGGCACTACTCACAATAGCCAAGTTATGGAAACAGCCAAGATGCCCCACCACTGACGAATGGATTAAGAAAATGTGGTATCTATACACAATGGAATTTTATGCAGCCATGAAGAAGAACGAAATGTTATCATTCGCTGGTAAATGGATGGAATTGGAGAACATCATTCTGATTGAGGTTAGCCTGGCCCAAAAGACCAAAAATCGTATGTTCTCCCTCATATGTGGACATTAGATCAAGGGCACACACAACAATGGGATTGGACTTTGAGCACATGATAAAAGCGAGAGCACACAAGGGAGGAGTGAGGATAGGTAAGACACCTAAAAAACTAGCTAGCATTTGTTGCCCTTAACGCAGAGAAACTAAAGCAGATACCTTAAAAGCAACTGAGGCCAATAGGAAAAGGGGACCAGGAACTAGAGAAAAGGTTAGATCAAAAAGAATTAACCTAGAAGGTAACACACACACACAGGAAATCAATGTGAGTTACTCCCTGTATAGCTATCCTTATCTCAACCAGCAAAAACCCTTGTTCCTTCCTATTATAGCTTATACTCTCTCTACAACAAAATTAGAAATAATGGCAAAATAGTTTCTGCTGGGTATTGAGGGGGTTGGGGGGAGAGGGTGGGGGCGGAGTGGGTGGTAAGGGAGGGGGTGGGGCGGGGGGGAGAAATGACCCAAGCCTTGTATGCACATATGAATAATAAAAGAAAAAGAAAAATAAATAAAATAAAATAAATGCAAAGCAATTATGTGTTCAAAATTAGAAATAAATCCTTTTTAAAGCAATGCATGTGTTTTTGAAAAACACAAACGTAAGAAAAAATTCAGTGGTACTATATATGAGATCATAAAAAATGCTTCATGCTTTTCATATCTTGTTATAACCCCAATATTTTCTGACTTGTGATTAGACTCTCTTTTTAAGGAGAGGTAGAATTGAAACAAATCCTGTCATGCAGTCATATGAAATCTTGCAGTACATTTTGCCTTGTACTAAAAAACAACTACTGTTTCTGAGTGCTTTAAATCCTATTAACTTGAATGTTTTTATTTCAACCAGTATGTGACCGAAGCTTGTCTTTTTTTCTGCCAAATATTACTTTTTTATTATTGTGCTGGGTGGGGGTACATTGTGGCATTTATGAAAGTTCTTACTATATATCAAATATATCATAGTTGAATTCACCACCTCCACCACTCTTCTTCATCTTCTCCTTCCCCAGTCCGGGAATAGTTTCAACAGGTCTCATTTTTTCCATTTACATACATGTGTACACAATATTTGCACCGTATTCACCCTCCCACACCCTTTCCCCACCTCTACCCCTCCCACTGCTACCAATTCCCCCACCCCCAGCAGGACCTGTTGTGCCTTCCTTTTCTCTGATGTTGTAAAAGAAAAAACAATGACATTTTTTTTTGTTTAAGACAGCTCTACAGTGAGTTTTCCTTGTGACATTTCCATGTATATATGTATTATAACCTGAATTGGTTCATCTCCTCTATTTTTCTTCTATCTACCTTAGCCCCCTTCTTATGATGATTTCAACTGGTTTTAAAATTCTATATTCATTCTTCTATAGAAGGTACTTCAACCATTTTCACCTTCTTTACTTCCTTCTTTTACCCTACCCCTCTCATATGTGACCTCCCCTTAGTGTGACCTCCCCTTAGTGTGACCTGTTTTTCATAATATTGCTGTATTTGTTTTAGGTCTATATTCCACATATGAGAGAAAATGAGACTTTTGGCCTTCTGAACCTGGCTAACTTCACTTAAGATGATGTTCTCCTGTTCCATCCATTTACCTGCAAATGACAAAATTTCATTTTTCTTTGTGACTGAATAAAATTCCATTGTGTATAGGGGCCACATTTCTTAATCCATTCATCAGTTGTAGGACATCTTGGCTGTTTCCATAGCTTGGCTATTGTGACTAATGCTGCAGTAAACATGGGTGCACAGGTGCCTTTATTGTAGCCTGGCAGTTCCTTCAGGTGTATCCCTAGTAGTGAAATTGCTGGAAGCTTGCCTTTAAAAGATATTTACTGAAGTATAATTTATGCAGTGAAAATGCACAAATTGTGTGCTGCATTTTGATGAATTTCTGATAAGCTGAATAAACCCACATAATGAAGAAACAAGATCTTGCCAGCCCCCTGGAAGGATGTGCTTCCTTGTGACTCCTCAAGATTGGAATCAAGCTCTCACTCTCACATACTTTCTAACATCCTTCTGACCTGAGTTGGCCTTTTTACAACTAAACATAAATAGAGTCATATACTATGCAGTCAATTTTTGCTTGGATTATTTTGCTGAACATCATGCTCGTGAGACTGACCCACTGTTGAAAGTCTTTTGAGTTTAAATCATTATCATTTTGTGGTACGAATTTCTCAAAATGTTACCAGTCTGAAATCTCCTGGCGGGCATGTGAGTAGTTTCTATTTGGGGTAATTTTATGAACAGTCCCATAAAAATACTTTGTACGTCCTTTGATGAACACGTGTTCACATTCTGGTCAGGACAGATTTCTAGGTGAAGAGATATACATATATTCAGGTTTAGCTGTAATGCCAAATGCACCTTTGGAAGACCAAAGTGATTTTATTAATTTCCTCATACCAACAGTGTGTGTGACTTGGTTCCTCTGTAATCCTCACTCATCTCTGGCACCACTTTCTTTTTCATTTTGTTCATTTTGGTGGGAGAAACTGGCCTTTCTTTTCAGTGAAATTTCTTGTCTAGACATAGTGGCTAATTAATGGTTAATCATAACATTGCAGCCTTTCCTTAAGTTTTGATTGCCATTTGAAAATGACACATTTTCATTGTCAAATGTGACAGCTAATACTACTGGTTGTATATGATGCAATTATGCACACCCTTATTTTCTTTGATTCAAAGCACTCAATTAGATAGAACCCTAGTCTTTTCTGTATTTGGCCAACAGTAATCTAAAAACAAATTCATCATACCAATACATTAAGTTCTTAATGCATTACCTCTGAGGATTCTTCCCTTCTTGTGCTGTTAATCAATACTTAAATTTTAAAAATTGAATAAATTTAGAAAAAAGTTTAGAGTCCACCAGTAAACATCATGTCATTCCTTACAAGGACAGTGATCATATTAGGTGTGGTGGTACACACCTATAATTATTTTATATAAATATAAATTATAAATAATTATAATAGCATATATATTATTTATATAAATATTGTGTCATTCCTTACAAGTAGGGTGATCATGCTGGGTGTGATGGTACACACCTATAATCCCAGCATTTGGGAGGCTGAAGCAAAAAGATCCTGAGTTTGAGGCCAACCTGGGCTACAAAGCAAGACCCTATCTCAAAACCACAATAACAACAACAACAAAAAAAAAAGTGTCAAAACATAAAGTACTATTCCTTTCAGGTTATCTGGGATTGCACTCCTGGTTTACAGCTCTTGCTCTGACCAGGTGTCCTTTTCACAAAAAGTGTCCTAGTTTGGATGACATATTACACAAACACCCAGCTCATACAAAAGCAGACTCCCACTATTCTGCTTAGTTAACCAAGAATCCATTCTTGATTTGAAGGGTTTGGAGCCTGGAGTGATTTTCTACTTGAGGTTTTCCTGACTTAGTTCATAATGAACAGAATATTCTGCTAAAAGGAACATTATTTTGGGAACAGAAATACTTTCCTGTTGACATAGTAATATGCAATGTCAAAGCTGGTCCCATAAACTATGTTCAGGCTTCCATATTTGACCTTTGTGCTGCTTTGAGATCATTTCAAAATGGACTCATTGTTGCCTTCACTGCTTGCAAACAAGAATCACTTCGTAGATGGGGGGCCTCTCTCAATAATATCGTTAAAAATATCTCACCATTTGATTTATTTACTTTGTTACATTTTCTCTCAAGACAGCACATGTTTTGTGAGCTTTTTTAAATAAATCTTCATTACCATTCAAATACCCTTTTAAGATGATCGACATCACATATTTAGTGCCCTTTGATAATGCAATCCAGAAAAACCTGAGACAAAATAAGAGCAAGTACATGTAAATAATGTCAATGTTGAAATTCTCTGTGAAACCTGTATCCATTTGATTCAGTTTTTGGGTCTACTCATTGACAGTTATTTGTACTTATTTATGGGCTATGGTACAATAATTTGATACATATGTGTAATGACCAAATTGAGGCAACTAGCATTTGTACCTCCTCAAAGATTGATCATTTCTATGTGTTAGGAACCTTCAGATCTTCTTTTGTACTTATATTGACAAATATCATACATTGTTGTACACTACAGTCACCCCATGGAACTATGGAACCCCAGAGTTCATTCCTCCCAACTGTGCTGTGGTGCCCCTTATCTAATCTGTCTCCATCCCCTTTCCTCTCAGTCTCTGGAGACCAATGTTCCACTCTTCCACGCAATCAGTGTTTTAGTTTCTACAAATGAGTAAGAACATGCAGTATTTGTTTTTGTAGGCTGGCTTGTTTCACTCAACATATGTTCTTGTACTGAATTCTTAGATTTATGTGGTTTATGATATGATGAGTTTGCCCTGAATGGTTTCTGCTTTATCATAATAAAATAGGTATATAATCTTACAACACTGACCTGGGATAAAACATATCTCAAGAGAGACAATCAGCTTCCTCATGAGAAATATGGATCCGGTAACTAAGGGACAAATTTGGCCTTATTTTATGACCATATAACCTGGTAGGAAGCCCACATATGTGGCCAATTGGTTGTTGTGCTCTTCTGTATCTTCCATCCATGTCTCAATGAACAGTAGCCAGGCTCCTCTGGAGGAAGAACTCCAGCTGGAGGAAGGTTTAGTAACAACAGATGTGCACACTCAGGCCCATGCTGTGGATTACAGCTGCTCAAAACAATAGCTGTATTACACCTATGTTATCATCCCTCTACACTCCTGAGTCAGAGATGATTCTAACCTGCA
Source organism: Castor canadensis (assembly GCF_047511655.1). Taxonomy (NCBI): domain Eukaryota; kingdom Metazoa; phylum Chordata; class Mammalia; order Rodentia; family Castoridae; genus Castor; species Castor canadensis. The sequence goes on along the minus strand of NC_133401.1, from coordinate 51,636,470 downwards.
GACCAGTGGTCTCAGGGGTTCTCAGCAAAGAGGATGTAGAATGAATAGTGAGGATTATAGGGATGGTCATTAAAACAGAAATACTACCAGATGTTAATTAAGTGATGGCAAAATGTAAACCACGCAGAAAGATTGCACCTGAATAATCACTAATAAGAGTGTCTGAAAGTCTATCCATTTACCTGCTATTGAGTGAATAGACCTGTTTATTGTTCTCTACATACTCCATTTTACTTCTTGTAGCATGGCATTTTGGTGCATGATTGGAGCTCTGAATTCAGATACAACTGACTTTGAATCCATGTGACTTTGGATGGGTTATATTATCTCTCAAAGGTACTATGAAGGTAATAATTATAACAGCTATTTCATATTATTTTCTTACAGGTTTATTGAAGTAATGCACATAAAGTGCTTATAACATGGCATAGTACATAGCAAATATTCCACAACTGGCAGTTAGAAATTATCACGTATACTCTTACTCATGCTAGACAGTACTCTAGAAAGCAAAAAGTTGCTAACGACAACAACAAAACCCGAGGAACTCTAGAAAATTCTCTAGGGTTACTAGTTACCAAATTTTGACAACTTTTATTCAGGCTTTTCTGAATGTAACTGAGTTATTAATTGCAAACAAACACAAAGTTGGAGGCACACTAGTCAAAAATCACACATACAGCAAATGACGTTAATAATGGTGTGGCTTGGTATTTCCTGATGACCCTCCTCCCTGGGAGGTTGTAACAAAGGGTCAGTCAGGCAGGACCAAGGATCATGTTCAAGTCCAACATTCTCTGTCCATCCCTTGACAGTTCTTCCCACACGCTATACTATGATCTTCCAGGTACAAGTTCTGAACTACTTCCTAAATGAAGATTTTGAGCAAGACATCTAAATTTTCCACCTTATCTTTCTTTATTATAATCAAGGGTAGAAACAGTGCACTACAGTGAGATTGTCGTGAAGGATAAACAAGAAAGTGGCTGGCATATTGCACAGAGAAAATAAAAGCCACCTGTGCTTCATTGGTCACCAACTCTGAAATGGGTTTACCATTAACAACTTTAGGTTATTTCTGGTGTGTGTGTGTAATGCCATAACTTGAAGTAGTGGTTGCTAGTCACTACTTCCATACATTGGTGGAGGCCTGCAATCCAGGAGGCTTGGTCTCTTTCCAAATGCTACATGTGGCCGAACACCTGCCTAGCAAGCATGAGGCCCTGAGGGTCAAACCCCAGTATTTCCAAAAATAAAAAAAGAAAGAAAGAAAAAAAATCAGTCTAGCAATTTTAGGAAAATGTGAATTGCCTCCAAAGGATAAGGTTTGGTTATAATTTTATTAACATCTAGATTGTTACACAAGTAAAAGTTACATAATAGTTGGGAGTATTAAATATTAAAAGTAACAATTATGTTTTCATTTCTATGTGTGTGAATTACAATATATAAACTAGTGTCTGAGGGAAGGTAACAATGGGGAATAGTAAATACAAAAATATCAAAAACAGGATTATCTTAAATTGTTGAAATGTATTTAAATTTTGGATATATGTGCAAAATACATGAATGCATTTTGAACTTGAGGTCATTCATTAATTCCTATGCTAAGTTAAATAATGGCCTGAATATTTGACCTTAGGAAGCTGTGGGGTTAGATTGGGTTGGTGTTAGCTTCCCTTGCTATTTCAAATTCTTTTCTTCAATTTGTTTTGACTTAAATATTATTAATCAATTGCACTTAATTTTGTGAGAACTTTGCCCATTCTGACTAGCTCTGGCCAGAGATAATGATCTGCTTCAGGTATACAGAGAAGAATTAGAACCCACTGAATGTGCTCCCATCTACTTTCTTCTAGATTTTCTTCTGACTTGCTAGAATTTCCTGCATTTCCTGAATTGTGGGATTTACTTTTCTCTTTCCCCTGACAAAGAAAAAGTCTTTCATTCTCATACACAGACGTATAATACACGGAAGATTTAGTTTCTATCAGAGACCAAAGATGTAGTTAAGAGTAAACTCAAAAATAAGTACAGTAGGTATGTGGTAATTAGTTTATTTATCCATTCCACAATGAATAAATATCTCAAAACATCATATTGCACACCATAAATACTCAGTTTTTGTCATAAAAATGGTTGAGAATATGCTTGATAATCTTCAAAACAGTGAAAATTAAATATTGAAATTTATGATTATATATGCATAAGAAATATCTAGAATTTAACAATGATGTTTTTGGGTAAGCCAAAAAATATGGGTATCTTAATGTGAGAATGACAATTGCATTGAAGATATATTTTTATTTTTATTTCTCTTATTTTAGCTTTTACCACTTAAGAATTTTATAATACAAATCAACAACTGTGTGCATACTGTAGTGCACTACAGTATATTAACTGATCCTACACACACTTTATAAGTTATATTTGTGGCAAGTTAAATTTGTATTTTAATGGTGGATCTTTACTTTTGTACAGACTATTTCATTCAAACCAAACTCTCAATTATTGAAAATATTTAAAATTACACAGTTACAGCAAAGTGTAGATAGAAAGGTACAAGAATGGGAGAGAGTTTATGAAACACACAAAAGAAAAAAGCACAATGAAGAAAACATATTTCAAAAGATCAGAGATCAGGTTTATTTCATGTGGCAAATCTGGCCACATGAACAACAATTGCCTCTGGTCCCCCAAGAATGGTGGACAAGCTAAAACTTTCCACAAGTTTGTGTGTGTGTGTGTGTGTGTGTATGTGTGTGTGTGTGTGTTTGTGTGTGTAGCATTTCTGAGTTTGGATCTGGGATGGAGCTAGTAATTTATGTCCAAGACCCAACTTCTGTGAAAATGTCATTCTACTTTCCACTGCCTACCCCTCATCCTTCACCATCACATGGATACAGACCAAGTTTATGTGATATAAGTCAACTGAAGTGAAAATGACACCTTGTTCTATCAAATATATATAATTTACATGTTTGGAAAAGGGGGTGTGCTCTCCTTTAATGTGCAGGAGAGGCCAACATGAAGGAGAGGAGAATTTGGGGATTCAAGTCCTGCTAACATGCAGGTGCATGAGCCAGGTGTGTGGTTCTGTCCACAGAGTCCTGAGTCTTGTTACAACAGACTTCCCATGCCTGGGACACTGGTACCACTGTGATTGGTGACTGGGCATGATGCTGCACCTCAGCTACGGGGAGAGGAAGGCCTCGATGCCCACCATACAGGCATTTGGTCTTACACTTGGCATCAAAAAGGTAATGAAAAGCCTATAGTTTTATGTTGTCTTTTTCAAATTTCCATTAACCCATAAAATAACCAATACCATAGCTCTTATGATTACTGCTCCTCCATCAAAGCCAATTTCTTTCTTTCTTCTTTCCTTCCTTCCTTCCTCCCTTCTCTTCCCTTCCCTTCCCTTCCCTCTCTCTCTTTTGCTTTCTCTTTCTTTTTGGTGGTACTGGGGTTTGCACTCAGAGCTTCACATTTGATAGGCAAGCACTCCAGCACTTAAGCCACCAACCCCCCACACAACTATTTTGTGCTGGTAATTTTGGGAGATAGGGTCTCAATTTTTGCCCAGGCCAGCCTGGACCGTGATCTTTCACCCATCACTGCACTCTGCTTTTTTCCACTGGGATGGTGTCTGGCAAACTTTTTGGTCTGGGTTGGCCTGGAACCCTGATCCCCTGGATCTCAGCCTCCCAAGTAGCTAGGATGATAGGCATGAGCTGCTTGCACCAAATCTACCCCAGCTTTTTAAAAATTATTTTTATTGTTGTGCTGGGTGGGGGCACATTGTAGCATTTACAAAAGTTCTTACAATGCAGCAAATACATTGTACTTGAATTTCCCCACACCCACATTACCCTCTTTCACATCCTCACACCACCCCACCCTGATTCCTGGAACAGTTTCAACAGGTATTATTTTTGTACTTACATACATGTGTATACATTGTTTCCACCATATTCATCCTCCCACCCCTTTCCCTGCCACCTCCTTCCCTAGGTGCCAGCCTTCCCCCCCATCCCTTGATAGAAACTGTTCATCCTCCTGTTCTCCAATTTTGTAGAAGAAAAAGCATAAAAGAAAATAAATAAGATAGTTGAGGGATTCCAAGATGGCAGCTAGAAGGAGGAAGCAGAAAGCGTGCCTCCTAAAGTAAAATCTCGGAGAGACACTGGAGATACACCTTACAGGAAAAACCACTGAGAAGAGGCAAAACTTTGAGTCCTCCACACCTCCAGTTTGCGCATAGCATCTCCACTTCATGTTAAATGGAGAAACCAGGAGGGCTCCCGCACTGCCGCCAGACGGCAGTACCCAGATGGCTTGGGAGGAAGCAGATCACAAGGTGAGCTAAGTGACACACAGTACTCCCACAGACAACACTGGGCCAGATCAGCATAGCCCCCTGGACAGACCTTTTTTCCATCTACAGAAAAAAGAAAAAAAAAGCTGAATAATAAGCAATAACAACAAAAAAGACACATAGCAAAGAGGGCGGGCCACCCTGAGCACTGAAGCAGGGGGAGGGGAAATCCCTCACAACAAGCCAGCTGAAGAAGGCAAGAGTGGTGACACATGCCCAGCAACCAGGAGCGGGAAAGCTTGTGAAAGTGGTGGTGGAAGGAAAACTCCACAGGAGAGGTGGGAAGACCCACTTCCCATGTGAGCTGTAAATAAACAAGCTGGATGGAGAAGGCAGGAGCGGTGGCACACACCCAGAAATCAGGAGCCAGAAAGCTTGTAAAATTGGCGGTAGGAAGAAAACTCCACAGGAGAGGGGGGAAGACCCAGTTCCCATGTAAACTGTAAATAAATACTCAGGCCTGAGAAAGCTGGTGCAGTGTCACCTCCCCTGGTCCTATGGGACACAGCAAAGGCAGTCCTGAGAGGAAAGTTTATAGCCATGAGTGCATATATTAAAAAGACTGAAAGATCCCAAATCAATGCCCTAATGATACATCTCAAACTCCTAGAAAAACAAAAACAAGCAAATTCCAAAACAAATAGAAGGAGAGAAATAATAAAAATAGGAGCTGAAATCAATGAAATGGAAACCAAAAAAACCATACAAAGAATTAATGAAACAAAGTTTGTTCTTTGAAAAAATAAACAAGATCAACAGACCCCTGGCAAACCTGACTAAAATGAGGAGAGAAAAAACCCAAATTAATAGAATCAGGAATGCAAAAGGGGAGATAACAACAAACAACATGGAAGTCCAGGAAATCATCAGAGACTACTTTGAGAACCTATATTCAAATAAATTCAAAAATCTTAAAGAAATGGACAGATTTCTAAATACATATGATCATCCAAAACTGAACCAAGAGGATATTAATCACCTGAATAGATCTATAACACAAAATGAAATTGAAGCAGGAATCAAGAGTCTCCCCAAAAAGAAAAGCCCAGGACCTGATAGATTCTCTGCTAAATTCTATCAGACCTTTAAACAAGAACTGATACCAACCCTCCTTAAACTGTTCCACGAAATAGAAAGGGAAGGAAAACTGCCTAACACATTTTATGAAGCCAGTATTACACTTATCCCAAAACCAGACAAAGACACCTCCAAAAAGGAAAACTATAGGCCAATCTCCTTAATGAACATTGATGCAAAAATCCTCAATAACATAATGGCAAACTGAATTCAACAACACATCAAAAAGATTATTCACCACGACCAAGTAAGCTTCATTCCAGGAATGCAGGGGAGGTTCAACATACAAAAATCAATAAACGTAATAAACCACATTAACATAAGCAAAGACAAAAAACACTTGATCATCTCAGTAGATGCAGAAAAGCCTTTGATAAGATCCAACACAATTTCATGACAAAAGCTCTAAAAAAACTAGGAATAGAAGGAAAGTTCCTCAACATTATAAAAGCTATATATGACAAACCTACAGCCAGCATTATACTTAATGGAGGAAAAACTGAAACCATTCCCTCTAAAATCAGGAAATAGACAAGGATGCCCACTATCTCCACTCCTATTCAACATAGTACTGGAATTCCTAGCCAGAGCAATTAGGCAAGAAGAAGGAATAAAAGGAATACAAATAGGTAAAGAAACTGTCAAAATATCCCTATTTGCAGACGATATGATCCTATACTTTAAAGACCCAAAAAACTCTACTCCAAAGCTCCTAGACACCATCAATAGCTATAGCAAAGTAGCAGGATATAAAATCAACATAGAAAAATCATTAGCATTTCTATACACTAATAATGAACAAACTGAGAAAGAATATATGAAAACAATTCCATTTACAATAGCCTCAAAAAAAAACAAATACCTTGGTGTAAACCTAACAGAGGATGTGAATGACCTCTACAAGGAAAACTATAAACTTCTGAGGAAATAGATTAAGGAAGACTATAGAAAGTGGAGAGATCTCCCATGCTCATGGATTGGTAGAATCGACATAGTAAAAATATCAATACTCCCAAAAGTAATCTACATGTTTAATGCAATTCCCATCAAAATCCCAATGACATTCATCAGAGAGATTGAAAAATCTACTGTTAAATTTATATGCAAATACAAGAGGCCACAAAGAGCCAAGGCAATACTCAGTCAAAAGAACAATGCTGGAGGTATCACGATACCTAACTTCAAACTATATTACAAAGCAATAACAATAAAAACAGCATGGTACTGGCACAAAAACAGACATGAAGACCAGTGGAACAGAATAGAGGACCCAGATATGAAGCCACACAACTATAACCAACGTTCTTTGACAAAGGCGCTAAAATTATACGATGGAGAAAAAGACAGCCTCTTCAACAAAAACTGCTGGGAAAACTGGTTAGCAGTCTGCAAAAAACTGAAAACTAGATCCATGTATATCACCCTATACCAATATTAACTCAAAATGGATTAAGGATCTTAATATCAGACCACAAACTCTAAAGTTGGTACAGGAAAGAGTAGGAAATACTCTTGAATTAATAGGTATAGGTAAGAACTTTCTCAATGGAACCCCAACAGCTCAGCAACTAAGAGATAGCATACATAAATGGAACCTCATAAAACTAAAAAGTTTCTGCTCAACAAAAGAAATGGTCTCTAAACTGAAGAGAACACCCACAGAGTGGGAGAAAATATTTGCCAGCTACACATCAGACAAAGGACTGATAACCAGAATATATAGGGAACTTAAAAAACTAAATTCTCCCAAAATTAATGAACCAATAAAGAAATGGGCAAGTGAACTAAACAGAACTTTCTCAAAAGAAGAAATTCAAATGGCCAAAAAACACATGAAAAAGTGCTCACCATCTCTCACAGTAAAGGAAATGCAAATTAAAACCACACTAAGATTCCACCTCACCCCTGTTAGAATAGCCATCATTAGCAACACCATTAACAACAGGTGTTGGCAAGCATGTGGGGAAAAAGGAACCCTCTTACACTGCTGTTGGGAATGTAAACTAGTACAACCACTCTGGACAAAATTTGCAGGCTACTTAAAAAGCTAAACATTGATCTACCATTTGATCCATCAATACCACTCTTGGGGATATACCCAAATACTGTGACACAAGTTACTCCAGAGGCACCTGCACACCCATGTTTATTGCAACACTAATCACAATAGCCAAGTTATGGAAACAGCCAAGATGCCCCACTACTGATGAATGGATCAAGAAAATGTGGTATTTATATGCAATGGAATTTTATGCAGCCATGAAGAAGAACGAAATGTTATCATTCACTGGTAAACGGATGGAATTAGAGAACATCATTCTGAGTGAGGTTAGCCTGGCCCAAAAGACCAAAAATCATATGTTCTCCCTCATATGCGGACATTAGATCAAAGGCAAACACAACAATGGGATTGGACTTTGAGCACATGATAAAAGCAAAAGCACACAAGGGAGATATGAGGATAGGTAAGACACCTAAAAAACTAGCTAGCATTTGTTGCCGTCAACACAGAGAAACTAAAGCAGATACTTTAAAGCAATTGAGGCCATAGGAGAAGGGGACCAGGAACTAGAGAAAAGGTTAGATCAAGAAGAATTAACCTAGATGGTAACACACATGCACAGGAAATCAATGTGAGTTACTCCCTGTATAGCTATCCTTATCTCAACTAGCAAAAACCCTTGGTTCTTCCTATTATTGCTTATACTCTCTCTACAACAAAATTAGAGATAAGGGCAAAATAGTTTCTGCTGGGTAGCAAGGGGGTGGGGGGGAGAGGGAGGGGGTGTGGGTAAGGGAGGGGTTGGGAGAACAGGGTAGAAATGACCCAATCATTGTATGCACATATGAAAAAAAAAGAAAATAAATAAGAGAAATATAGTGTTTTTGCTAGTTTGAGATAAAGATAGCTACACATGGAGTTTCCTTCTGTTGTTTCCATGCATATATATATTACAACCCCAACTGGTTCCTATCTACCAGTCCTCTTCACTCTTCCCTAGTCCACTTCCTGTGATGGCCCTGGCCAGTTAAAATTTCTATATTCATTCCTGTACAGTGAGCACATTAACCACATTCAAGGGTTTCCTTCCCTTGCCCTATCCCTCCCGGGCACCGCCTCCCCTTAGTGTGACCTGTGTCCCATAACATTGCTGCATTTGTTTTAGGTCTATAATCCGCATGTGCATATGAGAGAGGACATGCAGCTCTTGGCCTTCTGAGCCTGGCCAACTTTACCTAACATGATGTTCTCCAGTTCCATCCATTTATCTGCAAATGACAAAATTTCATTCTTCTTTGTGGCTGAGTAAAATTTCATGGCAGATAAATACCACATTTTCTTAATCCGTTCTTCAGCAGTGGCGCATCATGGCAGTTTCCAAAGCTTGGCTATTGTGAATAGTGCTGCAATAAACACGTCCACCCCAGCTTCTTAATTAGCCTCATATTGTTCTCAACAGTGCAGTCCGCTGCTGCTATTCCCAGTTCCTTGGACAATTGGGGGAAATTTTAATAGTCACACTTCTGCTGCATGCAGAACCCTTTGCCAACCATCCAAAAGGGAATTCGGGTCCAGAATTCACTTTAGAGCCTGCATTTTTTTACCACTCTTTCACCAATGGTCGTAGGTGAGGTTTTAGAATCTGAGGAACAGATTCTAAGATAGAGATTGGTTTGTTTGAGGTTCATTAGGGAATGCCCTCCTGGGACCAATACCTACAACTGAGCAAAGGAGTCAAAATTGTGTGAAGTGAGATATAAGTTCTTATGCAATTACAACAGAGACCCCCATAATTCCATGGGAACCCTGGCAAAAATTTTCCAAATTGCAGCCAATGGGTAGAACATCAGGACCCTCCCCTAGGAGGTGCCTGTGGATGAAAGTTCTAAACCTGGATCAGGCAGCTCCCTTTGACCTCTAGACGGGATGGTTTTTGTTTTTGTTGTTTAATGCTACTCAGTAGACAGACAAGTTGATCCCAAGAACACAAGTTAATATATGTTGTGTGACTCCATGACTGGAAATGACAAAGGTCTCACAACTTAGTTAGACCTGCTCCCTGTAGTGCTGTGCTTACTTATTCACTCAATAAATGACTCCTGACACTTAATCCAGAAGACAGGTTGGCATCTTTGGTATTGTACCATTAGTAGTAGAAGTTATATTCAGCCACATGTTGGTACTTTTATTTTATTTTAGAATGAGAGGAAGTTTATTACATATTTTATATAAAAACATAACCAATCAATTCAAAGGTCATTTATGTCCTTTTCTCTGTGGCAGACACAGTGGTCATTATTGATGATATGTTTCAAGGCAGTTTCCCTAAGTCGTCCCCTTACACTGGAACTGGTTTTCCATTCGTAATTCTCCTTGATGGAACTTCAGCTAAATTTATCCTGTTTTTATTTTTGTCATCTTAGTAAACAAGATTTACTTAGATTTATTGATTAGTAGGCAGTAACTGGCCATTGAATTCGATTCTATCTTCCACTTAGAAACCTTGCAGTTTTTCTTACCATACTCAAGTTATCTCAATATTGTTTAACCCATCCCAAGTATTAATTGTGCTTTTTATCACATTTGAAATTCATATGATAATTTTCAAGTATAGAAATGCACATTGCACTCTAATCTCTATCATGTATCAGATATATTTCACATTGCAAGCAGCTTTTGAAGATAGCAAAATGTTAATCCTAAGAACATCACATTTAGAAAAGTCAATACAGTCATTAGAGAATTTTCTGAAAGCTGTTTATTTTCACACACACCTAAGCACATGCAGGGTTCTGCATCAGTCTGGTGCATGAGAGACTTTCTGTGCTGATGGCAGGCAAATCCTTCACTCACTTTTAAGTGGGTATTGGTTTGAAGCCCGCATCACACGATTTCTTTTTTATTAGCAAATATTAATTGTGCAAAGGGATTTCAGAGTGATATTTCTATACATGCATTTAAGGTGCTTTGATCAAGTACACCCCCTCTATTACTTTTTCTTAACCCCCTGCCCCATTTAAACAATTTTATCAGGTTCTATTATTTTGTTTTCATACCTGCATACTTTGATCATGTTCACACAATTTCTATAAAGTCTAATAGTTATAGACAACTTTGAACAAAGACTAAATCTTGAGTTCTGAATTACAATTTTCCATGAAAGTACTAAATTACTAAAGTAGGAGCCATCAATTTTCTGATTGGTCATAAAATATTTTACCTGTTAGACTGATAAGATGCAAAATATAGATCATAGATAGATGATAGATAGATGATAGAAGTTCAAATTTTAATCATAGGAAATTAAGCAAGAATTTGGCCATCTGTTTACTTGAGCAGATTTCCTCTTCTGAATTTCATTTTTGAACAATTATGCTCAACAACTAAATGCTATTGAAAACCAGTATGTGGGTGCCTACTTGAGGTGAATCATGAAATACTGATAGTGTTTCCAAAGTATTAGATTTTTAAAAGGTATTGTGGAAGTTTCTGGTTATTTGTAATACATGGGGTTGTTTGAGGGCAAAAAATATTTCAAGTTTTTTAAAAAGAAATTAAGAAATAATGTAGCTATATTTTGTTTCACAAAGTAATTGGACATAAAGTAGGAAATCTTATAAATAACACATATGTGTGTGTATATATATTTATATATATTCATTGCTAGAAAGAAAATAAGCAATGAGAGACTGGCACTGGTGTACAGATTGAGGGACACAGCTCCATCAGCTGGGCAGCAGTTTTATCTGCAGCCAAATTGAAAGGAGGGGGCTGTAGGGAACCCAGCAATGGTGGTCATAGACTAGAGAATTAAACAGAAATGTAGACCATTGTTTCCAAGTAAGCTTACAGCGTCTGTTCATTATGTGGATGAGTAATGATGCTTGGATTTGAGAGAAAGAAATAATATGTCCCAACTGGTTAGTGGAGTTGAGTAGAGGCATCCAGATGAATTGCCATTAGGAGTCCACACTGTCCCTCAACTTCTGTGGTGTGTCACCAATGGAGTTGGAGTCCCAGAAAAAGACAGGAATTAACAGTTGGCTCCAATCCTAAGGAATATACACTCTCAGTACTAAAATAAGCCCTATTCCAAGATGAAAAGAAAAGAACCAGAAGGCTCTTATAGCAAGGACCATGATACGGGATCAAAGAAAAACATCACTTTCATCATAGGGCATTACAGTCCATGAGTGTGGTTCAGGGCTGTGGAGCAATGCAGAGGCTATGATTCTTGTGAGAACAAGAGCAGCATTTGGAGGCTACATGGGTCAAGGGATCCAGTTCAGTAATAGGACACATGACTGTACATGGGGATTGATGATATCACATGGGTGTGCATGGGGATTAATGGTGTCACATGACTACACATGGGGACTGATGATGTCACTTGACTGTGCATGGAGATCGATGTCACATGACTCCACATGGCAATTGATATCACTGGACCACATGGGGATTGATGTCAACATCCAGCAACTATTAGCATGATCCAGGTTGCATGGTAGAATTCACAATGGTATGCTAGATCTTTGACCAATTTAGAAGCATACATCCAGAATCACAGCATAAGTGGGGAAAGAGAGTGGGTACCAGAGCCTTCACTTGCTTCTATTGGTCTAGATTAGAACTGAGTCTCTGTGGGTATCATAAGAATGTAAGGCTCTATCTCCACTCATAATAAACATAGTACTGGAATTCATAGCCAGAGCATTTAGGCAAAAAGGAATAAAAGGAATACCAATTGGTAAAGAAACTGTCAAAATATCCCTATTTGCAGATGATATGATCCTATACATTAAAGTCCCAAAAAACTCTACTCCAAAGCTCCTAGATACCATCAATAGCTATAGCAAGGTAGCAGGATATAAAATCAACATAGAAAAATCATTAGCATTTCTATACACTAATAATGAACAAACTGAGAAAGAATATATGAAAACAATTCCATCTACAATAGCCTCAAAAAAAATCAAATACCTTGGTATAAACCTAACAGAGGATGTGAACAACCTCTACAAAGAAAACTATAAACTTCTGAGGAAATAGATTAAGGAAGACTATAGAAAGTGGAGAGATCTCCCATGCTCATGGATTGGTAGAATCGACATAGTAAAAATGTCTACACTCCCAAAAGTAATCTACATGTTTAATGCAATTCCCATCAAAATCCCAATGACATTCATCAGAGAGATTGAAAAATCTACATTGAAATATTCATTGCCTTGCCATGAATAGCCAAGGCAATACTCAATCAAAAGAACAATGATGGAGGTATCACAATACCCGACTTCAAACTGTATTACAAAGCAATAACAATAAAAACAGCATGGTACTGGCACAAAAACAGACATGAAGACCAGTGGAACAGAATAGAGGACCCAGATATGAAGCCACACAACTATAACCAACTTGTCTTTGACAAAGGCACTAAAAATATACGATGGAGAAAAGACAGCCTCTTCAATAAAAACTGCTGGGAAAACTGGCTAGCAGTCTGCAAAAAACTGAAAACTAGATCCATGTATATCACCCTATACCAATATTAACTCAAAATGGATCAAGGATCTTAATATCAGACCCCAAACTCTAAAGTTGATACAGGAAAGAGTAGGAAATACTCTGGAATTAATAGGTATAGGTAAGAACTTTCTCAATGGAACCCCAGCAGCACAGCAACTAAGAGATAGCATAGATAAATGGGACTTTATAAAACTAAAAAGTTTCTGCTCAACAAAAGAAATGGTCTCTAAACTGAAGAGAACACCCACAGAGTGGGAAAAAATATTTGCCAGCAACACATCAGACAAAGGAGTGATAACCAGAATGTATAGGGAACTTAAAAACTAAATTCTCCCAAAACTAATGAACCAATAAAGAAACGGGCAAGTGAACTAAACAGAACTTTCTCAAAAGAAGAAATTCAAATAGCCAAAAAACACATGAAAAAATGCTCACCATCCCTAGCAATAAAGGAAATGCAAATTAAAACCACACTAAGATTCCACCTCACCCCTGTTAGAATAGCCATCATTAGCAACACCACTAACAGGTGTTGGCAAGGATGTGGGGAAAAAGGAACCCTCTTACACTGCTGGTGGGAATGTAAACTAGTACAACCACTCTGGAAAAAATTTGCAGGCTACTTAAAAAGCTAAACATTGATCTACCATATGATCCAGCAATACCACTCTTGGGGATATACCCAAAAGACTGTGACACAGGTTACTCCAGAGGCACCTGCACACCCATTTTTATTGCAGCACTATTCACAATAGCCAAGTTATGGAAACAGTCAAGATGCCCCACTACTGATGTATGGATCAAGAAAATGTGGTTTCCATACAAAATGGAATTTTATGCAACCATGAAGAAGAACAAAATGTTATCATTTGCTGGTAAATGGATGGAGTTGGAGAACATCATTCTGAGTGAGGTTAGCCTGCCCCAAAAGACCAAAAATCATATGTTCTCCCTCATATGCAGACATTAAATCAAGGGCAAACACAACAAGGTGATTGGACTTTGGTCACAAGATAAAAGCAAGAGCACACAAGGGAGATACGAGGATAAGTAAGACACCTAAAAATCTAGATAGCATTTGTTTCCCTCCACGCAGAAAAACTAAAGCAGATACCTTAAAAGCAACTGAGGAGAATTCCAAGATGGCGGCTAGAGGTAGGAAGCAGAAAGCGACCCTCCTACAGTGAAATCTTGGAGAGACGCTGGAGACACACTTTGCAGGCATAATCACCGAGAAAAGGCATAACTTTGACCCCTCCACATCTCCAGCCGGCGCAGAGAATCTCCACTTCACGTTAAACAGAGAACCGAGGAGGCCCCCGGGCCGCCAGTGGCCGGCGCCCATACGGCTTGGGAAGATGCGGACCAGGTGAGCTTCGCGGTACCGCGGTTCCCCTACAGACAAGCCTGGGCCAGAGCAGCATAACCCCCTGGACAGACTGACCTCCACCTGGGAAAAAAAGAGAAACTGAGTACTAAGCAATAAGAACAGTTAAGACACGCTGGAAAGAGGGTGGGGCGCCCTGAGCGCTGAAGATTGGGGGAAGGGAATCCTTCCCAGGACTGTAAATAAACGAGCCGGGCGGGCCGGAGAGGCTCTGGCTGGAGCGGGGCGCGCCAGCAACCAGGAGCGGGGACGCTTGTGAGAGGAGGGAAGACCCACTTCCCACGTGAACTGTAAACAAACACGCAGGCCTGACAACGCGGGGCAGTGTCGCCTTTCCCAGTGCTTGGAAAGGGAAAAGCCTGTAGCAGAGGCCCCCCTCCCCCGCACAGGAGAACTCTGAGCAAACAAAGCCTGTGGGACCAGGTGAGTGCTAAGCTCACCCCAGAGATCTGCATAAATAACGCCGCCAGCTACAGGCTGAGAGCAGCAGGCAGGCAAGCCACAGTTGCAGATACCACTCTCAGAACTGCCTCCAGACACTTTTTTTTTCTTTTTCTCCCTACCTTTGATGAGAGAACAACCGAATTACACCTGCAAGCTGAAAAACTTACTGAAACTGTATTGCATTTGAACTGGGGACACTTGGTGGGGCTTTTTTTTTTTTTTTCTTCTGTGTGTGTGTGAGTGTAGTTTTGTTCTACTTTATGCATCCCCTTTGATGAGACAACTACAGAACAACATCTGAGGCACCAACTCCAGGACTGGAGATTGAGACGGACATCCAAATTATTAAGACTGAAATTGCATTGCATATAAACTTGGAAGTTTTTTGGTTTTTTGGTTTTTTTTGTTTTTTTTTAATTTTCTATTTTCCATTTTATTTTAATTCATTTTTATAAATAGATATTACTTTCATATACTTATTTTTTATTTTTTTATCTTTGATTTTCAATCCTCTCTCTGTCACTCTATTGTCTGTTCAGCTTACTGTCGATTAGTACACTAACACTCCCTGTTTATACCTTTGAAACTCTCTTGTCTGATACCTTGTTCTGCTTTCTCCCTCTTGTCTGTATATTTGTTTTCCCCTTTTCTTTAACTTCTTGCTTTCCATCTCAGCTCACTCTTCCATTCTCAATATTACCATTGTTATTATTACAAGATAGAAAATACTTAATTACACACAGTACAGGGACAGTAACAACACCAAGGACAATGACAGGAAGACAGAAAAAACAAGGAAACCAGTTTCCCCACAGCAAAAAATTAGTACAGGAACCAGAGGGAAATGAAGAGAACAGAAACTCAGATCCAGACTCCAACAAAATGAAGATAAACTATGCCAAAGGACCCAATGAAGCCTACAAGAATAATTTAAAAGAAGACATACTACAAGTACTCAATGAGAATTTTATAGAGATGATACTGGATAGGGTCAACCAAAATGTACAGGAGACACTCAAGAAATTCCAAGACAATAAAAATAGAGAATTTGAAAAAGCAAAAGAAGAAATAAAGGAAACCATAGAAGCACTGTATAAACACCAAAATGAAAGAGAGAACACAATGAATAAATGGATAAATGAACTCAGGACAAAAATAGACAACAATAAAGAAGAAAACAGCCAGGATATGGAAAACCTCAGAAAAAAGAACGAAACAGAACTGCAAAACAAAACGGAAGGCCAATCCAGCAGAATAGAACAAACAGAAGACAGAATCTCAGAACTTGAAGATGAAATGGTAATTAAAGGAAAAACTGAAGAACTACTAATTAAACAACTCAAGACCTGTGAAAAGAAAATGCAAGAACTCACCGACTCCATCAAAAGACCAAACTTGAGAATCATAGGCATCGAAGAAGGAGAAGAGGTGCAAGCGAAGGGAATGCGAAATATATTCAACAAAATAATAACGGAAAATTTCCCAAATCTAGAGAAAGATATTCCCATACAAATGCAAGAGGCCTCCAGGACACCAAACAGACCAGATCAAAATAGAACTACTCCACGACATATCATCATTAAAACAACAAGTTCAGAAACTAAGGAAAGAATATTGAAGGCTGTAAGAGAGAAAAAACAAGTAACATACAAAGGTAAACCCATCAAAATCACAGCAGACTTCTCAACAGAAACATTAAAAGCAAGAAGAGCGTGGGGTGAGATCTTCCGGGCACTGAATGAAAATAACTTCAACCCCAGGATACTCTACCCAGCAAAGCTATCATTCAAAATAGATGGAGCAATAAAAGTCTTCCATGATAAGCAGAAACTAAAACAATATGTGACCACAAAGCCACCATTACAAAAGATTCTGCAAGGGATCCTGCACACAGAAAGTGACACCCAACTTAACCATGAAAAGGCAGGCAGCACCAAACCACAGGATAAGAAAAAGCAAGACAGTAGAGAGTAACATCAAGTTAGGTACACACAATCAAACCTCCAAACAACTAAGATAACTAAATGGCAGGAATCACCACATACCTATCAGTACTAACACTTAATGTTAATGGACTTAATTCACCCATCAAAAGACACCGTTTGACAAAATGGATTAAAAAAGAAGATCCAACAATTTGTTGCTTACAGGAGACTCATCTCACCGACAGAAATAAGCATATGCTTAGGATGAAAGGCTGGAAGAAGATTTACCAAGCCAATGGCCCCCGAAAACAAGCAGGAGTAGCAATACTTATCTCTGACAAAGTAGACTTCAAACCTACATTGATCAAACGAGATAAAGAAGGACATTCCATACTAATAAAAGGGGAAATAGACCAAAAGGAAATAATAATCATCAATCTGTACGCACCCAATGTCAACGCACCCAATTTCATCAAACATACCCTGAAAGACCTAAAAGCATATATAAACGCCAACATAGTGGTTGTGGGAGACTTTAACACTCCATTATCATCAATAGATAGGTCATCCAAACAAAAACTCAATAAAGAAATCCAAGATCTAAAATATGCAATAGATCAAGTGGACCTAGTAGATGTCTACAGAACATTTCATCCAACCTCTACACAATATACATTCTTCTCAGCAGCCCATGGAACCTTCTCCAAAATAGATCATATCCTAGGGCACAAAGCAAGCCTCAGCAAATATAAGAAAACAGAAATAATACCATGCATACTATCTGACCACAATGCAGTAAAAGTAGAACTCAACAACAAAAGTAAAGACAAAAAACATGCAAACAGCTGGAAACTAAATAACTCATTACTTAATGAAGAATGGATCATCGATGCAATAAAAGAGGAAATTAAAATGTTCCTGGAAGTCAATGAAAATGAAAACACAACCTACCGGAACCTATGGGACACAGCTAAGGCAGTCTTGAGAGGAAAGTTTATAGCCATGAGTGCATATATTAAAAAGATTGAAAGATCCCAAATCAATGACCTAATGATACATCTCAAACTCCTAGAAAAACAAGAACAAGCAAATCCCAAAACAAATAGAAGGAGAGAAATAATAAAAATAAGAGCTGAAATCAACGAAATAGAAACCAGAAAAACCATACAAAGAATTAATGAAACAAAAAGTTGGTTCTTTGAAAAAATAAACAAGATCGATAGACCCCTGGCAAACCTGACTAAAATGAGGAGAGAAAAAACCCAAATTAGTAGAATCAGGAATGCAAAAGGGGAGATAACAACAAACACCATGGAAGTCCAGGAAATCATCAGAGACTACTTTGAGAACCTATATTCAAATAAATTTGAAAATCTAAAAGAAATGGACAGATTTCTAGATACATATGATCATCCAAAACTGAACCAAGAGGAAATTAATCACCTGAATAGACCTATAACACAAAATGAAATTGAAGCAGCAATCAAGAGTCTCCCCAAAAAGAAAAGTCCAGGACCTGATGGATTCTCTGCTGAATTCTATCAGACCTTTAAAGAAGAACTGATACCAACCCTCCTTAAACTGTTCCATGAAATAGAAAGGGAAGGAAAACTGCCAAACACATTTTATGAAGCCACTATTACACTTATCCCAAAACCAGGCAAAGACACCTCCAAAAAGGAGAACTATAGGCCAATCTCCTTAATGAACATTGATGCAAAAATCCTCAACAAAATAATGGCAAATCGAATTCAGCAACACATCAAAAAGATTATTCACCACGACCAGGTAGGCTTCATCCCAGGGATGCAGGGGTGGTTCAACATACGAAAATCAATAAACGTAATAAACCACATTAACAGAAGCAAAGACAAAAACCACTTGATCATCTCAATAGATGCAGAAAAAGCCTTTGATAAGATCCAACATCATTTCATGATAAAAGCTCTAAGAAAACTAGGAATAGAAGGAAAGTTCCTCAACATTATAAAAGCCATATATGACAAACCTACAGCCAGCATTATACTTAACGGAGAAAAATTAAAACCATTCCCTCTAAAATCAGGAACCAGACAAGGATGCCCACTATCTCCACTCCTATTCAACATAGTACTGGAATTCCTAGCCAGAGCAATTAGGCAAGAAGAAGGAATAAAAGGAATACAAATAGGTAAAGAAACTGTCAAAATATCCCTATTTGCAGAC
Organism: Castor canadensis; assembly: GCF_047511655.1. Classification (NCBI taxonomy): domain Eukaryota; kingdom Metazoa; phylum Chordata; class Mammalia; order Rodentia; family Castoridae; genus Castor; species Castor canadensis. Next base: position 51,617,529 of record NC_133401.1, on the reverse strand, counting down.
AACATGATCCTATACCTTAAAGACCCAAAAAACTCTACTCAGAAGCTTCTAGACATCATCAATAGCTATAGCAAGGTAGCAGGATATAAAATCAACATAGAAAAATCATTAGCATTTCTATACACTAACAATGAGCAAACGGAAAAAGAATGTATGAAAACAATTCCATTTACAATAGCCTCAAAAAAAATCAAATACCTAGGTGTAAACCTAACAAAAGATGTGAAAGACCTCTACAAGGAAAACTATACACTTCTGAAGAAAGAGATTGAGGAAGACTATAGAAAGTGGAGAGATCTCCCATGCTCATGGATTGGTAGAATCAACATAGTAAAAATGTCTATACTCCCAAAAGTAATCTACATGTTTAATGCAATTCCCATCAAAATTCCAATGACATTCATCAAAGAGATTGAAAAATCTACTGTTAAATTTATATGGAAACACAAGAGGCCACGAATAGCCAAGGCAATACTCAGTCAAAAGAACAATGCAGGAGGTATCACAATACCTGACTTCAAACTATATTACAAAGCAATAACAATAAAAACAGCATGGTACTGGCACAAAAACAGACATGAAGACCAGTGGAACAGAATAGAGGATCCAGATATGAAGCCACACAACTATAAGCAACTTATCTTTGACAAAGGAGCTAAAAATATACGATGGAGAAATAGCAGCCTCTTCAACAAAAACTGCTGGGAAAACTGGTTAGCAGTCTGCAAAAAACTGAAACTAGATCCATGTATATCACCCTATACCAAGATTAACTCAAAATGGATCAAGGATCTTAATATCAGACCCCAAACTCTTAAGTTGATACAAGAAAGAGTAGGAAATACTCTGGAGTTAGTAGGTATAGGTAAGAACTTTCTCAATGAAACCCCAGCAGCACAGCAACTAAGAGATAGCATAGATAAATGGGACCTCATAAAACTAAAAAGCTTCTGTTCATCAAAAGAAATGGTCTCTAAACTGAAGAGAACACCCACAGAGTGGGAGAAAATATTTGCCAATTATACATCAGACAAAGGACTGATAACCAGAATATACAGGGAACTTAAAAAACTAAATTCTCCCAAAACTAATGAACCAATAAAGAAATGGGCAGGTGAACTAAACAGAACTTTCTCAAAAGAAGAAATTCAAATGGCCAGAAAACACATGAAAAAATGCTCACCATCTCTAGCAATAAAGGAAATGCAAATTAAAACCACACTAAGATTCCACCTCACCCCTGTTAGAATAGCCATCATCAGCAACACCGCCAACAACAGGTGTTGGCGAGGATGCGGGGAAAAAGGAACCCTCTTACACTGTTGGTGGGAATGTAGACTAGTACAACCACTCTGGAAAAAAATTTGGAGGCTACTTAAAAAGCTGGACATCGATCTACCATTTGATCCAGCAATACCACTCTTGGGGATATACCCAAAAGACTGTTACTCCAGAGGCACCTGCACATCCATGTTTATTGCGGCACTATTCACAATAGCCAAGTTATGGAAACAGCCAAGATGCCCCAGCACTGACGAATGGATTAAGAAAATGTGGTATCTATACACAATGGAATTTTATGCAGCCATGAAGAAGAACGAAATGTTATCATTCACTGGTAAATGGATGGAATTGGAGAACATCATTCTGAGTGAGGTTAGCCTGGCTCAAAAGACGAAAAATCGTATGTTCTCCCTCATATGTGGACATTAGATCAAGGGCAAACACAACAAGGGGATTGGACTATGAGCACATGATAAAAGCGAGAGCACACAAGGGAGGGGTGAGGATAGGTAAGACACCTAAAAAACTAGCTAGCATTTGTTGCCCTTAATGCAGAGAAACTAAAGCAGATACCTTAAAGCAACTGAGGCCAATAGGAAAAGGGGACCAGGAACTAGAGAAAAGGTTAGATTAAAAAGAATTAACCTAGAAGGTAACACCCATGCACAGGAAATCAATGTGAGTCAATGCCCTGTATAGCTATCCTTATCTCAACCAGCAAAACCCCTTGTTCCTTCCTATTATTGCTTATACTCTCTCTACAACAAAATTAGAGATAAGGGCAAAATAGTTTCTGCTGGGTATTGAGGGGGGGAGCAGGAGGGGGTGGAGTAGATGGTAAGGGAGGGGGTGGGGGCAGGGGGGAGAAATAAACCAAGCCTTGTATGCACATATGAATAATAAAAGAAAAATGAAAAAAAAAAAAAAAAGCAACTGAGGCCAATAGGAAAAGGGGAACAGGTACTAGAGAAAAGGTTAGATCAAGAAGAATTAACCTAGAAGGTAACACACATGCACAGGAAATCAATGTAAGTCAACTCCCTGTATAGCTATCCTTATCTCAACTAGCAAAAACCCTTGGTTCTTCCTATTATTGCTTATACTCTCTCTTAAACAAAATTAGAGACAAGGGGAAAATGGTTCCTGCCGAGTATCAAGCGGGTGGGGGGGAGAGGGAGGGGGTGGGGTGGGTGCTAAGGGAGGGGGTTGGGGGAGGTGAGGGAAATGACTCAAACATTGTATACACATATGAATAAATAAATAAATAAATAAATAAATAAAAGAATGTTAGACTCTGGGAAGCAAGTTCCTAGAAGGAAATCTCTACCAATCACTATGGTTTCTGTAGCTCACTCAGTGCCTAGCACATTGTAGATACTAAGCAAATTCTTATTTAATGATAGAAAAAGTGAATAAGATTCAGACAGGAAAAAATCATGACTGGAGCAAACGTACATTTGAGGGGAAATCCCATGCAAATAGTGTGAGGAAAGCATTATTTTGTGCAAATGCTGCAATACATTCTACAAGATCTTTCCATGTAAGTATACACAGCAGCATCCAATCCATCATACAAAATTCACCAAAATTGTTTACCTTGTTCCTATTTAGTTGTTTCTAAGCTTTGTCCACTTTATTAGTTTTCTAAAAAGCCAAATATTTCCATGTAAGTCATACAGAACTTTTAAAAGCTTCAAAAAATCTACTTAAACTATTTGACATTTATGAACATATAAAATGATCTTGTTCACAGTAGGAGTTTTTCAGGCTCACAGAGAGAATGCTGTGTAATTTATTGAAGCAATATAATGTGAAATGTAAAAACTGGAAATTGAATATGCTAATGTGAACATGGCAGAGGTAGGGAATTGTTTTGGAATAAACTCACCACTAATTTAATTCTAAAAGTATAATTGCAAAGAACATATTTTAAGTACTAAATTCTCATCCTTTCTAAATCCAAGTCAGTATCTATTAATTTATAATGTAAATGGACCCCAATCTGCCTGAGGTTGAGCAATACATAAACACTGATCTCTAGGAAGCATTCACTAAGCACATCAGATAATGAACATCTCAGAAGGCTGTGAGCCCACAAGTTCAAGACCAGTCTGAGCAACATAGCAAGACCCCACTTCAAAATAATTCCTTGTTCTGGATACTTCCTTTATATTTAGTAGCTTCTTTCTTTGTCTAGAGAAAAGATTAAATTAATGACAGTGAGGACTAAAGGAATTGCACTGCCTGAGATGTATGACAGGTGTAAGGAGAAGGAAACATGCAGTACTTGTAAGTTCTTTCAAAGACATCTCTCTTACCCAAACCTGTGCAGCTCGGTGTGCTGTTGACCTAGAACAAGGGGTCATGCCTTTGGACTTGCTCAAAGGAGGCAATGGAGTTACGACTGAATTTCACAACAGGGCATCGTTTGGGCTTCAGAAGAGGTTAAAAAAATAAAAAAGAAAGTCTCCCCTTAAAACTGGTTGTGAATACATTATGTATCCAAGCCTCTCCTTCCCCACCAGAGTGTGTGTGTTTGTGTTTGTGTTCCAGATCTGCCAATCATTGAGGAAATGTAGCTCAGCAGTGGATCATTTGCCTAGTATGCACAAGGCCCTGGGTTTGATCTCTAGGAAAGTGAGGGAGGGGGGAGGGAGGGGGGAGGGAAAAAGGAAGGAAAAAAAAAATCTTAATAACGTACCCATGAGTTAATTTCAACAAGTTTTCATGTAGAGACAGTCTAAGTTTCTTGATATACTAAAATATTTGTCCCATGATTGTTTTAATAGATGAAAATTTAGGCCTGCTCGGGGCAGGGAGACATTCCCAGAGCGTCCTTAGTCTCACTTTGAAGGAAAGGAAAGTAGAATACTTTGTGGAACTGTTTGAGGATCTGTTTGAAGGTGTGAAGGAAATCCCTAGTCACATTAATGAAGGACATTCAGTTCTTCAAAACACAAGTCCTCTGAGAGCCTTCTCTTCCTCTCTCTCTCTCTCTCTCTCTCTCTCTCTTCCTCACCCCCCATGTGTGCATGCACATGTGTGCCCATGTCTACCTTTAGTGTAAGTTTTCAACACATAACTCTGATAGCTTTGTACTTTACCGTGACAGCCCTTTTGCTGCATCGTCCACAGATTACATAATAACAGCCACATGGCCCATCCATCCTACCATGTAAGCCTTCCCAGTCTTTCTCATATGGGGGCGCTTGCTCATAGGTATTTATGCACATAATATGTAAATAGGCACTAACCATTGACAAAATGTTAATATACACCCCTTATTAATAAGTAGTGCATTTAAAGGAAAAGTCATTTACATACACACATTTCAAAGCAGTTAGGATTTTTTTCCTGTTTTTATTTTTGTTTTGAGACAAGATTTTGCTACATAGCCCAGGGTGGTCTAGAATTCACTATCCTCCTGCCTCAGCCTCACAAGTGCTGGGATCACAGGCATTTGCCAACATGCCAGGCTCTAGAATAAGTATTGTACTGAGGTTTGAACATAAGATTAGGTTAACCAGGCACAGTTAAGGATATTTGCCAAATGTATTAAAAATCTTTTACATAATATATGAATTAGTGATCTTAGTATATTTCCAAAGTGCTAAAATATATATGAAAAGTAAAAATTTGGTTGGGTGCTGGTGGTTTACACCTATAATCCTAGCTACTCAGGAGGCAGAGATCAGGAAGATTGTGGTTAGAAGCCAGCCTGGGCAAATAGTGCTGTGAGACCCTATCTCAAAAAAATAACCCTTCACAAAAAAGGGCTGGTGGAATGGCTCAAGGGTAGGCCCTGAGTTCAAGCCCTAGTACCAAAAGCAAAAAAAAAAACAAAAATTGGACTGAATCATTTGTTCATAACATTTGAAACAATTCTGAAGAATTTTATCCCTTCTAGAAGTGTAGCTTGAAAATAAATGCTAAAATGAGGCCCTTGACTTTGGATGGCTTAATTTGGATTATTGCTACTTTACAGATAGAAGAATAGCAAATAAAGAAGAAGGAGAAGTCAAAAGGATTTCAGCTGATTTGGGCTGATGACAAAGTAATCCAACAGCAGACCTACAACACAGAGCTCAGGTTTCTGTGCTGAAGTCCAGGAACCTAATCATCTTACCCTTCCAGGAAGTAGAGCGTGACGCTGACTTTCCAAACCATAGCTGCACTATTGAATTTGTTGTCAAGCAAAATTCATTTCCCTCAAGTGGGAACTATTAGTTGTTAAAAGTAATGTGGGATATAATTTCCTATTACCATGATTTTGCTCCTACTCCATGTCTGATGTTAGGAAATGATAAACAATTAAAGTGTAAAATTATGTACACAGCCCTAGGCTATGAGGACAGAACCAGCACTGGGTAGAATTGTAAGCCACTGCCTTAGGCTACAAAACCATAATAGTCCTCCCAATAGTTCTGGGGCCAGTCTGTCCTGCTGATTAATAAGCATTAATCAACTCATCTTGTAGATTTTAAAGGGGTCATGGGAAACAAGTGTCATTTGTTTTTCCCTCAGGTAATGCTAAAATACATTCTCCCAACAGTTATTGTTTTCAATAATCATCATTTGAAAATATACTTTTCCTCAAAGAGTAAAATTCAGAATATTCTACCCTAGACCAAAAGTTTCAATAGCCTTTTACATCTAATCTTGTTCTCATGGGAAATGTGAACTCTCACCATTTAGGGGCAGCCCAGCAAAGTGTAGGTGCTTTCCTTGGAAATGCATGACACCATTCAGGTAAATGGACATGAAGCATGGCAGGAGGGCTCTTTTGTCTTTATGGGTTTCTTTTTCTTTTATTTTTCAGTGTTAGGGATTGAACTCAGGGACTCGCATTTGGTAAGCACACTACCACTTGAGCCACACGCCCAGTTCTCTCTATGGGTTTTCAAGTATGGTGGACAGGTGCAAACACAAGCAGTAGGACAGACAATCATCTTTCTTCCTTTTCTTAAGAATGCCTACAGTGAAGTTAGTGGGTATGAGCTAACAAAGACATACATTTCAAGACACAGTTCAGTTAAAGAACATTAATAACTAATAACCACATGACAAGAGAAGGAATGTGTAGACTGATTTGTACCAGAAAATGAAATATTTTATAAGAAAACGTGCCTCCTCTATAAAATGTGCCTGCACCCAGAGTCACAATCCCCAGAGTAAGAAAGTCCTATGCAGTTATTTGTGTTGTTACAAAGTTTCTAAGCTCTGCTTCCCCTTCTTTTCTTTATTTTTTTCATTCTTCTGGATAACAATACTTACAGACTTGGAAGAATAGAACCAAGGACCTAGAATATATGTATATTCCCAATAGATAAAGTGACTGGATGAGCCGAAGACTTCTTGAAGGGACAGGACCAAAATTCATGAATAACAAAGTGTTCCTTTCATTAATAAAAAAGTATTCCTTTTATTCTAGGTAGGATGCTAGATCCTAGGCCAGATGTCGTATAACATCCGGAGCTAGGTAATGGAGATGCTATGTCACTTCAGAAAGCACATATTGACTGACATAATGGCATCTTTCCCATCCTTTGCAACAGCTGAGAAGACAGGTGTCTCCAAGGGGCTGTGTCAATGGCAGGTGCTTCTTGCATGGAGCCCTGATTAAGCACCTTTCCAGAGATTCCCTTCCAGCTCAAGCTGGGATTACAAACCCGCTCAGCAGGTGAGCACTGACAGGGCCAGCTGCACCTTCTGTACCTTACCGAGGCTCTTCAACTTGTCTGAAGCCTGGTACGATTTATCTGCACAGATGCTGGGGCTGGAAAGCTATTAAGTTTTCATTTACCTTGGCATTTCACTTGAGGCATTTGAGCCTCCCAGAGCTGGAACAGATTGTACTGTTAAATGATAGTATTCTCAGGAAGTTCACATCTTCTGGACAGAAGTAAAAACATGTTGGCAATGACCCCGCTTGTTCAGAATGGCTCCTTGGTTTCTGAGCTCATTCAGTGTCTTATCCTTCCCCTGCCTCTCTAGAGCTGCTGTGCCAAATACATGGACCAATTAACCCTCCTTTTGTTTTAATGTCAAACATTTCAAATGTCTAGATCATCAACATTGGTCTTGCTGGCATGCTGTGACATTGGCCACCAAGCTGGTCTTGAATGAGCCAATTGGCTCCATCTGAGTCTTCAAGGCTGGCCTGAAGTTATCATTCTGTGGTGTGTATTAAGGAACCTGATTAAAGCTGGGTGCCGGTGGCTCAGGTCTGTAATCCTAGCTCCTTGGGAGTCAGAGATCAAAGCCAATCCCAGGAAAATACTTCAGGAGACCCTATCTCAAAAACACCCATCACAAAATAAGGGCTGGTTGAGTGGCTCAAGTGGTAGAGCACGTGCCTAGCAAGTATGAAGTCCTGAGTTCAAACCCCAGTACTGCCAAAAAAGAAAAGGAAAGAAGCCTGATTAAAGATGGTCCAAAAGGCTAGACTAACATATGAATGGATGATTGCTTTATTCAAACATAATTGGAAGAGTTGCAGGTTGGATGGCTGCATCCTAGATTAAGTCAAGGCTCATGTCATATGTGTAAGAAAGGGAGAGGAATGTGGAAATCAGCTAGCCCTTCTGTTAGCAAATGGAGGTCATGTGACATCTTTAAATTGCTTCTAACTTATTTAAGAAATGATTTGGCCCTTAAGTCTGAATGTGTCTGATCACAGGTTCAAGCTAAATACAGTGGAACCTGTTGCCCTCCTGACACTGAGGAAGGAGTCTCACACAGGATCTGCTTTATGAGGCGGGTTTATAAAGTGGGTTTTCATATGTAATCTGCGTTTCGGTATTAGAGAGGACATTAGGATAATTAGCTACCTATATGACCTATGACATCAGCGCACTGGGCTCTGGAACTTCTCTTTATCCATTCTCTCCCCATCCTTCTCCTTCTCAGAACTCATAAAAGAAGGTATAAGTGTCCTAAAGTTCTTTCATCTTCAGTTTGTAAAATATTTACCATGTGCCTGATGCTCAACATCTTCCTTCTCCATCCCTCTTTGTCCCTTCAAACTAGCAGCAGAGGTAAGCATTAGCACCACACAGTCAGGAAACTGAGCCAGAGAAGTTCATTTAAGGTCTTGTGTCCATGTGATCCAGCTGAGGTTCAAACGCATGTGTCACTACGAAAACTTCCCACTCCCATATGATTTATCTGCATCCATTCTAAATAATGTTTTACTTTAAAAAGTTGCAAGAGAGACGGAGTCCTTGACCTGGGTTAAAAAGGACCCTTTAGATGTGAATCTCAAAATACTTTCAAATTGGTTAAACAAGAAATAATGTGGACAGTCAGAACAGGAGAACAGGTCCTGTCTGCGAGGTTGGTACCTGTGGGAGCGGGGAGGAGGTGGGGAAACAGTGTGGGAGGGTGAATATGGTGCAAATACTGTGTACACATGTATGTAAATGAAAAAATGAGACCTGATGAAACTAATCCTGGAATGGGGAAGGGAAGATAAAGGAGAACAGTGGAGGGGGTGAATTCAACTGTGATATATTTGATATATCATAAGATTTGTAAATGCCACAATGTACCCCGACCCAACACAATAAAAAACAAGAATATAATAATAGTAATAATAATAATAATGAAGAAGAAGGAGGAGAACTCTCCTCTCCACACACTCTCAGTGTGTGGAATCACTGCTCTCTCCATAGTCTTGCACCTGTTTCAGCAAATACAAGTTCATTCTCTTTCAATATAATCACTGAGACCTAATGCTGAAAAACTTTTTAGGATTGACAGTCAGTGAACGTTTGAATTCTCCTCATGCTGTCATAAGGGCAAACAGAAATCTAATTATGAAACATGATTTTATTCCTCTCCATATTCTAGACAGAAAGTGCACTAAGTTGTAGTGACCTCTACTCCAGAGAAACGTGGCTGGCAAGTTACAAGCAGGAAAGCAATTGCTCACCCAAGATGCCCTGCTCCTGGATTGATGTCTTTTTTGGTAAAATGTAGCAGTTGTTTTGAAGGGCTCAGAATGCAGAGAAATGATGGGGCGTGGGAGATGGTTGTTGTGAAGTAGGTGGTCATTATGCAGGTACAGATTTGTCTAAAACCCCAAACATTAAAATGCCTATCGTAAAATGAGCATAGATGATATGATGTAAATATTCAGCAACCCCAGGTCAAGAGGAGTTTGAGTGAAAAGAGGAAGTGAGTACAGACTATGACTTTTGCCCACCTGAAGCTTAGCATCTCTGGACACAGTGCATCCTTCTGTTCAGAAGTAGACTTCTGAACAGGCGGTTTACCCCTATGCTGCCAGTGGATGGGGGAGCTGCTTTGCTGATGGAGTTCCTAGGCAGCTCCTGTGTGTCTGCCTGCTGCTCTGACCTTTCCAGAGTGATGGTGTCTTTATCTTCTCCCAGACACAGCAGGTCCTTGACCCTTGGCACCACCAGGAACCTAGGAGCAGGCCATCAGCTTGCAAAGCTAGCTATGTCAAGTGTTGAGCCTTTGCATATTAAAGCCCTGCCAAAAGCTAATTGGCACAGTGCATTCATGAATGATACTCTTTACATTTGCAATGAAAAATAATTTTAAGGCTCTTCCCAGCTTATTTTGTTGGCATTTTCTCTTATTAGTTGTGAATTGGATATAAATTTTCAATTAATGCAAGTGTTGCACTTGACGTATCATTTTCTCACTGTTAATTTCATGTTATTCACTGTCATTGATGTTTAATCACCTTTAAATACATTTCATGGTGTCACTGGCCAAAGTCACATGATTTTTTTAAAGATCTTTATTTACTGTTGTTCTGGGTGGGGGTACATTGTGGCATTGATAAAAGTTCTTACAATATATCGTACTTGAATTCACCCCCTCCATTCTCCTTTTTCCTCCTCCCCCCCATTCCTGGAATAGTTTCAACAGGTCTCATTTTTCCATTTACATACATGTGTATACAGTATTTGCACCATATTCACCCTCCTACACCCTTTCCCCACCCCCCTCCCACTGGTGCCAATACCCCCCACCCCCCACCCCCATGCAGGACCTGTTCCACCCTCCTGTTCTCAGATTTTTGTAAAAGAAAAAAGAAAATGACATTTTTGTTTGTCTAAGGTAGCTCTACAGGGAGTTTCCTTGTGACATTTCCATTTATATATGTAATATAACTTGAATCATCCCCTCTATTTTTCTCCTTTCTACCTTAGTACCCTTCTTATGGTGTTTTTCAAGAGGTTTAAAAATTCTATATTCATTCTTGTATAGAGAGTACATCAGCCATAATCACCTTCTTAATGTCCTTCTTTTACTCTCCCCTACTCATATGTGACTTCTTCTTTGTATGTCCAGTTTTTCATAATATTTTTGCATTTGTATTAAGTGTACATTCCACATATGAGAGAAAACATGTAGCCTTTGGTTTTCTAAACCTGGCTAACTTCACTTAATATGATGTACTCCAGTTCCATCCATTACTCTGCCAATGACAAAATTTCATTCTTCATGAAAGCCACACAATTGAGTAAGCGTCCATGGGGCAGTTCTGCGTGTTTCAGGATGCCCCTTAGATTCTGCATTACATTCAGTGTCACAGACACAATTCCCAAGGCCTATACACTGTCCTGAGTCTAAAGACTTCACACTCACAAATCTCACCAGTTATGCTTATTTTCCCTGCCTTGTCAATGGTGCTATGGAATCATCCAGTTCACTGCAATCCTGACTGATGTTTCATTGATTGTCCTTACCTCCTTGTGTTCCTACAGCTCCACCCCCCCAAATGTCCTCACTGGTTTCCCCTCAAGTCAGATCTCCTGGGGATTGTCCAACCCACACAAGTATACCCCAAGTCCATTCACCCTGATGGATCCTAGATTCCCACAGCTACTTCATGAAGCAGGAAGATACTGTGAAAAGGCTCAGTGGCCAATGTGGTTCATGATTCTCACAGCCTCTGCCTTTGAAAAATAATTTTTAAAATCATGCTAAAATATGTATAACAATTTTCAGCCTTTTCTTGAAGACTTCAGCTATTTTTGTATTAGTATATACTAATTTACACAGGGGTTCAGTGTGATATTTCCACACATGCATATAATAACGTACTTTGATTAAATTCACCCCCTCGATTACTCTTTCCCATCCCATCCCCTACTATTTTTAATAGTTTTAATGGGTGTCCCTTACTCTTTTGTCACTCATGCCTATAAAGTACTTTGGTTCTATTCACCCCTGTCACTCTCCTTTTGCCTTCCACTCCCTCCAGTCCCCCCATCCCTTTTTTTTTTTAGTATAGTTTCTGCATATGACAGAAAATAGTTTTAATGCATTAAAGCATCACCACCAACTATTTCTAAAGCTTTTCATTTGTAAAACCCAAATGATGGCTGATAGGCACAGACTCCAATTCTTCCCTTCCCCCATCTCTAGTAGTCACCCTTCTACTTTCTGCCACTAGGTGCCTCCTACAAGTGGAATCATGCACTGTCTTTCCTGGCTGGCCTTTTTCACTTAGCATGCATGTTACAGCGCATGTCAGAATTCCTCCCTTTTTATACATTTAAGAATATGTCACATTTTCTTATCCAAATATTTATTGATGGACACTTGGGCTGCTTCCACCTTTGGGTCTTGTGAATAATGCTGGTGTGAAATGTAGGTGTATAAATACTCATCTGAGACCTTGCTTTCAGTTCTTTGCAGTATATGCGCAGAAGTTGCTGGATCAAGTGGTAATTCTGTTTTTCACTTTTTAGGAACCACTATGCACTTTTCCCCAGTGGGTATGAGGCAGGATAGAAATAGGGGAAATTGTTGAGACTCAGGCAGCCATCATATAACTTAACTAGGGCATCTCAGATTAGACACTCTCTCACACTCCCTAGAGCCTTTTTTCAATTACAAATCCTCTGCTAGTTACAGAGTTAGGCAGAAAAAAACATGGCAACTTCCATCCACTTGAAGTTAGGGTACTTGAGAATTAGCCTAAGTGTATGCAGAGTGATCCATCACCCTGGTCCAGGAACTGTCCAAATCTTTCCCCATCCACAGATTATTGGAAATTTTAAAAAGGCCTTGAAACAGAGTCATCCTTCCTTTTTCTTTTTTTCAGTGTGCATGCTTGCATCCCACCTGGTCAGGTGGGGCCACCATTGCGATGCCTTCCCTTTACCTTTAAAAAACTCTGTTACCTCCCTTACTACCTCCATGTGTTCTGCCTGGATTCTTCCATGCTGGACATGAAGAATTCAGGAATCTTCTGGTCAGAGATTGACAGAAGGACCAACCATATTCTCACCAAAAGAACACAAGGGTTCTAAAATCTCTGCAGCCTCACCAAATAGTCATTTCTATTCCTAAACATTATCTATCCTCCTGTTTGTGAAGTGCTATCTTAAGGTAGTATGGAGTTACAGGTCTTCATAATATGCCAAGTGTGTTTTCCTTGCTTATTGGAGAAATGGTGACTTAAATATTTTTTCCCATTTTTTTTTAGTCAATTTGTTTGGTTTTTATTATTTTTAAGTTGTAAGAATTGTTTACATTTTCTGATGTTAACCCCTTATCCTATATATTTTGAAATATTTTCTTCCTGTCTATGGATTGTCTTTTCACTCTTTTGGTAGTATCTTTTGATGCACTAAGGATTTTAAGTTTTGATTTAGTCCTATTAAAACTGCTTTGTTGTTGTTTTTTTGGTTTTTTTTTTTTTTTGGTTCCTATGGAATGTTATTTTTTATAATGAGTCTCTTCATAGTGTTTTTATCCTGATGGAATAAGCTTGGTTACTTGACACTCGCTCAAACTTTGTGTTATAGATCTTTAATTAATTAACATCACTGACAAACTTGCTTCTCACCTCCATAGACTCTGATGTCGGCCTCCACATGGAGGGCTGGTTAACAAGCTGTGGAGTGAAGGGACTGTCATCCCATGCTGACTTGTCATCTCTCCTTGACTGGAGCTCTGTTCTAAGCAGAAACCTCCTGCTCAGTTTTCTGTGTAACCTCTGGCTCTTCCCTTCTTTTGAATGTGTTGACTCACTGTGCAGTTCATTTTATCTGTATTGGTGTTGTCTGAAAATTAATGAGCATACTAGATACCCTAATATAGGCCAGGTGAGATTTTTGTTTTGTTTTGTCACTTTGTTCTTGTAAAGCCCTTGAACCATTTTCAAAGGAAAGCTTAAGTGAAAGCTGGGTGGAGCCGTGAAGAGCTGTGGAGATATTGTTTGGGGCAGGGATGAAGTTCTGCCATTTGCTTTCCTGCCTTGGGGTTCCTGGACCACTTTCCCTGAAACAAGAGCAAAGCTTTGTGGAGTCACTCAGGACAGGCAGGGATTTGATTGCACATGCTGGGGTTACAAGACTGGCTCTGGAGTCTAAGCTGGGTGACAAGGGAGCAGGTGGGTGGGAAGTGGAAGGACCCATCAGTTACAGGTACCAGCAGAGCTTCCTAAGTATGAGGGAAGAGCTAGGGGTCAGGCAACTGTCTGCAGAGGCCTTATAGTAAGTGACAGTGCCAAGATTTAGGAATGATGAAGACAGCCTTCCACCATCAGTGTTTCTCGGCCTCATTTTGTAAAATTGTATTTTTTAATAATGTCTTTTTTCTCAATCTGGTATCAGAATTACTGGCTTCATAAATGAACTGGGAAATATTTCTTAAAAAAAATTTGGGGGATCTAGGGTCGTGGCACCCCTGCCTAGTAAGGGCAAAGCCATGAGCTCAAACCCCTGTACCATAACAAACAAGCAAATGAACAAATAAAGAAAGAAAGAAATAGGAAGAATTTGCACAAGATTGGAATAATTATGCCTTCAAGCTTTGGTAGAACTATAGGCATTTAGACCTGAATACATTTTCTTTCTGATGGGGGATGAGGGTAATACGGGAAGAATTAGAACTGTTACTTCAGTTTCTTTAATAATCATAGGACTGTTTCAATTTTGATAGAATATTTTTTTCTAGGAATATGCAAGCTGTCTACAAATCTAATTACCTACAGTTGTACATTTCCTTGTTACTATTTAAAAGCCATCCTGCACTTATGACTTCCTCATTATGGTGGTGTTTTGAGACAGGACCTCAAGCATTGCCTGGAGTGACCTTGAGGTGACCATACTCCTGCCTCCGCCTCCCCAGTAATCACGCCGCCTCTTTATATTATTTTGGATTGCCTCCATTCTACTTGGTATATTTTTTAACAAAAGTTTCTCTATTTTGCCCAACCTTTCAAAGATCTAACTTTTGTCTGAATGGTCTCTATTGTGGTTTTTTTGGATATTCATCACTCCTTCGATTTTAATAATTGATCTACTTCTACTTTCTATGGATTTATTTTGGTGTACCCCTTCTACTTGTTCGGGTTTTTGTTTTTTTTTTATTTTTGGGGGGGTTAGAGTAAAGCTTACTGGCACTTATAAGGTTTGAGCATGGTTCATCAAACATTTGAGGAGCCTTGGTTAGATCCCAAACAGGTATAGGCACCAGGGCGACAATTCACAGGTGTAGACACCAGGCCTTAGAGGAGGCATTTTTGGTCCCTGCTCTTAGAGTGTCTGTTGGGAGTGGGGTGGGACATATCCAAACTGGTAATTTTTATTTTTTGAATCAGTAAATTATTTCATTGGGACTTGTATTACCTTTGGAATCATATTCATGTCACAGGGAATATTAATTTTTAATTATCTTCATTTTAATTTTTAATTATCTGAAGTTAGGTGGATGGTGAATATGCTTAAGACTTTTAGTGTATTGGTGAGGAATTTCTCCATGCTACCAATAAACTGCCATTGACTTCTTTCTTTGTGAATTTTGAAGTTTTGCCCAAGCAATTACATTATGACCTATGTGCTGGCATCTTGTTGGCCTAACATAAGCTGTGTCTTTATGACGGCTGTATAAATGGCTGTCAAGTATGCTTATGACAGTGAGGCTGTCTGCAAAACAGCTACATTTAAAAATCAGAGCATGATGAAAACATTGGGATCCCCGGACAATCTGCTGTCTTCCGGTATTATCCTCACTTATCTGTCTCCCTGTTTCTGTCTCCATTCCTTGCCCCAAATCTCCTGGCCAAATTCCACCTGGGCCCAACTGGCACAGCACTGGCTTCTAACTGTGCTCCTGAACCCAGTTCTGCAGAGCCATTGGAGTTGTCACAGTCATTCATGCCTTAGGGCCCCCTACCCCATCTTCCATTCATCCTCCTTCCTTCATCCTTCCTTCCTTCCTTCCTCATGTCCTTCCCTCTATCCTTCCTAACTTCCTTTCTTCCTTCTTTTCTCCTTTTATTCTTCCTTCCTTCTTCCTTCCTTCTTTTCTTTCTTTTGTCCTTCCTTCCTTTCTTCCTTTTCTCCTTCCTTCTATCTTTCCTCCCTCTCTCCCTTCATTCTAATTCTTCCATCCTGATTTCCTTCCTTCCTTCCATCCTCCCTCCCTTCTTTCTTTCCTTCTTTCTTCCCATCCATCTTTTCACAGTTCCTTCCCTTCCTCCCTTTCTTCTTTCCATCTTTCCTTCCTTCTTTCTTTTCTTCCTTCTTTCCTTCTTTCCTTCTTCTAGGAGGAAGGGTGGAACACTCCAAGAGCACTGATTTCTGGCCCTAGTTTGAGGCTAAAGCAAAATGTTTTCCAAATTTAGATGATGCTTTCAAAGCAGGTAATTTAAGAATCATTTCCTTCATCTCAACTGTGGCTCGCACGATTCTTTTACCAATGATCATTGTTTATCAATCTTTTCATGGGTGTGTTCTTACTTTGAAATTTTCTCCAGCTTTCTTCATTTTGTGGTGTTACAAGGTGAGTACACAAGTGGCATTCACACACAATGAGTGTGCAGGAGAACAGAGTATTGATCGGCGCTTGGTGGGTTCCCTGCTATGAGGTAACTGCAGGCTCTTGTGAGGACATTGCTTGATGACAGCATGTTAGAACTGAGAAATGAGTTTACAAAAGGCCATTCTCACTTGTGAACTTCAGACCATTCAGCAGCACACAGTGAGCATAAGGAGACCACCAGCCAGTCATCAGCACTTCAGGAAAGTGAGAACATTCCCACCAGGTGCTATGGACAGGCAGGTCCTGAAGGTCCGGTGGGGATGAGTCACCCCTAGGAGTAGGTGCCCTCTGAGCTCATTGCCCACTGTGACAATTCCTCACATGTACCTCAGATCTCAGCCACTCTCTTAGACCCCTTTTAGCTTTGGGGCTTCAACTCAGGACCTTGTTCTTGCTAGGCAGCACTCTACCACTTGAACCACACCTCTTTTTTTTTTTAATTTAGCTATTTTTCAGATAGGGTCTTATGTTTTTGCCCAGGGTCAGCCTCAGACTATAATCCTTCTACCTTTGTTCAGGCTGGCCTTGATATGTGGTCCTCCCGATCTCTATCTACCAAGCAGGTGGGATTACATGCGTGGCATCAGTGCTTCTTTTGGTCTGGCTTTCCTCTTAAATGGTTACCATCTTGAGTTGGGCTTTGCAAGTGACCACTTTTTTGGTTTTGAACTCTAGTAGATTGACCCTCCCTTGGCAGAATGGTGGTGTATTTCTAAGCTAGAGTTCTTACCAAATGACAACTCTTTGCACTCAGTTCTCTCACCAGGTAAAACGCTTTTGTCCCCAAGAGCAGTCATTATGATTAAGTCACAGGATCACAGGAGAGGCCCTTTTACATCTTTTTAGATACATTCTGAAATGTAAGAATACTCCACAGACTAGTAGGATAAAATGTATACAATCTGGGAGGATTTGAGAGCAATGAAAAGTTATAATTAACAGGTTCCAGAATGGGTAAGATGAGAGCAGTGTGATTCCTTTGAACTGGGATGCGTTCTGGGATACATTTTAGTGATGGTGAGTCAATAGATTATAATTACAATATGAAGGGGACTGTTTCTCTCTCTAAGCAGGGAACATAAAATCTCTTTAGAGATGTAACCATCAGTCAAAAGTGAAGAGTCACTTAAAACAAGCAAAAAAAAAGCACTGCTAATAATTTTTTATTCCTGTACCAAGAGTACTCTAAGTAAGTGTTGCTAAAAATGCCCTTCTTAAAAATTGTATTTCATCCTATTTTAAAGTTTGGTACAAATTCAAGTAATAAAACTAGAGGACACATATTTGAATATTAGGATCTACATTTGGGTTATCCATACTAAAAAAAAAAAATCCACAATATTGAAATTTTAGACAATTCAGATGATTACCCCTGAGATATATGGGTATTGTCTTGAGAATAGACTGAAAGAAGGCATGGAAGAATAGGCAGGAGACAGCTCAATGTCAGCACAGGTTTTATTCAGGAGAAGAAACTGGCAGAGGGGGTCTCTAGCAGAGACACAGGCGGGAGTAGTTATAGGAGGATGATGGGAAAATACCAGGAAACTGGTCAAACCAGGAAAATTTTGTGATTGGCTTGTTTCCAAGGGTAACTAAGGGAGATAAGTGGTGGTTAGGTCAATGGATTGCTCAACCAACATTACTCTTCCCCCACCCCCATTACAATGGTGTAAGGTGGATTCTTGTGGTCCAGGTATGATTTGTCCAGTAAGTAATAGGATGTGTCCAGTAAGCTGCCCACAGGGGCAGAGGTATGGTCCAAACATGGCAGTCCTTATGTTCACCCTAACAAATAGTACTTGTTCATATGCAAGTTATGTATGTTCTTGTCATTAGATGAGTCCACACACTATTTCATCTTTCCAGACCTGAAATTTTTGCTTTTTCTTGAATTATTCATTTGAAACTAGTAATGATTAAAAGAGCAAACAATGCACAAATTCTTCAGCTGGGAAATATTTCAATGTGAAATATTTCCTTGATAGGTAGATTAGTTTTTATTAATTAAACATTGTCCACAAATCAGAGCAAATAGCTGCTTACCATAGGAATAAAGTAATTTCAAACCTGGAGATCTCAATGTGCCAACCACCTTACAATGATCCTTCAAGGGGATCATTGTAAAAATTATAGGTTTACTTACAAAGTCTGGGAATGCTTCTTCATTGAGAAACAACTGGCCTCAACTAAATTAAATTAAATCGTACTCTGCTTAGTTCCAAAGAAGGGTCAAAGCATCACTAATACTGTGATAATTCAGTGTTGCCCAAGGAGACAAAGTGCATCCATTGTGTCATCTGCTGACACTTTGTTAGTCATTCAGGGTTCTAGGTGGGTATTCTTCCACCCTGGGTAAGAAGTCCAGACTGTAGTTACACATTTCTTGGCAGTTGTGGAAAAGGAAGTAATCAGAGAAGTTGTCAGGCCTCTTAATTAAAGCTCTCTTTGTGGCTCTTTTGCATATGCAAATTATGCTCCCTGGGTATCATTTGCAAGAAAAGGTGAAGGTGAGCCAGTTAGCATTTAGACTATCAATTAAAAAGAAAAAGAAGATTTGCCAATGAATTGAAGAGAGTACCTAAGTAATTTACTTGCTGTTTCTGTCTGTACCTCAGATGGTATTAGCAGCCATCCCTGCCAGAAAGGCACTGGGGGAGCTGCTTTGTTCACTCCTTCACAATGCAGAGAAGCCTCTTTTATGTACTAAAGGGTCTGACAAAAACTGATATGTTTGGCAGGTATTTGGGGGTGCTTTGTCCCAAATACCATGAAAGCATTTATTCCAGTGAAATTCTGAAAGGAATGTCATGAAAATAAACTGTCTCTGATGTTTCTCATGCTAACCTGACAATAGCCTTGCAATTGAGAAAAATGAGGTTTGAAGGAAAGAAATGGAAGAAGGTGAAGAAGATTGGGACCAGCAACAAGGGAAACACAAAACATCAACACAGGCAAGTCAGAGCCAGAGCGAGGGAAGGGCAGCAATGCTTTAATGGAGAAAGTGAAAGAAAGAAAAAATGAGGCAAAGATAAATGAGCAAAATGGAAGATTTGGTGCCAATTTTCCCCATCAGGATTCAATTTCATTTTCCATTCATGATTATTTTGTGTGTGCTAAAGTTTGCAATCACTTCCATCCACCAGGCACTGTCCTAAGTACTTTACATTTTATTATCACAACCATGTAAGGTAGCAATGAAACTAGTAGTATTTAATGGGTGAGCCCTTGACCTTGATGGGGTGAGGGGGATCCCTGAAGTACAACTTCTTGGTTTTGTGACCTTAGGCATAAAACCTTTCCAACTCCCAGTCCCTTAAATGGTGAAGATAAAAATAGTCCATTCTTGTGAGGTTAGGGTGAGGATCGGTAGGTTAACATATACAAAGCATCAGAGCAAAGTCTAAACATGGAAGTACTCCACAAAGCTTGCTCATTGTTGTTATTAATATTTTGACTTAATAACTGAGGCTTACCAAAGTCAAAGTGCCTCCTCACATATTTCAGCTAATGTCAAACCCAGGTGAATTTGTATTAAGAATCTGTGCTTTTATTCATACACCATATAGAGATAAGTTTCTTAAACTCTCTGGTTTGGCTTGAGTTTCTGCCTAAGACAGATCCAATGGCAAGAACTTAATGATTCATTCATTTTCCTGATATGCATATTAGCTATTTATTAATGATTATAACCAAACCCAGTAAAGCCGATCAAACACGAGAAATGAGACAGAAGAATGGGATAAGAAAGGAGGAAGCTCACCAGCAGTGCATTGTTCAGAAGAGAACTGGAGTGCAGATGGGACTTGATGCCAGGGTCCCGTAGATGCTGAACAAAAAGTGCCTCCAATAGGAACAGGGAAAATGGTAGTATATCTCGACAGTCCTTGTCCTTGTCAATCAAGGATTGTTCCAGGGGTGTTAAAGGTTTTGCACTGTCAGGTTAGTGGACAGAGATGCCTGAGCCAAAACACAGGTGACAGGTAGCACAACTGGGTATCATTCTGTCAAGGTCATCTGAGGCATAGAAGTGCTGTGAGTAAAGAGGTAGGCAGGAGACATGATGGGGATACAAATAAGTGACAGTCCTTATATGGTTATATATGACATCTGCCTTTGTGTATGTATGAAAATTATCTGTCATTACCACTGGATCAATGAAGAAACTACATGAGGGGTGTGTGAAAGCACCCTGAAAAATCCAAATCATGCATAGTGTAATACTGGACCTGTAATTTTGAGATTTCTACAGTTGAAGCTTATTAGTTAAGCAATTTTTAAATTCATTATGGCTACTTTGGAAATCAATGACTTTGTTAGTTCACTATGTAATTGTATCTGAATTTCAGCAGAAAAAATTGCTGTAAGAACTCAACAGAGCACATGTGACTGAACTCCAAGTTGTTGACGTGACCTTTAGGTTGAAAAAATCCAAAAAATCCTCTACCCTTTGGCTATTTGCTTTCTTGAACATTTTATCACTAATATTTTGAAGTAAAAATTAAATACATCAGAATAAAATCTCATCCTCACTAGATTAAAATCAGAGGTAGTTTGGCATTTTCTGTCCCTCAGTGGAAATTAATATGTCTCTATTTTTTAACTAAAATACAACTTTGAGATGTTTAATTTTCCCTGCCTCACTTGAATCTTCACTTCTTCACTTGCCCACTGTGAGATGTGATCATGTTGTTTAACCATTTGGGTCTCCAAGTTCTACACTTCCAACTTGGAATAATATTAATATTTAATGCAGTGTATGTAATGAAGATGAGTGTAATATGTTTGGAAGAGTTCCTGGAACTTAAAGACACTCAATGAGAGTTAGCTGCTATTATTGCTGTCATTATCATTATCCATTTGACAAAGATTTGCAGCTATGTGCGGTTATTTCTATTGCATTTAATGATAAGTTTCTCTCAGAGTTCATTTGGAATATAAAGGCTCTATGAATGGTCTTAATGTCCTGACTGAGAGCATGCTTAAAATCTTTTGACCTTCGGATGAGCCTCTAACATCATGAAAGCACATAACCTTTAGAAAGCTGATTTTCTAAACAGAAAAATGGTAGTCCTGTCCATGATTGATCTAGAAGTAAGTGAAGATGTCATGTACCTAGGAAGGCAATGAGGGTTTGATAATGATGCTGTGTGTAGAGGGCTGGCATTCCCCTCAAAGGGCTTGAAGTCCCTGTGCTCTTATTCCATGTGCTTCTCATGTTTCCTGAGGAAGATCAGGACACACGCAGCAGCTGTAGAGCTGATGTCTACCTCATAGCCTTATGGCAAAGAATGGAAGTGGAGCCCACTGCACTCAAGAGTCCATTTTTATTATAAATATACAGGGGGATTCATAGTGACAATTCTGAATAAGCTTATATTGTACATTGGTTAGATCACCCCCATCATCTCACCCTCTCAACTCCCTCCCTGCCCCTCATAAAGCAATTGCAAGAGGTTTCTTTGTTCTATTTCACATATGTATATAAAATCCATCTAACCAAATACCCTCACCTTAATCTCCTTCTTCACCCTTCCCCTTCCCACTGTAACCCCCCCTCACACACACACACACACACACACACACACACACACACGTTACCTATTTTACAGTCCTGTCATTCATTGTTAGTATTAAGTTGATGTTCAAAGCAGTTTCTCAATGTATGCCCACTGTGGGTGAGCTTTACTTTTGTCCAAACAATCCCTTCCATTACTCTCCCTTGCCCCTTTAGCTCCCACCCCCTATTTTCCGACAGCTTTCAGTACACATTCTTATATCCTCTGTCTTCATAGATGTGATGTTTTACGATATTGTTGATGCTCTATGGTTCTCTTTTCCTTTCCCTCCTTCCCCGAGTTCCCCAGAGTAGTTCCACTGTTACAAACATGTTCTACATATGAGTTTGTATATGATCATGCTTGTCTTTGTGTATATGTGGTGTATATACATATATATATATACATACATACAATGGAGTTTTGCTCAGCCACAAGAAATAATGACAGGTGGTTTGAAGGTAAATGAGTGCAATTGGAGGACATCATGTTAAGTGAAGTAAGCCAGGCTCAGAAAGACAAAGGCCGCATATTTTCCCTCATATGAGGAAGATAGAGTCAAAAGTGTCCATTTTTGATGTTTGACTGATGACATCTCTCGCCCCTCGTCTTCCTCCTGTGCCCCGAATGCACCCACGCTGGAAAGAGAGCCTGGGACTTCCTCCGTTGGCACTGGTGCAAAGTTCAAATCACATGAGCCCTGTCTACATATAGCAGCCTTTCTACCTGCCTCATGCCTAACACTGTAAATATCCCACACCAGCCAACCTCAAGTCACTTTCAAACCAGCTTGGGAGCCCTAAGCTCCTCTCCCAAGAAAGCCTCCTCAAGTAAGTGACAAATCTTTTCTGACCCCTTGGTATGCATCATCAACCTTGACATTCCAACCAAGGTTTTGGTGGGGGTCCATGGTCATTATTCAGCATCTAAAATACATACATTTTGGTTTGTTCTAAAAGGAATTGGGGTTTCATGGAGAAACAGCTGATTCCACAGCAAGAAAAGCAGGAGGTAAATCCAGAATATTTTGTCATGCCCTAAAGCAAGGCAGTTCAGAAATACTAATGGGGTCATATCAAAAGAATAGCAGAGGCCAGTAAAAAGACTCCCACCTGCCAAAATGGGACAGATTGAATATTGAAAGGAATAATGGTGGTAATAGACTTGTATCACATCGAATATAAACCTATAATGATACAGAGAGAGGAGAGAGAAGAAATAAAGGGGGAACATTCTTCCTTATAGATTATTCGCTAACAAATACAGAAAAAAACAAATGTTTTAATTCATGAATTTATAGCCAAATGTGATTCAGTCTGATATTATCTATAAGTATTAAAATTTTGAGCAAAACATTGTTGTGGAACAAGGTGAGCACATGATCCCAAATTATTCCATTTATTATGAGTTTTAATTGTCAAAGAAAAGAAGCATTTATTGTAGATGTGTGATGCAATAGGAAACACACAACTTCACCTATTAGTACCGATGCCAGAATGTTTAACCCAAATCTAATAATGAAGACCAATGAAATGCAGAATGAGGGGCAAAAAACAAGACAGCTGTCCTGACATTTTCAACGTCACACAAAAGAAATCAGAAAGCAAGGTTTCTTGTAGAAGAGATTAATGCTGCTGAAGACATAATCAAATACAACCTGTGAGTCTTGATTAAATTCTGGGTTGAAGAATTAAGATAATTTAAAAAACAATTTAGAGCAATCGAGAAAATTTGAATGTGGATCTATGAAAGTGAAAGTGATACTGTGGCCATGTAGGAGAAAAACTGTCAAAGCAGGTGTGCTAAGAATAAGTAGTTAGGGGTGAAGTTGTCGTGGTATCTAACTTATTTCAAATGGTTGAACAAATAGTATAATCTATATGTATACACACATGCACATTTTATATAATATACGCATATATTTATATAATAATATAAGATTAGAGAAGGAAAGGGAGGGAGAGAAGAGAAAAGAAGAAGAAGGAAGGGAAGAGAGAGGGGGAGGGAAGGCAAGGGAAGGGAGGAGGAAAAGGAGAAAGGGAAAGGGAAAAGGGGAGGAAGGGAGGGAAGGAAATTATAGCAAGTGTGGCACAATGCTAACATTTTGATGAATCTAGAAGATGGGTATTCATATTGTTCTCTTCTTTCAACATCTTTAAATATTTAAATTTTTTAAATAATTTAAGGTAAAAGGCCCAAGATGAGCAACAGTAGAAAAAATAACAAAAGCATTTGTTTCCTGAAAGCATCCCCTAAAAGTTTAAAACATATGAGCAGAATACTACATTCGTGTTTGTACCTGAAATTACTCCTAATGTATAAACAGCAATTATTGTTATGTCAGAAGGCCTGCCACATGTTCACGAATCAACGTTGTCCTGTCTACCTCTGACACCTGAAAGCAGAGTAAATATGTGCTCTCTACCTACGAGGACACATAGACAAGTAACTTGGAAATCAAAAAGGATGCATGGTTGCTGCAAATCTCCTTATTTTGGTTCCTCATTAATATCGGATTCAATTTGAGATCATTGAGCTTGAACTGCAAAGGAACCCTGACTCTGGTGACTGGAGAGTCCTTGGGGAGCCCCACCTGTTATTGACAACTCAGAGTGGCAGCTGGTGGATGACATTTCTGAGTTGCTCAGCTTGTCATTATTACATCTGAAAATAGCAGTAATTCCCTGTCCTACTCCCATGCCCCCCCTCAAATAATCAACATGCTGATTATCTGTGCAGTAATTTATCCTATTAAGACCACGGGCAAAGTAACAGTCACCCAGCTCTCTTTGAATTTGTCATGGCTTTCCACAACGTGTTCTTATGCTGCTCTTGCCAGATCGTTCTCTCTTTCTGTACTTCTTTTTTTTTAAAAGGTAACAATTTATTTTTCTCTTCCTCTGCTGAAAGTCTCTGTGTGTGAAGAGCAATTGCCAGCCAGTGTAGTATTATAAACACCAGGAAATCCCCCAGCATCACATATCCATCATTGGTCCCCATGCGATTTGACTATTACCATCATATTCTGTTTGTTGACATTTATAACATGGCATTTTTGTACTCTCTGTTTGCTTTTTAGTGTTCGTTGGATTTCAGTCTTTATTTTACAACAAATCATTTCCCCATAGTGGAGAACGCTACATGAAGATGAAAACCCATAGCCAGTTTAATGTACTCAGTGAATTTAAGCAAGCTGAGCTTTTGGGTAAGTGAAACCTCCTTAGAAAATGATCATTTCTCTCTGAAATCTGAAATTTTCTGTTGACTCCATACTTTAAAAATGAAAACAAACCATTATCTCAGTATCATATGGGTGATTCCACACATGCAAAAGCGAGACACAGGTGTGAATCCTGACTTGCTCTGCAGATTTGAGTAGCCTGCAAATAAGCTTCTGAGTTTCTGGGTTTCTGGGCTTCTATGGACCGCAGTTATGTGAAGTGGGTGCAGTGATTCCCAACACACAGAGATGCTGCAAAGGTTAAATGATGACAATGAATGTGGCAGCTCTGAGCATCCAATACATGATGTGAACCTACTGAGAACTGCCAGTATGCAAACAATTCATATGTAAAGGTAGTTCACACCTTGACAGACGACAGCTAAACAAGTAATTGTGACTTTACCTAAAAGGAAGTCAGGGGATAGGGCCCCCTCCTCTCCTTCCAGGGGCTTGACAATAAAGGGTTAGGAGGAACTTCATGGGCTGCCTGCCTTTCCCTCAGATTTGCAAGGCAGGGGCTACATTCTCCATCACCAAATCTGTGATCTTGGGAGGGAGACAAGGAGTCACATTGCTGTCTTTGATCATGAAAACACAGATTTCTCCAGAAGACTTAGATTTAGACTTCTCTGTCCAGAACTTGGTCACTCAACACATCCTTTCTGCCACAGAGGCTAAAAAGGCTGCAAGTGGGGACAGGGTAGATATTGGGAATGGGATTGGGGTTATCTAAAAAATGGTGCCTACTACACAGGGTTATTTGAAGAAGTAGGTTTGATAATTTTAAAAAAAATGATTTTAAAGTGATGACTTGAATTATGTATTAAGGGGGTAGTTTAAGTTTAATTGATGTAAGAGTGCTTTTTAAACAATATTTTTAGGTTGAATTTTCTGTTTGAGAAATTAGATGGTTGAAACATTTCAATTATATTGGTTGCAAGAGACAGTTGAAATAAAAGTTTTGCTTATTTTATAACTTATAGACCCTATTCTATGAATCTGTTGGAATCACATCTATCAAGAAGAGACAAGTATGTTTTATACCTTTTGGAATAGGTATAGGTTAGTACTAACATTTCCTGTAAGTTGGGCCACTTAACTCTCAACCAGGGCCGCTGGAGAAAATAGGGGTGTTTAGTTACATTTGAACTTCAGGTGACAATGGAGGCTTTTCAAATTATAAGCATGTCTGTGCTTATACTAAAATAATATTCATTGTTTACCTGAAATTAAAGGTGAATTGGTAATTCCCTGCTGTTATTTCCTCCATCTGGCAACTCTACCTCTCATAGGTCTGAAAAGCTGCTTGGTCAGTTACAAGAACCTGGTTCTGACCTGTGAATCCAAAGGAAAACAAGCAAGCCCACAACCAATAGTCACACTTGTATCCCCAGTAACAATTTACTCTTCCTTTCTGGATCCAAAAGTGGGGGAAAAAAAAAAGTCAATAAGCCTTGTGTGAAGGTAGCTATAACCTATTATCTGATGAAAAGTTCTTTGCAATAATCAGTTTCACTTTTTGTGAACTTGCCAAGTGGGAAAATCATAGGCAGGAGGACTGGGGGAGCTCACAAAAGATTCTGCTTTGAGCTTCAGCTCCCCAAAACGATTAGATTAAAAACAAATGTATGGCAAAGGACATGATAAGTCATGTCAAAAAGCAAATAATGGGTGGGAAAACATTCAAAACACTTGAAAAAGAGAGACTATTCAGATGCAAGTGCTACCTTTGCTGACAGGGAAATATAAAAGAAACAGCAATGTGATTCCTGGTTTTTACTCCCCCATTTGGGGAAAATATGTAATGATGATATTTTCCCAAGAGGGAAGTAGGGAAATAAATACTCACATAAAATTACTGGTTAGAATTCAAATTGCTAATATCTTTTTAGAAAGAAATATAGGATCTTACATTAAGATATAAAATATACATACTTTTGACCCCCAAATTCTATCTCCTGATACCTACCTGTTAGATAATATTGAAGTAAGATAAAATAGAAATAAAAGCAACAGGCTATTAGGCTATGTGGCCAAGCCATTTTATTGTATCGTGTGACCATGGAAAACATTCTGACCCAAGTGTCAGCAAATATTTTCTGAGAAAATTAAAATATTTTAAACTTCTCAGGTCCTGTGGTCTCTGTGGCAACATAACTCTGCTGCTGTGTTGTGAACCAGGCTTCAGTGATTGTAAATAAACAGGTGTGATTGTATTCCATTAAAACTGCATGCAGAAAAAAAAAAACAGATATCAGGCTAGATTTAGCCCACAGACTACAGTTTATTAATCCCATATCTATGTGATTCATCAATTGGAGGATGGTAGAATGAGTTATGGAATATTATATATCATTGGCAATAATTAGATTTGTATCTATCAATTTAGATTGCTTGGACATACATTAGGAATTGTTAAGTATGAAAAAGTAGTTTCTGGGCAATGTAGCATGATCAATTCTTACTACAACAAATAACAATGGCAGCAGTAACACAACTTTTACATGTTGTATATGTATAGAGTGTGTGTGTGCATGCATGTATGAATGCATGAACATTCGTGTGCATGTACTCATGTACACTGGGCTAATGTGTGAGACGATACTCACTAGGCTACTAATGCCCATCACTGTTGGAGGTAGGTATGGATAGTGTTAATTTTTTAAATAAAACTTTTTATAGTTTTGCTACATAAAGAAACAAATAAATAAAAACTTCAGAAGCAACTGGTCTTTATAAATTCTTAGGAGGAGGCTCTGCAGTTGCTTTGAATCTGAATACTGTGTTGCCAACTGCAATTTTTAAGATTTTGGTTATCTAAGAGGAGTGCTAAAGAAAGTAAATGACCCACAATAAAGGGTTTATCCTACTTGCTCAGGACAGCTCTCTTTCTGATATTTGCTTGACTGGCTGCAAACCAGTAAGTGTCTGGAGCGAACAGAGACTGTAAGGTGAGAGTGTAGTAACAGCAGAAGAGCAGGAGCCAATGATCTTAGCACTTCGGCTGAGGGCTTCTGACTCCTGGTCAAGTGATCTCTGAAGTCAATCCATGTGTCTTGTGGGAATCACGTGGGACTGACTTCAAGGCACAAGAGTTGGGTTTTTGACAAGTCTCATGGTTGCAGGCAGGGCTCCCAACCTCATGTATTTATTTTCTTCAATTTACAGTGAATATAAACCCTTGTAGGGGGTTAGCTGATATCAGAAGAGGTCTGTAAAAACTATAAATATTCACTGTAAACATGAATCTTGATTAAGACTATGAAGAGAAGTATTTATAAATCAGATCTAATTTTGATATTAGCAAATTTCTATGAATGAGTCCATTTTATGTAGGTTTTCAATTTTGTGACAGCTGTTTGATATAATTGTCATTATAAAGATTTTCTACCTAAAAGGGCTGATAGAGTTCAGAAATAATCAGAGTTTAGCAAAGCTGCTGGCTACATCCTCATACCAAAATCAGTAACATTTTTCTATACCAGCAATAATCAATCAGAAAACAACAAGAAGGTAATATTTACAACAAAAGTACTAAGTATCCAGGAGCTAAAGTAACCTAGGATATGTAAGAGACCTCTGTGAAAAACTTGCTAATTCATAATTTTCAAGAAACTCAAAGTTATGACTTTCATGCAAATATAAAATGAACATATGCCAAAGACTCAAAAACTTGTGAATAAATGAAGGAACCAGTAAGATGTTATGAACAGCAAAAAGAATACTGAAGAAGCCTGGAATTTATGCATGATTTAAGAGAGCTATATTAGGATAAGATTGCTGGGTTAGTTTATAAAACTGACGTCCACCAGTTTTACAAACCACCACAAATCCTTGGGGTTATCTGTTCCATTTAACATAAAATCATTTGCATTTACTGAACAAAATTCTAGAGGTTGTTATGTCACGTCATCATGTCTGGCACTTTTTATTAACAGCAAACGAAGAGTACATTGCACAGCTAGACTCCTGTAGCCTTTGCCCCCGTAATAATTTTCTTGACACTTTAAAATTCTAGTAAAGGACATTAAAGATCTACATAAATAGATGACCTTTCAGTTCTCTGATTAGATGGCTTCATGGTACAAGGATGTAGATTGTTTTCAATTCAGTATAAAATTGCTATGCAACTTCAGTCAAAATCCCAGGCAGATATTTTGAGAAAGCCACTAACTTTGTGGAGATCTGTGGAGAGGAATGAACACCCAAGACTATCTATGATGTGAAGAGAAGTGAAGATGGAGACCTCTCTTCCCCGCCAGGTGTGCAAAGCCTGGTAAAATATGTAATGGCAGAAAGTGATGCACCCCAAAACCCCATATCTTTGTGGGAGTTTAATAAGTCTTAAAGGAATTACCACAAGATCAATGGGAATTGTTGGATTGATTTTTTTTTTTTTGGAAAAATTGTCTCAGTATTTGGAGAAAAATGAAGTTAGATCCTGTATACCACATCAATGCACCAACAAGCAAAGATTGAAGTAGAAAAGGAAAAAACACAGGGTTAGTACAGGAGGGCTTATGAGACAATCTTTATGATCTAAGAATAGAGAACTCTCCAAAAACTTTCAAAAGGAAAAAATTGATACATAAGATAACATCACAATTAAGTCTTTTCACTCAGTGAAGACTACCACAGGTCAAAGTAATGGATGACTCAGTGAGGAAGATATTTACAGCCATACCAGAAAAATTAATAATGTCTCCCAGCGCCAGGCACATTGTCACCATTGATCTTGTGAGATTCTCTGCCTTGACTCTTAATTTATTCCATTTCATACCAATTTCCAGAGCAACCATTCTGCTGTGTTTGTTCTTTTTTTTTTTTTTTGGTAAAGTACTTACAAGTATGATTTGTGATTTCATTGATATTTACTTTAAACTTTGAAAATCCTTATAATCCTTATAAACTTTGAAAACCTCATTCAGTTCCTTACCTTTTTTAGACTAAGAACTATTTAAAATGGGTAATATAGGCAGAAAAGTGACCACGTGGAGAGGAGTGATCTGGCCAAGAGATTCTTTATTGCCGGGTGGGAGAGGGAGAGAGCTGAGGGGGGCGGGGCAGGGGCTTAAATACCCCTCAGTGAGACTTGGCATGATCTGATTGGTTAGGATCTTATGGGTCATGCTGATTGGAGGTTGGGGCAGAGGAGGATTCAAGCTAGACTTGAGGCACGACCGTGATCCTGGAAAACAGAAGCTTAAGGGTGCAGTAAGAACCAAAACCTATCGGCACCATTACTGCCAACATTCCTCCCTTTTCTTGTTTGTTAAGGAAGGGGGGCTTCTTTGAGCTGGCAAGGGGTGGCATAGGGGAAGGGAGGGTTAGTTGGCAAACAATGTTGGGGTGCTGAGCCTCATGATGGTGTACACCCAGGCTCCAAAAATGAAGATTTCCTCTTCCCTGAAGTTGATGAAGGTCCCTTGTAGCCATAGGTCATAAAGAGTCTCGAGCCAATCCTCCGAGCTCCGTATGGCGGGTATTAGCCACCCATCTTCGCATAGGGAGTCGAGGAATTGAAGCAGGTGTTCTGTGAGGGGTCCATGATGCTTATAACCCAGTGTCCCGGTAGGATCCATCATAGGTGTCCTCTGGTTGACCTATGAGGGGTTGGTATCCTTGGAGGAGAAGCTGGTTGAAAGTTTGATTAGAGATTCTGTTTACCTGGGATCTGAGAAATTGTAGTAAACAGGCTAGGAGGGTGCATAGAGTAATGAGCACGAGCAAAGGGCCCAAAAAAGGCAGGAGCCAGGTGACGAGAGGAGAGTTTAGCAGGTCGGTTAAGGTGTTTTTAGTGCATCTCTTTAGGAGGTCCTCGGCCAAGTCTGTTAATTTTTTTGACATTCTGTTCTACAATCCCAGACTCATTGACATAGTAGCAACATTTCTCCTGGAAGAAGAAGCAGGTGCCCCCTTTTTCAGCCGTTAAGAGGTCTAGGGCCCTGCGATTTTGTAGGGCCACCTGGGCTAGAGAAGTGAGCTGACGTTGAAGGGAAGCCAGTGAGGCCGAGTGGACTCAAGGGTGATCTGTAAGCAATCTTCAAAGTCCTTTGCTGAAATAAAACTATGGCCAAGGGCTCCCCCCATGAAGCCTGCAGCAACAACGGAGGTTGCCAGACTTATACCAACCATGATGGGCAAGAAGGCGGTGTGCTTTGGTCGAGCGCCAAATAGGAGGGAGAATTCAGCTTCCCCACAGAGAGTGAGTTGGGGGACTATAACTACCAGTATGCAGGGCCCGGGAGTAGCATGAGCTATGCAGGAGTGTAGGGTGTTGTGGCACCAGAAATATAGCCCCAGGGGGGGATGCCAGTTGTTCTGTAACCATGAGATTGGTATGACAGGAGAGAGAAAAGTTGGACCAAGATGCCGAGGGTGGGATATAGGAGGTGTGTGTGGGAGGAGGACCTGGTGTAAAGTCAGGTTCCCATAAAGGTACAGAGGGCAAGGGAGGAGCACATGAGAAGTTTTGCAAGGCAGGGGAAGCTTTGATAGAAGACGAAACATTAATGGGAACTGTGGCCAGTAAAGGACGCTGGAGGGAGGCACAAAGAAAGCAGTCAGTGACACAAATGGGCACAGTCAAGTTTAGGAGTTGTAGTGAGGCCTAGAACAGTTGGAGCCAGGTTGGGGGGATGGAGGGCTGGTGAAGGGATTTATGTAAGGTTTGTTCTATTGTAGAACATTAGTAGTGGCCTCCTTCTGAGTGGTAATTGGAAGGATTAATTCCCTGGATATCATAATGTGAGTCGAGGGTTTTGAGGAGTCACCCTGAGCATAAATGGCTGCCTGTTCACTCTGAACCCATCTGTTGTCCCATGGGTCAGGGATGTGGAGCATGGTAGTCCCATTTTTTCCCACATAAAAGTGAAACTGGTTGTCTGGTTCCTTTGATCCTAGTACCCAGTAGACCTGACAAGACCAATAGGGACATCCCCCATACTCCTGGGTCCGTTTTGCTCCCCTTTTACAGTAATTTTTTGTTTGGGTGAAGAAAGGGCAAGCGAATGCAAAGGAGCCACTCCTTAGGGTGGAACCAAACCTGGGTTTGAAGGGGATTGACATAGGGACCTGACATCCCTTAGGATGACAGTCACCAGTGCTAAGCTGGTGATAGAAGTTTGTGAGATGGTGTAGGTTTCCTGTATCTTAAATCTCCAGAAGTACCCTCCAGTGCTAGTCAGCCCACCCACAAATAGGGGTTGAGAACAGAGAACAAAAGTGGAAGGTTAATGCACATCCTTGGGGATGGGGGAGGGAACACGAAGCCGAGAGATGTGGAGTTTTAAGGGGTTTCCAAAGGAGGGTGTGCAAACGAAGCCAGGAGAGGAAGCAGGAAGCGGAGACGGAGGGCCGATGGGGTCGTCCTGCTGGATGTCCCAGGGGGGTCGGGCTGGCTTTAGCCTGGAAATATGAATCCAAGATGTTAGTTTTCCTGGGGTTTCTTCTAACTGGGCTGCAGTAGGAGTACAGAGGATGATTTTTAGGGGCCCTTTCCATTTTGGGGTAAGGGGTTTCCTTTTCAGGAAAAGGGGGAGAGAAGTAGACCCAGTCCCCTGGGTTTAAAGGAAAAGAGAGATGGGTGCATGAAGGGTCTGGAGATAAGGTGTCACGGTTTCACCATAACTGGGTTTGAATGAAGGAGAGAAGAGGAAAGGTGAGGTGTCCCAGGTGGGGGCCCAGGGAGGAGGTGATTCCCGGAGGCAGAGCTGGGTGACCGAACATCACCTCAAAAGGGGATATTTGTGTGGGTTTCTATGGGAGTACCCGTAGGCAGAAGAGGGCTATTGGAAGGAGTTGAACCCAATCTAGGTGTAGTTCCAAGGTGAGTTTGGTGAGAACCTCCTTTAAAGTACGGTTAGTGCACTCTACCTTTCCTGATGAGGGGGGATGATAAGGGATATGGAAATGCCATGAGATATTAAGGGACTTGATAATTGTTTGTGTTACCTAGGATGTGAACTCTGAGCCATTATCTGGGCCTAGGGATGATGTGGGTTACAATAAGAGAAGCCACAGTTGATGCCCTCTTATTGGAGGGTGGGAAGGCCTCTACCCATCCCAAGAAGGTATCTACCATGACCAGAAGGTAATTGTGTTTCTTTACTCTGGGCATATTTGTAAAGTCCACCTGCCAATCTGCCCCTGGGATTTGTCCCCTGGCCTGGTGGGTAGGGAATGAACCAGGCCTCAGAGGGGTGTGTGGGTTAGTCCTCTGACAAGTGGGACATGTGGAGGTGAGATGGTGTAGGTATTGGGAATCTTCCGGGGTAAGGGGGAAGAATGAATTTAAGAAGAGCTTGAGATTCTGAGTGCTAGTGTGGAAGATGGAGTGTAAATACGAAAGGAGAATGTGTCTGGGGAGTGACTCATGGGCCGGTTCAGGAGTCTGGTCCTGAGGCTTTGCAAGGGCCAGAGTGGAGCAATTCTCCCTTGCTGTCTGTCGGGCAGCCTGATCTGCCTTAGAATTGCCCATAGTTATGGGTGATGAATCTATTTGGTGGGACTGGCTGTGGGCGATCCCAATCTTAGAAGGAAGGAGAGAGGCCCGGAGAAGATTGGTAATGAAAGTGGAGTTGGTGACAGAGGTCCCTCTTGTGGTTAATAATCCCCTTTCCTTCCAGATAGCTGAGTGGGAGAGGAGGATGTGGAAGACATATTTAGAGTCAGTGTATAGAGTGAGAGAATGGTCAGCTGCCAGCTCAAAAGCCCTTGTAACTGCAAACAGTTTAGCCTGTTGATTGGTGGTACTGGGAGGGAGGGGCTGTGCCTCGATGACTTGGGTTAAGGACACTATAGCATAACCCACTCTCCGTATACCCCCCCTCTACATATGAGCTGCCATCAGTGAACCAGGTGTAGGTGGAGCCCTGCAGGGGCCCCTCCTGGATGTGTGAAGGGCAGGGGAGAAGGGCCTCCAGGGTCTTGATGCAGTAGTGGGTAGGCATGGCAGTAGAGGTTGGCAGGAGGGTGATAGGATTTAAGGAAGAGCAAGCACGGAGGTTAATGGAGGAGTCATGGAAGAAGGAGACAAGAAGCGACAAGATCTGGCAAGGGGGAAGGGTTCTTAAGCCCTTATATGTCAGGAGTTCCACCAGGTAATGGGGGGAGATGATTGTGATTGACCCCCTGAAAGTAAGTTTTTTTGCTTCCTGAACTAGAACATAGGCTGCTGGCAAGGCCCGTAGACGGGGGCCCATCCCCAGATTGTGGGGTCAAGTTTTTTTGATAGATATGTTACTGGGGCAAATGTTGGACCCTTGTCCTGACCCAGAACTCCCAAGGCTAAGCCTTTATTTTCATGGACATAGAGGGTGAATGGTTTTTGGGTATCTGGCAAGTGGAGGGCTGGGGCCTGGAGAAGTGCCTGCTGAAGGCGCCGGAAAGGGGTGTTGACAGAGGTAAGTAGGGGTTCAGAGGGGTCTCCCTTAGTGGCATCATATAAGGGTGCTGCCAAGAGGGAATAGTTGGGAATCCAGACACAGAAGTATCTGGCCAGCCCCAAAAAGGAAAGTATTTCCTCCTTTGTCTTGGGAGCTGGTATTTCCCAGATGAGCTGCTTTCTGTCCAGAGTAATTGCCTTGGAGTCATGGGATAACTGAACTCTCAAGTATGTGACTGTAACTTGGGAAAGTTGGGCCTTATGGAGGTAAGCCCGGTATCCTTTGTCAGCCAGAAAGTTTAAGAGTAGAGTGGTGTCAGATTGAGAGATGCCCAGAGATGGGCTACACAAGAATAGATCATCTACATATTGGAGGAGGGTAGACCTAAAGAGGTGGAGTCCCTGAGATCTTTGGCAAGTGCCTGTCCAAACAGATGTGGGCTATCCCTAAAACCCTGAGGGAGGACCGTCCATGTGAGTTGTTGTGAGTGATGTGTGTGTGGGTCCGTCCAGGTAAAGGCGAAAATGTCCTGTGACTCAGAGGAGAGGGGAATGGTAAAAAAAATCATCCTTGAGATCAAGGATAGAGAAGTGAGTGGAGGAAGCAGGAATAGAAGAAAGAATGGTGTAAAGATTAGGGAAGAGGGGGTGTATAGGTTTAACAGCATTATTAATGAGTCTAAGATCTTGGACAAGGCGTTAGGTGCCATTTGGCTTTTTTACTAGGATGGGAGAGTTGTATGGGGAATGGGTGGGTCTGAGGAGCCCCCTGTGGAGTAAATCAGCAATGATTGGTTGTAACCCCAACAGGCTGGGAGTAGGGAGGGGGTACTGAGGCTGGCACAGAAAGTGATGAGGGTCCTGTAAGAGGATCTTAATGGGAGGACAAGTTACCAGAGAAGGAGTGTCAGTGTCCCATACTTTAGGGTCCACCCCTGAAGGGAGGATTTGACCGGTGGAATCACAGGGGCCATCCATAGCCATAAGGGCGAGAACAGGGATAGGCCTGAGGTTCAATGAGATGAAGGCCTGAAATTTGGTTAAAATATCTCTTCCTAACAAAGGGGTGGGACATTGGAGCATGACCAGAAACTGGTGGGCAAAAGGATGACCCGAAAAGGAGCAGGAAAACATGGGAGTCTTTCTGGGAAAAATGGTTTGTCCCCCTACCCCAACAATAGGGGTTTGTAATGGGCTGGTGGCCCCCCAAAACTCTGTCAGGACTGAGAAAGTGTCACCAATGTCCAGGAGGAGGCAGATGGGGCACCCATCAATCAAAAGGCTTACCTTGGGCTCCAGAAACGAGATGGTAGTCACCACGAGGGAAGTTCCAAGTCCCCTTCAATCTTCTGTTGCCAGCCCTATGAGGTCGGGAATGGAGTGAGAGGTTGATCCAATCCCCCCACTGGGAGCCGGGGCAATCAGTTGCCTAATGTCCAGGGGTATGGCATCTAGGACAAGGCCGGGCAGCAGCCTGGGATTAGGGCAGACATTGGCCCAGTGTCCCTGTGTCCACAATTGAAACAGGGCCCTAATGGGCTCCTGTTTGGTGGGTGTTGATTCCCTCATTTAGTTTGAGGGTTTGGGCCTCTCATGATTTGAGCCAACATCTGATATTTTTGGCGTTTCGCCTTTTTATCCCAGGAGTGGAACACTTTGAAGGTGGTTGCCAGTACCTCAGTCTGAGGAGTGAGGGGGCCTCTATCGAGTTTCTTTAATTTTGCCTTAATGTCAGACTTTGGGAGAAAAAATAAGGCATAAGGAGTTGTCTACCATCTGTGGATTCCAGGTCAATGTTAGTGTATTGTTGGAGAGCCCTGGTTAACCTGTCTAGGAAGGTACAGGGGTTTTCTGTTCTATCCTGGATAATTTCCTGGAGTTTTTCAAAATTAATGGCCTTTTGTGGTGCCCGTTTTAGTCCTGCCAGGAGGCAAATGGCAAATTGGTCCCGGAGGGTAAGTCCAGCCTGGGTGTTGTAGTCCCAATTGGGATCATGGTCAGGCACCACCAGGGCACCTGTAGGGTGAGTGGGAGTTGTCTGATGGACCTCATCTGCATACGTGCGAGCCTGTTCCCAAACTCTTCTACGTTCGTTCCTCGGAGTAAACACTGAAATTGTTTGACATAGGCTGAGGTGTTAGTTGTATAGGAGCCCAGGCGGGCTTCGATTTGGGAGGTTGAGCATGGAGAAGGGGACATGGACCCTGACAATTTCTTCTGATCCAGCCATCTCCTGAAGGGGTGCCAGGAGGGAAGGGGGGGGAGGCTGGGCAGTGAATGTGCATGATCGAGTAGCGGGGGGCTGAAGGAGGGGGAGGGATGAGAAGGAGCAGAGGGTGAAGTGGGGGTAGGGGGTGACAGCAATGAAGGGGACAAAGAAGGAGGAAGTGGAAGAGGAGGCACGGAGGGTGCAGTGGGGGTGGGGGGTGACAGCGATGAAGGGGACAAAGAAGGAGGAAGTGGAGGAGTCACCAAAGATGGCGGAGTAGGTCGCAGAAGGGGAGGATTGGGTGGAGCCTGTCAGCAGTATGGAGGAGGTTCATCAGCCAGGTCGAAATCTGAAGAGAGGGCAGTGGTTGAGGTTCCTCAACCTCTTCTTGCTTTAGAGCAAGAAGTGCACGTTTAGGTTTGCAAGTGGTGCAGAGAGCCGGATTTAGACGGAGGTATGAAAAAGCTTGAATATATGGAATCTCTCCCCATCGTCCCAATCGCTCACAGTAGTTATATAGGTCCCACAGGAGACTGGGATCTAAAAACCTGAAAAGGGGCAGTGACTTTGCTTGTCTAAAGGATAAGTGGGCCAGATTTGAGTGCAAAAGCAGATCAAATTTTTTGGTTTTATATTGGGAGTCAAACCCAAGGTGTCCAAATTACTAAGGAGGCATCTCAGTGGGGAGTCAGAAGCAAAGAGAACTTAGAGGCCCCCATTGTTGGACTCGGTCCCAGAGAGCTATAATGGGAGGATATTATGAATCACAGGGCGTCCCTGCACGACTCAAATATCTGAGAACAGCACAAGGCGCACAAGAATCAGTCGTCACTGAGTTCTAGCGGTGTGCAAGGCCAAAGGGCCTGGGGCTATGGGTCACCTGGCGCCAGGCTTTTTGAATGGGGGGTCTCTAAGACCCACGACAAAACAGACCCAAGCCAGATGAGAGGGAAGGGAACCCCTCTACCGTCTGAGCCCCAGAGATAGCCAAACAGGGAAAATGCTCAAACCCCAGAGACACCAAAGGGAGAGACCGCAAAGGGAGCCCAAGAAGGGTATGTGGACTCACCAAAGAATGTCTGGTGTTGGATGTGAGTGAGGGTGATTGGGAGGATGAGTCCTGGACAGTCACATCCTCAGGGTAGTCTTGAGGTGAGTCGGAATCAGGGTCCCACCAGGATTAATGGGGAGACCCGATCTGAATCATGGCACCAAATGTAGGCCCCAAAGTGACCACGCGGAGAGGAGTGATCTGGCCAAGAGATTCTTCATTGCCAGGTGGGAGAGGGAGAGAGCCAAGGGAGAGAGCCCAGAGACTCGGCATGATCTGATTGGTTAGGATCTTATGGTTCATGCTGATTGGAGGTTGGGGCAGAAGGGGGATTCAAGCTAGACTTGAGGCAGGACCCTGACCCTGGGAAACAGAAGCTTAAAGGTGCAGTAAGAATAGAAACCTATCGATGCCATTATTGCCAACAGGTAAGGGATTAGTAAGTAGCAAGGACATCTTTATGAATAGGTAAAGAATATGAACAGGACCATCAAAACACTAAAGGTAGAAATACAGAAGACTCTGCTGCCCCACTCCTGGGCACATACCCAAGGGAGTGTAAGTCAGCACTCAGTAGAGACACCTGCACACCCATGCTCATTGCACACTGTTCACAACAGCCAAGATATGAACAGCCTAACTGACCATCGACAGACGAATGGAGTACTATTCAAAAATAAATAAAAATGAAATTACTTTCAGGAAAATGGATGGAACTGGAAGTCATCATGTTAAGTAAAATAAGCCAGACTCAGAAAGAGAAATACACATTTTCTCTCATATGTAGAATCCAGATCTTAAAAAAAACAGATACAAACATGAAAAGGGGGACTCTGAGAGCAGAACCAGCAGGAGGTAGAAGGGGAAAAGAGGAGTGAGAGAGAATGCAATTGAAGTACATTGTCTACAGGTATGGAAAGATAGTAATGAAACTCAATTAAAAAATTTTGCTAGAAAGTTTATAAGGGGAGATGGGGATGAGAAAGAATAGTGGAGAGCATTCTAGTCAAAGTGCATTATTTACACATGTGGAAATAGCAGAGTGAAACCTCTCTCTCTGTATAATTAATATATGATAATAAAAATAATTTTTAAAAATATGAACAAGAAATTTACATAAAACTCCCAAACCAACAAGTACCTGAAGACATACTGAAGGTAATGTGAGAAATATTAAACTGGCAAAAATTTGAAATCCTGGTAATGTCCAACATTGTGTGGGAAGGGGGCAGGCAGGACCTTCCTGAGGTCTGTCTGTCTGTCTGTCGATAGATGAGGCCACTTTGAAGAACGGCCCAGCATGGTGCAGGTATGGTTAGCATGCATGCATACTATACCTCAGCAGGTCTGCTCCTAGGTATTTATCCCAAAGACATGCTTGACCTGTTCACAGAATGAACTACATAAAGATTTTTATTGTAGTACTGCTTAGAGTTGGTAAGAATAGGTAAATTAGGCTTGGATGCCCATATACCATGGGCATATGACATTATTAGAAAGACTAGTCTTGAGGCAAGCTACCAGTAGGGAAAGTTTGGGAGTCATATGTAGGTTGCCCAGTGATGGCCCAAGACCTCCTGCACCTCGCCAGGAACCGCCCATGCCACTCACCACTCAGTGATTATTGGATGGGAATCACTTGGTTCTGGCCTCCCCATGGGTTAGCATAGGTTTTTAAAGCACCTGAAAGAGAATTTAGTTTTTTAAGTTCCCTATATATTCTGGTTATCAGTCCTTTGTCTGATGTGTAGCTGGCAAATATTTTCTCCCACTCTGTGGGTGTTCTCTTCAGTTTAGAGAACATTTCTTTTGATGAACAGAAGCTTTTTAGTTTTATGAGGTCCCATTTATCTATGCTATCTCTTAGTTGCTGTGCTGCTGGGGTTCCATTGAGAAAGTTCTTACCTATACCTACTAACTCCAGAGTATTTCCTACTCTTTCCTGTATCAACTTTAGAGTTTGGGGTCTGATATTAAGATCCTTGATCCATTTTGAGTTAATATTGGTATAGGGTGATATACATGGATCTAGTTTCAGTTTTTTGCAGACTGCTAACCAGTTTTCCCAGCAGTTTTTGTTGAAGAAGCTGCTATTTCTCCATCGTATATTTTTAGCTCC
The DNA here is from genome assembly GCF_047511655.1 of Castor canadensis. Taxonomy (NCBI): domain Eukaryota; kingdom Metazoa; phylum Chordata; class Mammalia; order Rodentia; family Castoridae; genus Castor; species Castor canadensis. The sequence goes on along the minus strand of NC_133401.1, from coordinate 51,577,883 downwards.
TTTGTCAAAGACAAGTTGGTTATAGTTGTGTGGCTTCATATCTGGGTCCTCTATTCTGTTCCACTGGTCTTCATGTCTGTTTTTGTGCCAGTACCATGCTGTTTTTATTGTCTCTTCAACAAAATTAGAGATAAGGGCAAAATAGCTTCTTCCAGGTATTGAAGGCTTGCGGGGGAGAGGGAGGGGGTGGAGTGGGTGGTAAGGGAGGGGATGGGGGCAGGGGGGAGAAATGACCCAAGCCTTGTATGCACATATGAATAATAAAACAATAAAATAAATAAATAAATAAAGCACCTGAAAAAGAAAAGCACTTTCTCTCTGTCAGCAGACTCCTCCTGCATCTCACCATGCTCCCCTTTGTATTTTCCTTTCGTAACTTTTAATAAACCCCATTTACACTCGTGCGATCTGCCATGCATTCTTCCTGGTGGGACAAAGAATTTGGAAGTCTTCTGATCACAGATTGCACCAGCTCATTAACAGTCTGATACACACATGGGGAAAAGATTGTGTGTTGAAAAGACAGTGTGTGGTCAAAGGAAGTAAGAAACTGAATGTGATCTGCAAGGAGTTTCAACATTGAAATGAATGTGAGTGAAGTCTCAAATCACATTTGTACAGAATAGAAGGGTTACCCTGGAAATGAGATCAATTAAAGTGGTGATCATGTGCCTTACACTGAGTATCATTAATTCATTTTTATGTGGCTGATGAATAAATGAATGAAAGGAAAGGGAACCCAGCAGTGTGAGGAAGCATCTGAAAGTCTGCTTTTGCAGAGTGAGGCCTACTGACTGTTGGCCTGTCCCAGTTACCACCATGTCTGGAGATGTGACTTGAGGGGTAGAATGCCAGCCTTCCAAGCACAACATCCTGACTTCAAACTCCACTACTGAAAAGAAAAAAAAAAGAAAGAAAGAAAATTCCACCAAATACGGTTACAGCCGTGACTTACTTCCAGGGCTCATGGCTACTTTGAGAAATGGGGTTTTTACAGGCTTTGAGTTCAGATCCCATCAACTTGTCCAAATGCATCAGGCTATGAATTGTGAGAGAAATCCAGGAAAGGAGGAGAAGAGGCACAACCCAAAACATTCTAGTCTTGCTTTTGTTTGTTTTATTATGCTACAGAGATTTTGGATATTGTCTTTGCTTTGAAGCATCCCAAAGTTCCTGCATTTCCACATTGTTTATTTAATAAACCTTTCTCATGTTTCATAAAAACTTTGTGCCTATAGTTTTCCACTTTGATGAAACTCTTCTTCAGTCTTTACAACTCAGTAGGAAGCCTTATCACACTTCTTTTGCAGTTAAGAAACAAAGGCCTCCGGAGACCAGATAACTCCCAAAATGTCACCCATCTGGGAAGTGACAGACAAGGAACTTAAATCGGGTTTTCTGGCTCCAAACCTCACTTCTTAATCCATTACTTCAGGGTGCTTTAATGCAAGAAAATCTTTAGCCCTAATTGAATTTCAAGCGATTGAAAACATTAATGAAATTCTTATAGAGCCTTCTGTATGCAGAACTTAACTAAGAATTAACTGGTGAAAACCAGTAGATGCGACAACCAGAGGAAAGCAATTTCGGGTGGAAGTCTGAAAAGAAATGATAAGTAATATAATTCCTTGGTCACCCACTACTATTGGGAAACCATGATGTGTTTTTTATGATGAATTCCAAATTTCAAGGAATTTCAGCTTGTCCAAGTGCATCAGGCTATGCGGTGCAAATACTCTGCAACATCATGCTAGATGCACTTTTCCCAGAAAGGAACATTTGCCACAATGAACTTCTCAAAGTCAGAAGAATTTTCAGGCATGCACATAGTTCAATTTGGCAAAATAACAGATAGGGAGAAACCGATTAAAATAGAATGTATATGCTGAAGAAAGAGAAAAAGAATTCACTGCAAAGTGGCCTGTGGGCTTCTCCACTTACCTGTCACGCGAGCCACACAGGGTCCACTGCTGCCCAGTGCTCATCAGACACATAGCAATCAGAGTGACCTCATAAAGAATCAAATACCATTGCTTCAGAGGTGGACCCCACACCCCTCCCACACTTGCTTTCAGAATGAAAACCTGAGTAATGTCAGTCCACCTTTTCAATCTTATTTCACACACTACCCCAAACCTCCGACTCTCTGACTTAATCTAGAATAGCACCTAGGGCCTGCCACCTCCTGGAACTCGCTGTGCTCCTGTTCAGACAGTCCCAGAACCTGAGTCCTCTGGCCACTTCTTCAGCCTCCTCAGTTGAGCTCCCACTCTCTCCTAAGACCTCAAGTCCAGTCCATTCCCTGCAGAAGTCTTCTGGACCCCCAGTTCATGTCAGTTCCTACTGACACAGGCCCTCGAGAACCATGTCTCTCTCCTTTGCATCACACAAGCAATAATTATGTGCTTATTTATGTGTTCTCTCACAACCAAACCTCAAAGCCCACATTTTTTATTTCTCCCCACCATCTCCTCACTCTGTACCCACAGCCATGTTGCTAGCTGTAGGAACTAGTCACTTGCGTTTACTCTTCTACACCTTTGTACACTTTTTCTGTGTTTGAGAAACTACTTATCTTATGAACCCACCTGTTACAGTGGGAGACTTACTCAGTCACCATACTCAGCCAGGTGCAAACGTGACCAGGCTCAGCCAATCCGAGGTCCCGCCTACCTGCCAGAGACTTGCCTCAAGAGGTAGCAAGGTGGAGAAGTAAGTGCTGAGCAGACTCCAGTGTGCTGAGGGGCAGGAGTGACATCATCCTTGGAGACACAATGCAGGGGACTCCAGGAGTGATGTCCAGTGCAGGTTGTGGGGTTGGGCCTTGTCTGGCTGGGCCATGCTCATCTTGGAGACTGTCCTCAAAGAATGACCTTCATGGCTGCTTCTGGGGCTCTCCCAGAGTTTCTGAGACTCACATCCTTTAATAAAGTATTTTTGTCTGCTTTTACAAGCTATTATAGTTTCTCTTGTTTGCAACTGAAAATCTCTGCACAAAAGGATAATGGAATTTCTTTGCTGCCAACACAGATTGGATGTTTTGGTGCGTGAGCTCTTGTCTGAAGTTATTGAAAATAGGGATTTAAATCATAGAGATGATTTGAGCATTGTGTAGAGACTGGTTATGGCTCTGTAAATTTTAACCATAGGAGACCACAAAAATGTTCTCAGATGCATGTAAATATATGCATTTCCTGGTTAATCTATTGCTCAGGGTCTTCTGAAAAGTAGTTGGAATTTCTGTGCAACCAATTTCAGAATAATCTGGCTCTTAATGTTCTCTATTCATCGTTTTGTTGTACTGATGAGCTGAAAGGCAAATATTAGATATTTTCTGTCAGGATTTGTTAGTCCTTTACTCACTGTTCTGTGCTGAAGGAAGGTACTTCACATTAAATAAATATATTGAAGAACAGGTGGATATATACTCTAGTACTATGACTCACACAGATTCTGTAAATTTTAATATCTTATAAGAAAGAGCAATTGTGACTACGTAGTTTCCTGGTACTGAATTTGGAATACTAGAATGGCAGGCCAGGAAGAGCATAAAATAGTTTGTTATTTTTGTTAGACGTATTAAGTGGGATCACAGCATGGTGACCTGTTGGTTTGATTAGTCTTTCCTTGAACCATCTTGGGCCTAGCCTACCTAATACTTCATAGCAGGGGCTTTCAAACTCAAATACATGAACATGTCAGCCAGGGCTTGCTAAAGGTCAGGGTGGGAGGAACATGAAGAACCAAAGTATATAGGCTTAACCTGAAGATATTCCAAATCAAGACCTAAAATGGTGGACTGGCTACAGAATCTGTGTTTATGGCTAATTGGCTCAAAAGGTGACTCCTGTGTTACTTCTGATATTTGGGATGTGGCATCAGTCCGGTTTCTACTCATGGGAATTTCAGAAATTTAGGAAGTCAGAATCTCAAGAAGTTTATCATCAGGTCACCAGGGGGTGAAGAAGTGGCTCAAGCAGTAGAGCGCCTGCCTACCAAGCATGAGGCCCTGAGTTCAAACCCCAGTACCACAAAAAAAAAAAAAAATCAAGGAGCTTATCATCAATTTAGCTTTGCTGCTGGCATGTGGGAGACTCTATATTACTAGATATTGTCACCTCCTGATTATATAAGTACATGTATATTATTTAAGATGGCTTTAAGACAGTGATGACGCAGTTATGAACTGTACATGAAAGCCATTCTTGCATGCAGAGGCATAGAAGATAAACATTCTGAAATCAACCAGAGAGACTCGCACTCAGGCAGGGCATGGGGCGCTCAGGTAGGAAGGACATGGTTAGCATGTCAGTAGCAGTCACTCTCACTGGCTCTCCAAATCTATCTACCACCTCCTCTTTGCTGGCAGAGTATGAGGCTTTCTCTAATATTCATTCTCTTCCATATGCTCCTGGGAAGGTGGGTGGATATAGAGATGCACTTCCAAGATTATCCTTCCAGGAAGAACTTATTGTTCCAACTTCTGGATTGCTGCTAGCCCACAACAGTCAGCAGTCAGGCCCTTTTAGGATTGCCTTGAGTACAGAGAGCCACCTTACCAAAGTCACACCCTACAGATTTACTTTGCAATAAGTCTGTTGCAAAAGCCCATGAACTCACAGGTGATGGTTTACTTCACATTCAGGTAACTTCAATAGTAGAAAAGCCTGGCACTCAGGTCTTAGCTCCTCAGTTCAGACTCCCCAGGGTGAGGCCGCAGAGCACAGATGTTCCTCTGGCATGAATGCCTCATTTTCTGTCTGTCTCAGGACTGACTCTCCCTCTCTGTTTGAATCCAGGAATATTTCCCCAACTTCTCAAACATAAGCATCCCACAATAATTCCTGCCAAACAACAATTTGTAATTATACTGCCAGAGAGCACTGTCATTTGTTCCCTTTATTCTCTGTCTTGGTTTTGGATATTTTTGTGATAATACTCTCTATTTTGTCATCTACCTGTGTCCTTATCTATTTTGTGAAACTTCCAGCTTCTTCACCTTAATGAGTGATTGTCAGTTGTCTCATAACTGTTTACCACAATGTCAAGAGCAAGAGGAAGAAGGCAAGGTATGGTAAGCCAGCCTCAGGAGAGCCAAGCTCACAGAGAAAAGTCAACGTGGTTTGCAAGAGCTCAAAGGCCAAGGGAGACAGCAAAGCCCTCGGTTGCCCTTGAGGTCAAAAGAACAAGAGTCTTATTTGATTGTTGATCCCAAGTTCATGTCCTGACAAAGTAGATGCCCGAAAACACTGGACCAGGAGTTAAGAGTAAAGCAAGCACAAAGTTTATTGAGAGGATAGCAAAGCACCGTAATGTATAGGACTTAGTGAAAAGACCTAAGCCATAGAATTGCTGAAGTATAGGGGATAATACAGGCTTCTGTCTGACTTAGACTTCCCATTCTACTTTGCAACTGCATTTGTAATTGGATGCCATCGAGTTAACTTCTCACCGAACCTGACCATTTGGCTGGTTATCAAACTGGACATTTCAGGAGGGACTTGGTATTCCACCCTGCCTTTGAGGACTGCCATATAGTTTATGACTGCCACTTGCCATCTTGGCGAGACCCACCATTTATGTTTAAGGCTCCCTTTTGCTATCTTGGTGGGAATTTGCTGTGTTATTTTTCTTGAGGAGCATGTTTTTTATCACTTTAGATAACTTTTTAAGATGTTTCCTTGTCTCTTTTACTAGGAGAAAGACTGCTGTATTTTATTATCTGGATGAGAGGCCTGCTCCTCAGACTCCTTAGATGTTTGCTTTTAAGGATGCCTTCCTATCTCTTTTACCTAAGACAAAGTTACTTTTGCTGTTTACTCCTTTACATTACCAAAGTCACTTCTGCTGTTTGCTCCCCTAGCAAGAGGACTAGCTTCGTTACAACTGATGCAACGGTTCTATTCAGTGTCACAATGGATTTACACATACATAAAATAGTGAAGAGGTCAGTGTTTATTTTTGTTGGTAATTGGTGACATAGGTACATTTATTCTACTCAGTCCTTCAACGAGCACTTGTACTGGTCCATTGGACTGGAGATGAGTGTAAAGACCTACACGGACTGTGCTGAGTGGACCACGGAGACCTGACAGATAACTGGTGAGCACGCACTGCATGTGTTCAGTGTCAACACCGGGTGACAAGAGGGGCCACATCCCAAGTTGTGTGGGGTCACCTAGATAACCTATTCCCCCAACCTCCCGTCAACTGCTGCCTGGCAAAGCTGAGTGAATTTTGTGCGATTAGAAGTAGGACAAAGGGGAAGGAAACGAAACACTCTAGAAATGGAAGAAGCATTAAGTGAGAGCATTAAGGAGATCTGGGTTGACTGAATTTTGGCTAAAGAAATTGTCACTCAATGAAAGTGATCTGAATACTTAGGAGTGTCAGGACTGTTTTCCATGGCAAGTGGCAATGTGGACTCTAAAGACAAATTCTTTTAGAAAATTAGTTTCTTTTGTTTTACATGTATAATTTAAGATTATCCAGGTTACGATTTGTAACTTCAGCCACCATTATTGACCCAGAGATAGACATATGTGCCAGGAAAAAAAGTGGATTGAGATGGGATGAGTCAATCTTTTGCTACAGAAACCTTTGTCTTTTCCCTCTGGATTCTAAATTAGGAATCAGGTCCAAGAGTTCTCTTCAACAAAAGCAACTTCAGTGATACAGTCTCTGCTATAGTTTACTTTCAAACCTGTTGGTCAATATTCTCTATCTGAAAAACACAGGGGCATTAGCCTTCCCTTTCCTGTATGTCTGGGGCACCCCAAGTGCAGGACATGAGCTTTAACCATTATTTGTGCCAGTCCTTCTGTGTGCTCCAGCCACAGCTCCTATAATCTCTCCGGGGCATGATATATGTCTGTTATGGTCACCCTCATTAACACACATATGTTAATATACATATATGCCTGCAGCCATCAGCACCCCACCATTCCCTATCTCATGACATTGACTGACCCTTGACCTATCAAGCACTTTGTGCGCTCTTCTCTCTATAGCACCAACATGGTGCACTCTGCCCTTTTCCTACGAATGAGTCTCACTTGCTACTCTTTTACCTGGAGAATAGTAAAGGCTTTCCCTTACTTTCCCTGCCCTTTATTTTTGGTGGTGGTAGGAAGGAGTCTTAATTCTTTAGCAATATCATTTCGGTTCCATGGGTGGGGGGCAGGGAGTTGTTTTTTGTTTTTGTGATACTAGGGTTTGAACACAGGTACTTGCACGTGCTAGGCAAGAGCTCTATCACTTGAGACACACCTCTAGCTCACCAGTGTTTCTAGGAGCTTACCTGCCTCCCAGACTGAGATGGGGATCACTGAGCTCCAGTTCTATGACACTCCACCTTCCCTTTAATACCCAGGCATTGGGGCTGAGTCTGGTGTACTCAGCAGGGAAGCCAGGGGATAGAAGGGCCTCTCAGAAAGTAGCCAAACCACTACCAGGGAAGCCAGTGGGTAGGAGGATCTCTTAGAAAGTAGCCAGTCCACTATACTAACATCTCCATCTCAGCAGGGTTTTCTTGTTCTCCACTTTTTTCATTGTAGACAACTTTTGGGAAGTTTGGCAGGAAGACAACCTGCCAATAATAGTTATCACTCACAGGACTTTAGTAAGCATTGTCATACCATTGTAACACCAGGGTGAAGAGCAGGGGGGACACATTGTGGTGAAAGCCACCTCAGCAGGGCATAGTTGTGCACACTTGTAATCCCAGGTTAGCAGGAGGAAGGCCGAAGCAGAAGAATTGAGAGTTTCAAGTCAGCAGGGACAAAAAGGTAGCAAGACCCTGTCTCAAAAACAAATACAAACAAAAAGGCTAGGGTGTGGCTCAAGTGGTAGAGCAATGCTTGCCTAGCATGCTTGAGACCCTGGTTCAAGGAGGGGAGTGCATCTCAAACTTTCTGTCTGCATAATAAATTACTAAGTGACTTTATCTTCCTACCAGAAAGGACTATTTATTGGTGTTTGTTCTTGTTCCTTGTGTTCTGGCAACAGAGAGTTAAGTAGAGAATAAAGCCCTCTGCAGCTTTCTTTCCCAGCTAAATGCTTTAAAAAGAGAAAAGCTGAACTGTCCTTAGGGATGGCTACCTGGCCACTGCAGCTGGTATATGGGAGGAAGAGGCCAGGCACTGAGGAAGCACTGTTGTTATGTTATCTCCACCTGAGGAAGGATGTGTGCCATCAAAACACAGAAGCAATTTCTCTGCCGCCAGTCCTCTAGCTGAGAGGGGCTTCAGAGGCCTCACTTCTAAAGCGGTCATAAAACAACAGCTAATGTTTTTCTAACCTCTGTTCCCTGGAAGGCGTAGGACTGAGAGTTGTTTTCTTTTGAATCATGATAAAATATGACAATGTCTAGTTTCTCAACCACTATGTCGTTTAAGACGCCCAATATTTTCCAGTTTCTGCTCCTTTATCATGCTGGACCTGACTTGGGGCCCATAAGGAAGCTAAGGTTTTCCATATGAAAGCAGAAATCATATATTGCAATGGCTATGAGTTTGTAGAGTTTTTTTTTTTTTTGATAACTTCTTACTGTTGTTTTAAGAAAAATGACATCCACCGGAAATGTCTCCTTTGTGCTTGCTGAAATATCTTTATTCTCTTACAAGAAGAAATTCTGAGATTTGTCTGAATTTCTGTCTAAACTTTTGCCACAATAGCATGGATGCTGAGTAGAAGGCTTTAGTTTCTCAATGTAACTTTTTAACTTTCTTGTTTATGTTTCATGATGCAGTGGTTTATCCTTCTCCTTCTGATGTGTCAGCTTGGCGAAGGTGGCTTCCCAGTTGTTGAATCAAACAGGAATTCATGTATTGCTGTGAATGGAATTTGCTCAGGCAGTGGTAATTCTCCATCAGTTTGTTTTATGGATGGGAGATGGTAGGCCATCCCAGATAATCCAGGACCTAACTGAGTCAGCTGGAAGGTTTTAAGAGCAGGGCTGGGGGGATGGGGAGGAGGAGAAGAGATTGAGGATGGGGAGAAGGATGAGAGGGAGGGGGAAGGAGAGGAGGAGGAGGAAAAAGGAAAAGGAGGAGGAAAAGGAAGAGAGAAATTCTGCTAGAACAGCAGCCTTGGCACCAGTCTCTGAGTTCTAGCTTGTCCTAATCTTCCCTTTCTGACATTCTGCTCTACAGGTTTCTGACTTGATTATTTTCCTTCCATCCATCCATCTATCATCTATTTTCTACTTCTCTCAGTAAGCCTGACTGACACAAGTTTTGCTACTTAAAAGGGAGGTGCTGCTAGGCACAGTGGCTCACAGCTATAATCCTAGCTACTGGGGAGGCAGAGATAGAGACTGGGAGGATTGTGGTTCAAGGCTAGACTGAGCAAAAGTTAGTGAGACCCCCCATCCCCCAAAAATAAACTTGTCATGGTGGTGCACACCTGTCATCCCAGCTCTACAGGAGGTATAAATAGGAGTATCAAGGACCAGACCAACCCAGGCAAAAAGGGAGACTCCACCTGAAAAATAACCTAAAGCAAAAAGAGCTACAGGTATGGCCCAGGTGGTAGAGTCCATGCCTGGCAAGTGCAAGGCCCTGAGTTCAAAACCCAGTACAAAAGATGTGAGATGCTATTGTGACAAATACTTGGAATTTTGTGACAAATAGTGTGACAAAGATATGGAAGTGGCTTTATAAAGATGCAGTAGACAGAGGCTCAAAGAGGAGCAGGACAAAAAGAGAGATTGAGTCTACTGCAAGAAATTACACGAAGGTCTTGGAGCTCAATGAGAGAACAATCTTCTCTTATGCAGAACCTTGCCTTTGTCTGAAAACAAACAAACTTAAGGTATCTATTTTCATCCATAGCTTACAACAACAGTGATCAGTCTACCAGGAGCCATAGAAAGAACCCGAGCTGCCAACCTGCTCTGTAAGTAAGTGACCCAGAGGAGCAGAAATGAAACAGCACCATTAACTTTGTTATTACAAGTATTTATTTATAACTTTAATGTTTTACTGAGTCTTCTCAATCTCTAGAATTGAGAAGAGTGCTCAGACTCTGTTTGAGCACTTATTTTTAAACCCATATAATCTCAGGGTTTGAAAGGAGTATTCTGAATTGTTCCCAGTCTCCTCCTTGCAGCTTGCCTCTCCTACAAACAGCACCCAGGGGAGGGTACAAACCTGTCCTCTAAGACTTGTACTTTGGAGACCATTTACTGATAGAGGCACCAAGACCATCCACTCAGTGACACACTGAGACTATCCACTGAGTCACACATTGTGGATACCATTTACTAAGAGAAAACTGAGAAGACCATAACTGAGTGACACACTGAGACCATCCACTGAGTAACACACTGTGGAAACCATGCCATTGAGAGGGCCATCCAATGAGTGACCCACTAAGAGGATCATCCACTGAGTGAGCCACAGAAAGGATCATCTACTGAATGACACACTGTGGAGACCATCCACTGAATGACACACTGAAACCATCCACTCAGTGATCAATTGAGAGGACCATCCACTGAGTGACACACAGCATGTCCCCACTTTCACCACCACGAAGGTCTTCCTTCAAAGGAATTAAAGCACACCTCCTCTTTGCAGATGAGTAAACTGAGCCACAGACAGCTGGTGTGCTCACTCCCCTTCGCCTGGCCAGTGTCACAGCTTTTTCTGTGCTCACTCTTTCAACAGCAGCTGTCTCTTGAAGACTCTGAGATCAATGCACTGGCTGAACGTGTCTGGGTGTGCAAAAGTTGACCTGAATCTTTTTAAAAAAGATTTCATCCTGACTAATTTCAAACTACATAGAGCTGCAAGAGTAGACAGGAACTCTCATAGTCCTTTTACCAGTGTTCCCCAGTTTTTACCATTTTGCCACATCACAACAGCCTTTAAATATACACATAATATTGTTTTCTAAACCATTTGAGAATCAGTTGAATTCATCATGTCCTTTTATTCCTTGGTACTTTGGTATGCACCTCCTAAGAATATTTCCTTATACAGCCACAGAGTACCACCAACTTCAGGAAGTTTAACACTAATATAATCTTTTAATGTATGCCACTATCACATCAATGTCCCTGATAGCCTTCTTCCTCCACCCCAACCCAAGGACAGGATTCAGTACAGGAATGTGTGTCTGTTTAGTCTCATTCAATCTGGGATTGTTCTTTTTCTTTCCTTGTCATTCATAATCTTAATATTCCTGATGAGCACTGGCTAGTTATTTTATAGAATGTCTTTCAATTTGGGTCTTTCAGTTGATTCTTCATAATCAAATTAAAGTTGTTTGTTTTTTGCTCAAGTGCTGTATAAGTGAGCTTGTGTCTGCAGAGTAACACATCAGGAAACCTCCATGTCCAGTTGTACCTTACCAATGGCTCTAACCTTGATCGTTTCTAAGGCTCTGTCTGTCATTCCACTGCTTGATTAGCATGTTCCCCATTGTAATTCACCAAAGTCCTCCTTCACTCCTGTATCCGAGTGAGTATCCATTGATCAGTTTTGCCTAAACCAGTTTTCATCATGATAGTCTCATATGATTTTCTAATTGATTTATTATCCAGCTAGAAAGTTAGAAAGACCTATCTATTTATGATGGTTGGTTCTAGGTGTTGACTGGATTGAGAATACGATGAGAGGCAAGTGAAATACTGTTTCTGGATGTGTCCAGGAGGATATTAGCAGAGGAAATGGGTGTGTGTCGTCACATTGAATAGGGAAGATCCACCTTCAATGTAGGTGATCAACATCCTGGATAGAAACAAAGGTGGAAGGGTGAATTCTCTCTCTTCCTGAGTTAGATGCCCTTCTTCTCCTGTCCTTGGACATTGGAGCCCAGGAGATTCCAGGGGACATGTCTAAGTCATTATATAACACATGGAGCTTCTATAAGACTATAATTTCCTTGGGAATCAAGATCTCTTAATTTATTACTCAATAAATAAGTGCGATAAAGTTTCACTTGGAAAGGGAAATACAGGGCTTGAAAACAGAAGCGTGATGCTGGCTGCTCTTAATTTCCAATGTGTTGGTAAAAGACAGACTATTTCTGTGAACACAAAGGCCTGAGACCTCACCAAGACTCCATCCACGCAAGAAAGGAAAAAAGAACAATAGAGCATCAGTAATACCGTATAACATAACAGCTGTGAAGGTAGAGGTATGAGGATGTGTATTGAAAGGTGATGAAAACCCAGGGGGCAGGAGGGAAAAGAGTAAGGGATAGTAATGGAAGGGGTTGAATGGACCACAGTAAAGTATACTCAGCAGGGATACATTGAGAAACAAACCCCTTTGAACATCAACTTAAATATTAATAATGAAAAACAGGGCTATAAAATAGGTACGGTGGGGGGGTACTAGTGGGAGGGAGGAGGGTGAACGAAGGAGATTAAAGTGAGGGAATATGGTGGATGGATTTCATATACTTATATAAAATAGAACAATGAAATCTCTTGCAATAGTTTTAAGTGGGGTGGGAAGGGGTGGAGGAGAGAGATGGTGGGGGTGATCTAACCAATATACACTATAAGCCTATTTGGAATTGTCACAATGAATCCCCCATGTACAGTGAACATATCCTAATAAAATTTTAAAAGACTCCATCAACAGCAAAGGCCTATACTCCACAGCAGGTGTACAGCTGAATGTGACAAGGGTGGTTTATTTCAGGCAAATGTAGGAATAGCAGAACCTCTTGTCAGTTTTTGAAAATTAATTTCTTTATTTGGAAAGTGAAAACCACATCCCTTTAGCCATTTTCCAGAGCAGGCAGGAGGCCTGCAGGAGCTTCAGTCCTTGTCTGGTCTCAGAGACACACAATGTAGCTATCCAAAGTACCCAGCTTCCTGCTGAGGGAATTACTGCTGGTGGCCAGGGGCATTGATGAGAAGTAAAATCTTTGTTTCCTTTTCAGAGCTGAGGGAGATGTGGTGATACACAAGAGAAAGCTTCGGTCACCAGGGCACGTCCTCTGGGGAAAGAAAAACCTCCAGTAATCATCTATATAATAGCCCTTACGTTCTGTCACCACGAGGTCCCACCAACGCTGACCAAGGACACTTAAGACTCCAAACAATTCCAAGTGATTTGATCATTACTTTAAAAGGAAATTAGGCATAAATGGCTGTTTTTGTTTGGTTTTGCTTTTGTTTTCACCAAGAGAAACATTAAGTCGGCCTGAGGACAAGTGCTTTCTATGAGAATTTTGCTCATAAATTTTTTAATGCATTTATAAAGCTGTTGTTTTGTTTGCCCTTCCCTCCACTGGAAAAAGCTCTCCCATTTTCCTCTAAGGCAGCAGAGTTTCTGTTGTCTGGCCTAGCATTTAGATAGGGCTCTACAATATAAGTATGACCCTGACTTCCAGGGAAGTCAGGCAAATGCCCCTGACCTACGTGGGCCAGAGTGAATTCCTTGAGTCATGAGGAAGCTTTCCATAAAAAGATGCTCCTGATTGTCTGCTGGACTTGAACAAGGGAGGCATGGACAAGCTGTCTTGCCTCCCCGTGGAGCCTAAGAATGAATCATTACATCAGGCAATGGGGCAGAAAGAAGGAACCAGCCTGGTTTTATGGACACTGTTTGGGTCCATACATACACACAAACATATACATACATACACATATATGATTTTTAAAACCTACGTTATCCAGTAAATTCCCTTCTTTTTTGCCAAAATAGCATAAATAAGGAGTCCACTACATAACAAAATGCATTTGTTATGATGAGTGAGCCAAAAATGACACTATTGTTATCTCCTCCCCCACCCCGAAGACAATGCAGTGTTTATAAATGAAGAATCCTTTATCGGTTTCCATGCCTCAGAAACTGAAAACTATTAGAAATGGAACAGGCAGATAGCTCAAATGCCAGCACAGGGTTTATTGTTCAGGAAGGAACCCTGAAGAGGGGATTCCCAGCAAGAGAGCTGGAGCCCACACCCACTTAGAGACTTGGAGTAGATACAGGGGAGCAGTCTGGAGGGGAGCCCTGCTGGGTGGGAAAATTCTTCCAGAGTGGAGTCAACTGTTGCTAGGGGAAGCTAGAGGAGATAAGTGGTAACTAGGTAGATAAGTTGTTCAGCTCCAGACCCCCTGGCGACTTGGTAGCTTGTCATTGTCCTTCCAGGGGGTGGTAGGGTGTCAGTAAACTGCCTGCAAGGATGGGGGGGTCCAATCCTAAGGTAGTTTTTTGTTCACCCCAACTAAAAGCTCACACACATATGCAATTGTATTGAGTCCTGATACAAAATAAGTTTAATAGAAGTCAATATTAACTTTTTTACACTTGAATACAAGGAAAGCATTATTTCCTACTTTTTTAGAGCTCCTCCCATCTTTTATCTTTAATTCTTACTCCAAGACCCTTTGTGATTTCCTTAACACTATGGAAGACTAGTTATGTGGAGACACAGGCTCTCATGCTATCTTTTGGGGTTTGGGGGGGTTGGGGGAGAGGAGTTACAGCTGTAGTTGGAGCTCATTCTGCTCCTAACAAATGTGTGTGAGAAACAATTTTTGACCATAACTTAAGAACATTTTGAGTCTACCCTCACATTAAGGTTAGCTGGATTCTATCTGGAAAAAACTTAATTTCTCCTGAGAATTTTGGAGATATGACTCCGTGATCTTTAGCCATACTGCTAAACCACTGTGCTATTCTCCTAGCTTATCCTCGGCATTTGAGCTTAATGTTACCGCCCCAGCCCTCACCATCCTCAGGCATTCACTCAATCCCGTCTTCAACACAGTACCTTATTCTCACTCTGCTGAGCCTGTTGTCCCTGAGTCCAGGACCTCGCAGGGCTTCATTTTTCTAGAGAATACATATTGCTTTCTCTTGTGGGATGAGGAGATGGATCCAGTGTCCAGGGGACCCCTGTGCAGCCTCCTCCTTGTCCCTGCCTCCAGAGGCACCTAGCATTTTCCAAGTTCTAGGAACTCCCAGCTTGCTGCTAATTCATATCCTCTCTCTCTCTCTCTGAACTTCAGCTTTTTCGTGACTGAGTCACTTTCTGCTGCTCAATCTACTTTCCACTTTCCAAGTTTTATGTTTCTATTTTCTTCACCACTACCTTGCCCCATTTTCTTTGTTCTTTAGATTTATATTTTTTCAATCTTTTATGTGACACTTGGGTTATTTCATGAAATATATGCAAACCATCACTTTCTGTGGAACTTTCTATTTTCTATTAAAAAGAAAATCACTTCATGCATTCATTCATTCTTTACAGACTCCGTGCCTCCACGTGTCCTCACACAGGCTGTGATTGGCATGTTTGGGAACTCTAGTACCCCAAACCATGGCTTTTGCAGTGTCATCCCAATAGTGTTTCTACAGGCCCTGAGCCTCAAGCCCTCCCTCATCATTTCCTATAAAATACCTCCTCTGAGATCTGAGTAAGGGACAAAGTGAGTGTTTGTACGGATCTGAACTAGAAATAACAACTACTTACCCCTGCCCATAAGTGGCTCATTATCTGTTGGGGAAATCATCTCTTCTGTTCTTGGAGGGTTAAAAATAACATGATAACCAAGTAGCAATAGGATAAAAATAAAGGCATGTCACACGATGAAGTTATTTGCCAAACAAGAGATAAGTGTGTATGTTCAGAAGCTGGGCAGCTCTCCCTCTGACTGAGGTAGAATAGACAACTCCTGTAAATCGGTTGGATTTGAGTGAGGTTTTAACGGATGGTTAGACTTAAAATGATCTCATTTCTAGACATATGTGTCAACAATTGCCACATGTTCATGAAACCCAGTTTTTAATCCATTTATTTCCTCTCCTGAGCACACAATTACTCACAATTCTGAGATTCCCTTACAGTTAGGTAGGGCCATAAAATGTTCATAGAAGTGATGCACCCTTCACACCAATTCCTGTCCTGTCCCTTCCCAAGGCTGTGGTCAGTCCTCGTTCTCTGGCTCCTGTCCAAATTGACATATGGCTGTAATCTCCATGTTATGCTCTTTTTCTTCTCCAACTGGACTGGTGTGTGTGTTTGTTGTTGCTTCACCATTACCTGGCATCCACACCTCATTGTCTCTAGCACATGGGTCAACACATATTGAATTGGGAGTGATAGCAAAATATTCAGGTAATAGCATGTGAGGCAGAAGATGGAGGTGGAGGGCAAATTCCACTTTAAACGTTTTCTGGACTTTGAATCTCTCAGTTGACTGAGAGGTGTTTCTAGAGAGTGGTTTGCACTGGTCTGCATGCATGATTTGCTTGAAGTGAAACATTTTTTGTCGCGCTCATAACTATCCTCTGAGAGGAAATCTAATTTTTCTGCAAATCATTTTTCTTTAAAAAAAGTGTCTATATTTTTTATGAAATTTTTACACACTAAATTTACACACAGTATTGCACCACTCACCAAGCACATTGACCAAGGCAAAACTGTGGAAACACCTTGGTCTTCTGGGTTTATTTCCTTGGTAAGCCTCACAGAGCTTTATGAACACCTAGCAGCCAAACGCAATGATTTAGGGCATTTGTAAAGTAAACCTGCCTGTGTGATGGCTGTGAAGTTCATGATGTAAAAAACTTTTTAAAGCACAGCCAACTGGACATACCCAACACCTGGGCTGAACCTGCTCAAGGTGGGGTATTTGAGAAGGAGTGTGAAAGGAGAATAGGTAGGGTTGAATTGGATTCCTTCACATAACCTACTCTGTTTTACCAGGTCAGTTATGTAGAGATGCATGTAACTAATTCAATCAGTTCTTTCCATGCTAATTACCTCCTGCATATTAAATTTTAATTCCTCCAATCATGACTTGTAGTTTGTTTCTTCTCAGTCTGTGACATTGAGAAGAGTCACACGATGGACTACATTTTCAACCAGCTATGCACAGATTGCCTTCAATGACAGATGAACCCAAGGGCTGCAGTGAGAGCTGCAAAAAAAACCCACAGGCCTGTTGAATATTGCATAAGCGCATATGGGGTTCTCTGCCTTCGCATCCTATGAGAAAGAGGCCGATCAGATTGTTCTGAAGGAAGCAAATTATGGGAAACTTCTGCCAGGATCTATTGAAATCATCTTTTGTTTCTTGGGCACTGTTTTTTTTCTTTTTTATTCCAGATGCTTCAAATTAATTCTATGGTTAAAGCCTGTTTTCTAGAGGAAGAAAGATAAGCCCCTTTCTAATTTTTTAAAGGGTTATAGGTGGAAAAGTTTCTTAATTTATTTTCATGGAGAAAACAAGATAGATCAAGGCAGCATTACAATGCCTTTTAAGGATTTATTGAAATGTCAAACTCTGAGAGCCGGGAGCTGTATGAGGAAGATGAATAAACAGCAGATTAGCATTTAGACAATATTCTTTCATTTTTTGACTACAGAAAACAATGCAGGATAGAATTAATTTGGAATTTGGCAGGAATTTGAATAGTGGAGGTAAAACATGCACATAATTGAGTAAATTTGAATCTTGTAGGAACATTTATTGGAATAAATTAAAGAACAGCATGATAACAACGATGCTTTTGGAGGAAGTAAGAAAGTTTATATTTACCCAAGGGCTTTCTGGAATTAAAGACTTCTTTGTTTCCTGTAAGATAGGGTTTTTAGCACCAGTGCAACTAAGGACTAAAATCCATCTTTGGAATAACCACGGAAACTATGATTTGTCAGTGAGTTGTCTAGGTTAGAAGTAAAATGATTTCAAACCCCATCTGCCCACCTTTTGCTAAAAATAGATAAGGAATGACCATCTAATTCATTCTTTAGAGTTTTGGGATCACTTTCAATGAAGAAGAGTTGCCTTGCCAGGTGTGATGGTGCACACCTGTAATGCCAGCCCTTGGAAGACTGAGACAGGAGATTTGGGAGGTCAGCCTGGGCTGCATAGTGAGACGCTGTTTTAAAAAGGGGAAGGAATGAAGGAAAGGAGGGAAGGAGAAAGAGAGGGGAAGGAGGAAGAGAAGGGAGAGAAGGGGAAGAAGGGAGGGGGAAGGAGGTTGAGAAGGAAGGAGGCTGGGAGGGAAGGAAGATGGAAGGGAGAAAGGGGAAAGAGGAAGGGAGGGATGGAAGGAGGGAAAGAAGGAAGGAATGGTGAGAAGAAGGGGAAGGAAGGAAGGGAAGGAGCAAGAGGGAAGGAGGGAGGGAGGGAAGAGGGGGAGTCAGGGAAGGATGGGAGGGAAGAAGGGAAGGGAAGGTAGGGAAGGAGGAAGAGGAAAAAAGGAAGGAAAGGAGAAAAGAAAGGGGACATCATTTTCAATAGAAAGTTTTCCTCTAGCAAGGACTTATTCAAACAGTTTAATTACTGTAGTTTACTGAGCATAAATTGTGGACATTTCAGCTATTTTCTCCACTCTCATTTTAGATCTAATGAGAATTAGATAGCCTACTTAAATGCATATGTGAAAACATGTTATAGATAATGGGAAAACTTTAAAATAGCCTAAATCAAGAAGCCCTTTATTTCCAAGCTATGGCAGGAGTGAGCAGATCACACCACTGGATGGAATTAACCCGCTTCTTTCAGAATGAGTTCAGGGCACTCTGGGGTGAGGTCCTCCACGATGTACTCTGAAGTGCTGGAGTTCACTATGATCTTCAGTGTAGAATATAAGAAGGCCTATCAATAGAAGACCTGGAAAGGAAGGAAAGGGAGCTCTGCTGCAGGTCATTAGGATCAATTGGAGGGTCAAAGAACTTATGTGGAGACAACCTTCCCCCAGTATGAGGGCAGAGTCAGAAATAAGAACACACTGCCCAAGAGGCAGTTCAAATGAGAAGTCATGGCTCTTCTCTCCACTACTACTAGTTTATTTGAGTGGACAGCTGTGATGAAGGACATCCTTTCTCTACCTAGGATATTTTTTTCTAAAGAAAAGAAGAAAAAGATTTTGCTTAGCATCAGAGGAGCCTGGGTTTCAACTGTGGGTGTAAGTGAAAGCTGTCTGTTTTACCCAATGATCACAAATTCCAACTACTTGAGAGAAAAATTGTTTAACAGGACATATATGGCCTTCTGCTAATAGACACAGCCCAGTCTCATGATCCCAAAGAAGGCAACCTAGAGCAGGAGGGAAGTGAGAAGCAAGGTATGGGGGCACTTTCTGCTCCCCTTTTCCCTTCTTTCTGCATCTTCCTTCCTAGCTCTTTCTCCTCCCTTCCTCTCCATATCTTACTCTCCTTTTTATTCCCTCTCTATTTCTCATTAACCAAATGGATGCTTTTTATGTGGACCTGATTCACTATGAATAGCTGGTAAATTTAGCTGTTTATGAATTCTCCTTACTGTATTTGTCATTGCTGTAATATCCAAAAGTGAATTAGAGAGAAATAAATGAGACTCTCCAAATCCATTAATCTTGTAAAGCAAATTTGATAGTCTAGTTTGTGTCCCTTGAGTGCATAGAAATAGTGGTCTGAATTTATAGATCCCTAAAGCCATGAGTAGAATTGAAGACCCCTCACATTAGTGTAGACATCTCAGGATCAAACAAATAGACCTTGGAGTAAATACCTTTCAAGACCCACTGGTTTCTCCTGAGCATGTCTGAGCATGCGGTAACCATATATCTCTTACATGTACATGACAATTTTTAAATACTGAGTACAAAACTGGGAATGTATTTAATTTTGTTAAGTCTATTCAGCAACACAAAATAATTTTTAAAAGATTTGTAAGGCTGTCAGATCTCTTTCCTCTATGATCCAAAATAAGCTAGATGTGCACCGCTAGTGGATGATGGCTTAGCCTCGGTGGTTTAGAGAGAGTGACTTAACTGTGGACCCTGTCACTGAGCAGAAGTACCTCCATTGTAGAAGGATGATGCTATAATTCAGTCTTCATTCACAGATGACCACATTCCAGGTCATGGAGTCATGTAGCATTATATCTTTGTCCCTCTGGCATATAAGGCCCTTCATATTTTAAGAGAATCCCTAATTATGTATAGTCATGTTGAAGACAACACCTACCTCCAAATATGGGAAAGCAAAGGTCTAGGTCCCCTCTGCTCCTACCTTGACCCTGCTGTTCATACATCAGTAGATTGGATGCTTCTGCCAAGGATTAAAATCTCAAATAAGTAAATAAAAGAAGGCACCTCTGGGAGTTGGGCATAGTGGCTCACGCTTATATCAGCTACTTGGAAGATGAAGATCAGGAGGATTGCTGTTCAAAGTCACCCAAGCAAAAAAATTATTAAGATCCCATCTCAACAAATAAGCCAACCATGCCATTTGGGATAAATTGCAGAATTTTCTTTCTGCACAAAGGCTGGTTCTTAAGTTTCCATTGATTCTTGAGTCGTCAATGCTCTTTCAATAATTTTATTCTTGGTTAACAGAGCTGGATTTAGCATCTGTGGATAGAAATTCTGACCTTGATTCTCACCTTCCAAAGCCCTTGCCAGGCAACTCTGCACTGTCCCCATTACAAGTGTGGAGTCTTCCGCATGCCTTGTCTTTGAGCTCAGCCATGAACATTCTTTGCTGATGGAAAGTAGCAGAGGTGCTGACATGTCCATGGTGGGTGTATATCTTGGAAGTCATCACATCTCTGCCTCCTGTCTCATGCTTCCTTGATACTCCAAGAAAATTTCTAGGGGTCCATCCTGCTCCAGAGGCCTGCACCCCAGAATAAATGCATATGGAACAGACCTCTACCAGCCATTAGTGAGGAGCAAAGTGGATCCACAGCTTGAAGCAGCACCACCCAGCCAAGCCCAGCCCTCAAAAGAACCACTAATGTGTGAGCGAGTTCGGTGGAGATGAGCAGAACAGAACCTCTCTCATGATAACCTGTCGGTTCCTGGGAAACATTTTATAACACTGAGATTGCTTATTGGTAGCACTGGTATGGTGATTGCTGACTGATAGGTATCTGGTACGTGCTTTTTAAATTTTTTTTTTATTGTTGTGCTGGGTAGGGGCACACTGTGGCATTTACAAAGTTATTTCAATGTATCTAATATATTATTCTTGAATTCACCCCCTTTATCATTCTCCTTCATCTGCCCTCCACCCCCATGCCTTTGAAAGTATTCTAACTGATGTTGATAATATGAAGAGTCACGTGATCCTATCTTCAGCTTAGCAAAACAAATCCTGTCTCGTTTTATCCATCGTGTTTTCCCATCCTCTTTTCTGTTGATTGGTAGACATGAGTACACCGCTGAGGCTTTCCACCAAAGAGGTATGTGGCTTCTGTGTGTGTGTGTGTGTGTGTGTGTGTGTGTGTGTGTGTGTGAGAGAGAGAGAGAGAGAGAGAGAGAGAGAGAGAGAGAATGAGAGAGAGAGAGAGAGAGATGTTTGTGCTTTTCTCTTTGCTAGAAGAAGGGACACATTGGGAGAGACACTCTCTCCTTTTCTTCCCTTGCTTGGAGCTGAGGGAACCATTTCCACTAGGGAAATTAGTCTGAGGCTTCAGACATACGTGAGTACTGCGGAGATGCACTGAACCTGAGTGTGTGGTGTCAGTGGACCCCTTAATCAACTATTGTCCTACTTCTGAGCTTTGTGTTGTATGAGAGAACATGTTTTCCTCATTTTTAAGCTGTTTTTGTTTTCTTCCCTTGCTGCTGAAAGTATCCTAACTGATGTGAGTGTGATCTATACGCAGGTGGGAGTATAATGGGGATTGAATGCAGTTAGAAGTTTGGAAGAAACAAAGAAAATAGTTGAGGTCATCCTTGTGAAACTGGAGGCTGGTGGCAGCATAGTAAGTGGTATGGAAGCCGAGGCCAGGGGAAGGTGGTCCACATCTACATGACCTTTCCTCTGTCTCCTGCCATGTGTTTGTATGTTCTTCATGGACTGTTGAAAGTAAATTGAGGCACACTAACATCTTAAAGACTTTGAGCAAATAATAATACGTGAATCTGATGGATGCAAACCAGAAGTGGCTTGGGAGATCCACTAGGGGAATGAAAACTCAAGGAGAGGGCTTTTCAGGACAAGCACAGAAGTAACAAAAAAAACCGCTTGGTTGGTTACTGTTGTACAGTGCCTTTTTAGTCTATCCCTTCAGAAAGTCCCTAGTTATCATTGGTAAGTCTGTTGGTCTTAAGCCCTGTTTTTATCACAGTCACTTATGAGAGCTAGCTCAAGTTTTGCTATGTTTGTACATCAAGCAAGTCCAAGGACACTTATAAGGTCAAACTGGTTTTGTCTGCCCAGGGATTCTTCATTACTGGTCTCCATTTTAATTTACTTTAACAAAGTTCCCAGCAAATGACAAGTTCCCCTGCAAACAGGGGACATTGCATTCCCTTTTTGCAGAGTCTAGAACAGTCTAACTCACTTTTGGAAAGAAGTAAAGACTTGGCAAGTCAGATTGGCTATGTATCTCATCTGAAATTGTATGACACACTATTTGAACACCACAACCTCAATACTAGATTCCATCTTGATGTCTAGGCTGCATCCCTGGCAGCCTAGATTCTGGTAAATCAGAATCTTTGGAGGTAGAAGCCAAGTATGAATATTTTTAAAGTTTCCCAAGTAAATTGAGTTTTTATCTCTGTCCTCCCATGAGAAACCCCAGATCTAGTGTGTGTCCAAGGAGGAAAAAGACACAGAAAAGTAAGGACTATGGGTGTGTTCCTTGGCTACTAGCCTTTACTATTGCAGGTGGTGTGGATCAGCCAAGAGAGTGGTTTTGGCTAAAGTTCTTTCAAACAGTTACAGTCGAGCTGTTGACCAAGACTCTAGACATCTGAAAGCAGAAGGAGTCTGGGATCTGCTTGGAAGACTGCTCATTCATGGGGAAGCCAGTAGGCAGTCTCAGTTCTCTGCAGTCTGTTAGCCATCAGCTTCTTGCCCAATGGTTTTCTCTCTCAAGCTGCTAGCCTGTTCTCAAAATATAGCAGCTAGCTATATTTGCATATGTTTTCATATGCCTAGAAGAAAAACAACAAGCCTGGGTTGATCAACATAGAAAGACTAGTTAGTTACCAAACTTGGTGATCCAAGGTGCCAAATGACTTCCATCCATAGTGACTCAGAGCCGGGGAACCAGGATAAAGTCAGAGATAGAACAAGGAAAGGAGGAAGCTTGACAAAATGGATGCTATCAGGCCAAGCTGAGTCACTAGGCAGGGACTTTAGTGTAGACACCACCCTCCATCCTGCAGTCAGGTGCTCTGCCCAGCCATGTACCATCTGGGCACAGAGACTGCCAACTTCATTTTTCCAGTCCAGTTGTCCTGCCCAGAACCAGATTTGCATAGCCAAATGCTTCTCTGACCTCTCCTTCTGAATGACTACTGGAAATCTCAAATTTTATTTGTCCAAAACCAAGTTCTTAATCCCTAACCTTATACTTCTTCCTCCATTGTCTCCTCTTTCTTAGTATCTGGAAATTCCATTCTTCCAGTTGATCATGACAAAAAAAAAAGTTGTCCTACATAAGCCTCTTTTTCTCTCATTTCCCACATGCAACAATCCACCTATGATATTCTTTAAATTTCTCCCTTCAAAGTATCTTTCAAATTAAACTGCATCCCATGACCTTCACCACCTCTGTGCTGGCCCAAGGCACTTCCCTCTTTGTGTAGAACTTGGATAGCATCTAATTCATCTCTGCTCTAACACTGTGTTTAAAGCCAGTTTCCCATAGAGCATTTAAAATGGGAGACAGATGGAAGTTCTCTTCAGCATCGTCAGATGATTCCCGTTTCTATGACTTTTCTTCTTGCTTATAATGTCTAACATGACCTGCTTTCTGTCCCCTCTGCCCTCCTCTCCTGCCATCACCCCTTGCCCACTCCTTGCCTCTAACCATTCCATGCACATCAAGTGTTCTCAATTGCCCCTGGCCTTTTGCACGGACTCTTCTCACTGTCTGGAGTTTTTTTCTTCCACATACTTGCTTGGTTTGCTTTTTATTTCATGTGTATGTCAATTTAAAGACCTCTAAGAAAAAAGCCTTTCCTTCCTTCCACAAAAAAAGAGTATTTTCTTCAACCTCATCTATTACCCTCACCCTATTCTTTTTCTCTTCAAAACCCTTATTATAATTTGACATGCATTTAATTCTCTTATCGTGACAACTCTACTAGAATATAAAACTCCAATAGAATAGGATTTTTATCACTTGTATTTCCTGCTGTATCTACAAAGCACATAGTAGGTATTCAGTAATGTGTTTTGGATTGAATAGCTTACATTTACTTGTGATAGCTACTAAAATTTCATGTTGAGATTTCAAGACTGTCTTTTGGTATAGCACAAACTATCCAAATACTTGTGCCGAAGAATTAAGGAACAAAGTTACAGCAAATAAAGGAATCTTTAATATTTTCACCATTTTTAAAATTATAAAATTAAATTCAATACATCTATGGCTGGTGAGCAAAATTGTAAATTTAAATGATAATGTAATAGTGCATTTGATCTAAAGAGCATTAAAGAAATAAGTAGAGTTTTAACAATCTGAAGGAAAATACGCTTGTTCTAAAAAGTAAATCCAACAAGGCGATCACAGTGAAAGCTTTCACATAAATTTGTACCTACAAAGTATATCATAAATTAATTCTTTGCGCAAACATCACCCTAGAAACTAACTTGTTTTCATATGCCTAGAAGAAAAACAACAAGCTTGGGTTGATCAACATAGAAAGACTAGTTAGTTACCAAACTTGGTGATCCAAGGGCCAAATGACTTCCATCCATAGCTCTTCCATCCAGAGCCGGGGAACCAGGATAAAGTCAGAGATGGAACAAGGAAAGGAGGAAGCTTGATTTTATATAAATACATAAATCTAAGTGTGCTTTTTCAGGACTTCTTGGGCAGGGAAAAGAATTGATATTGCTAGTTCCTTGTTTTTCACCCTCTACCAGTTTGTGGAGGATGAGGACTGGTTCTTAGACTGGGGATGGTGGAGTTGCTACCTTGTTAAGTTAGTGAGTCAGCTTGGGCCATTTTAAGTAGAATGTACCATCACCTTTTTCTTTACACAGTGATGACAAGGCTGTGTTATACAAGCAAGAGTGAGGGGTCAATCACCAAAACAACTAAGTAGGATAATTTATATCTAGAACTATTTGACACTTTTTGCCTGAGGTCTCCAGCAGTCCTATAAAGAGTTCATCTGGAGACAGTCATGATCTGACTGTGTCAGTGACTTCAACAATTAAGGTAGAGTTTAAGAAGAATGAGAGACTGACCTAAAACTTTTTTGCAAATTGTAATATAAATAGAGACAACTTTTATTTTGACATAACACTTTAAAGACTCTCTTCCTTTCTTTAATAACCTCCATAAAGATGGTACAGCTAGTAAGCAATCTGTTGTTCATTCTTTTCTTGGAAGTGATATTTACCTGAAAAATGTGCACAAAGTTGCTTTATTTTTCCTCCTTACTTCTGTTATTTTCATTGCATTCGAATTGCTCAAAGCCCTGACTTTTTTCTTTCTTGATGTCTCTGCTTTAAAAAGAGGTAGAAATTAATCCATAAGAATAAAAAGAAGATGAAATTTAAATGGAAAAATACAAAAGTGTTCAATCTTAATTGTATTTTAATCTAATATTGATAACATGTACTAATGTATTCTTACACCTGAAAGATTAGCAAGCTGACAGAGGCCTTTAAAAATGATAATTATAACATCACAGATTTCAGCCTTTTAAAAATAAAGAATGAGTGTAGCAAAAAAAGGAAAATTATGAAGGATACTGGATTCATATCAAAATATGCTCATATTTGACCTAAAATTACATGAAATGCAAATTTTATGCCATTAAGGTTAACACATTCAGAAATCAACATATTCTGAGATTATGTCCTTCATATAGACATGTAATACTTTTTGAGTATGTAATCTTGATATTCTCAGGTTTTTACACCTAGAAAGGGAAACTTCTTTGTCCATTATTTAAGATGACATACCCAAAGGCCACCCCCAATCTTCCCCTCGTAAAGCAGTATCCTTGTCTTTGACTTGGTAATCAGCGTTGCATGATTTACTATTTCTTTGTGCCTTTTGTGCCCATATCAACTTGCAAACCCCATGTTTTCAGGGGAGACAGCTGGAATAAATTATAAAGAGTCAGCCGATAGCCAAGCAGCTAATAAGGAAACTAAGGTTTTTTTTAAGGGCCTGTCTTAGGGTAGGAGTGGGTTTCCCCCAGTCTCTATGGGAGCCCTATTCTAACCTACAAGCTGGGATTTTTCAGTTTGTTTTTCTCTCAGTAATTGAATGGAAAAGTAGAGTGAGCCAGACAGTAAACAGCAGAGATTGGGGTGGGGGCCTGGTGCAATTCATGGGAAGTTGTTCTTATTCTCTGCGTGGCCCCTTTGTGGATGAGTTGGACTGGTGTTTCTCCCTCGGTCCCCCATTCTATAAACAGAATGCAATCAGTCATTTTCAGAGCTTTCTTAATGCCTATAAACACTTTCAAGGACATATTGAAGTGATTACACAAAACTTTGAAATACTATCCTTTACCTTAAGATCTGTGTTGATTCTTGGATGGTCTGGCTTGTTAGCAGTACCATATATTTTGAAAAAGAACAATGTTTTAAAGACTAGTATTGTGGAAAGAACTGGCTCCAAATATCAAATTTCAGTCTTTCCTGTTCCAAAAACTTTGGGAATTCTTGGCAAGCTTGTGTCCATGCGTGAAAACTGCCTACAGGAAGAATAGTTTGAAACTGGCAGGGAGAACGTTGAAACAGCCCACCTAGTAAGTCAGAAATTAACCCTGGCTGAATTTTCCAGACAAATGGAATGTTAAGTGATTTTTGCCATAAATTTGGACTGAATAGACTCAAACTTGTAAGAGGTACTTAAAGTGCTTTTGCTGAAAAGCACTGACTCCTTCCTTGGGCCCACAAATTAACTAAAAGCAGGAGAAAAGGCCTGGCATCTCTGTCTCCATTTTGTACCTGTTGTCCTTCACTCTGAGCCATTCTCTTCTGCTGCCAGCTTGGAATCAAGGAAGGACAGGAATGATCAACAACGACTTTATGACAAGGAACTGAAACTTGTCTGAATAACAGAGCCTTGCAGGACAAACCACCCCATCCAAATGAGGACATTATCTACAATAATGGGAATACACCCTTGAGCAAGAGCAATCATCTCCTGGGAACCAGATTGCTCCCCTCAAGTGATGACTGTGATAACAACTTCCCCAGCACAAAGACTAAGATAACAATGAAACAGGCCACACCTGTGACTGGGACTGTTTATGTGTACCTTTGGTCCCTGCCCTAATTCTAGAGCTCATGTCTGTCTCTCAGATGGCTGAAAAGGAGCTGAGTGCCTACTCCGCCTCTTCCCACAGGTGTCCCAAGCTGAGTAATAAACCTCCTTTCTCTGCTCTTTACCATGCCTCTTTATTTGGTGTAGAGGAAGGAGTGACCAGCCCTGACATGTAGAATCCCAGGAGTTTGGACCTGGAGTCCAGAACTCTGGTTTCAAAACCTCATTTATAACAGTTTGCATCTACCCCTCCCCCATCTTTGGCAAGGTTTTGGGCTGCCCTGAATTACAACTGTGGTAACTGAGTCAAATTACTTTGGGGCAGTTAGGAGGCAGAAAGTCTAGCTCCATCACTAGCTGGTCTACAGCAGGAAAAACCAATCATCATGAGCCATATTTCTTCATCTTAAGCATGTGGTGTTTCCACTCATAAAACCATAACATGAAATGAGTTTAATATTTAAAGCTCTTAATACTTCTAGTGGCCTGTAGCAAGAACTTAAAACTGATGGGTACTATGCTGTTATGGTGGTTTATACACCTCACATCTTAAATACGAACCAAGTGACTTATATAGTTAGGGCATTTTATTTCTAACATGTCTGATCTTTCTGATTCTTGGCTTATTGTTCCTTTTGCCAATCCTCATAAAAGCTGTGACTACTTTGCTTGATTTTTCTCTGGGTATCTCACTATTGTTTAGAGAGCTATACCATTTACTAAGGACTAAGACGAAAGCTATAAAACTTAAAAGTTTGTGCACGCTGTGCTGTGAGCGATTCCTGTTTTCATGAAATGATGGTGAACAGACTGACACTGCGCCTTCCTCACCAGGTAAGGCCGTTGATGTTGTAACAAGGTAGCTGACTCCACTACCTGTGAAAATCACCTGCTTGGTGTCCTCCCTGGGCATTGACTTAGGGGATCAGTGGGATCACAGTGCCTTCACTGCCAAGTAGCCCTCAGGAAGGCCTCCATCCCTGGGAATCGCTGCATGGGTCCATGAAAAGCAGTAGCTGGCACTTGGGACTTAGTCTTCAATATTTGTAGGTAACTTTAGCTTAGTTCGAGCCACACACTGGTGATTTAAAATTCAACTTTGACTTTTTTTCTGGTAGTACTGAGGTTTGAACTCACTACCACACTCTACCACTTGAGCTATGCCTCCAGTCCTTTTTGCCCTGGTTATTTTTAAGGTAGGGTCTCACTTTTTACCCCAACTGGCCTGGACAATGATCTTCCATTGCCAGGTTGACAGGCACACACCACCATGCCCAGCATTTTTTCCATTGAGAGGACCTGCAACCAGGATCCTCCCAATCTCAGCCTCCCATGTGACAAGGATGACAGGTGCATGCCACCCCTCCCAACTATTGATACAGAGGAGCTCTATGAACTTTTTCCTTGGGCTGGCCTCAAACTGCAATCCTCCTAGTCTTAGTCTCCCAAGAAGCTAGGATTACCAGCATGAGCCACTGGCACCCAGCTCCAACTGTGGCTTTGAAGGACCCCTTATTCCCTCTGTGTTATAGCTCATGAGTGAAACGCATCTGCCTCCAATGTGAGAGTTAATTGGCCTCATTACAATTGTTGGGCTTATTGCCCAAGTGTAGAGCAGCAGTAAAATGGCCCCCGGTTGGTGTGAGCACGAATGGAAGCCTTTCTCTGTCTCCCTCATACCATATAACAGAAATTACCTCAGAAACACCTGCTGTTGTTTTTCCTTTACTCTTCATTTAGTGACGTTTACACGGAGCACAAGCATTACCACATGTAGTAACGGACAAATTCCCAAGTGAAGAGAACACATGAACATCCCTTAAAAGAGGCTCCCAATGGCAGTTTAGGTCTTCCACCCATTTCTGTCTCTATACCATATTCATCCTGTCATGTTCTCCCTTCCACACTGGCCATTCAAGAAGGGCCATTCCTCAAGGACAACCTTGAGCACCGTGTCTTCCACAAGCCCTTCCCACTTCTGTGACCCATCCTCCTCCACATCCCTAGATGCACCTGCACCATGATCCACTCTGAACTGTAGAATACATCTTGTGTCTGCCTCTTGTCTTCATAACTATCTTTAAGCTATTTCAGAATTAGAAAAATCTTGTTGTTTTCATGAATTAAGTCCTATGTCACTCAGTAAGTGTGTGATGGTGGTGGTGGTGAAGTAGAAATACTCTTTGAGAAAGGAGGAAAGATGTGGTCTTCATCAGGAAGACCACAGAGAAGGTAGAACTAGAACAGAGACTCAAAATTGGGTAGAATTTGCACTGCTAGAAGACAGCTTGTTCTACAAATGTTATTTTTGGACAAGCATGTGTACACACACACACACACACACACAAACCACTCCTTTAAAGCCATCTGAGTGGGGGAAGCGGGGAGAAATGACCCAAACATTGTATGCATATATGAATAAAAAAATTTTTTTAATAAAAAATTTTTAAAAAATAAAGCCATCTGAGTGCCTAGACACATGACCTCAGAGCTTTCCCTGATACATACTAATCTACACACATTGACAGAGACCAATGCTTTGATTTCCAAGCTGGAAAATGAGAGCACATGTCTTTGATTCTGACTTCTAACTGCAAGTGAAGGAGTGCACACATCTTTCTGGCTCAGAGACTCTCGCTGGAGGGAACTCAATAATGTGATTGAGGGAAAAAAGGAATATTAAAGCTATCATATAACCTTTACAACTTGCTATCCCCCAGGAATATTGTATTAGAATAGAGAGTCCATGATCTTTAAAAGTCTATTTGGTAGAACATGTGAAATTAAAAGCTTTAAAACTTAACTACATCTAGCTGCAACAGAGCCCTTGCTGGCACTCTCCAGCTCTCACGACTACCTTGGCTGCATGATTAGAACACGGGGTTACAAGAGGATGGGTCATAAAATCAACCACGCTGATGTCAGACACTGATGTGGTCACAAAAACATTATCTTTCACTCATTGAGTTGGGGCACTAGATTTTTCTGCCCAGTTAAGAACTTTATTTATACAAATTTAAAGCTTAATTTCAGATTGATCACCTTGAAGTAGACCCAACTGTCTTGTTTTTCTTTTTCTTTTTCTTTTGAGGACTACTTTCTTTACAACATGGTGGATGACTTTGCATCTGACCTTCTTCCTAAACCTCCTGATGCTTTTGTAATCAACATTAGCTGACTGCCACAGTAAATTCAGTGTGGCCAATACTTTCATAATGAAGTTCATGTAAATTGGAGGAGAAAGGCTTTATTAATGAGATCGATCCATTATTAAGGCTGCTGCTGTCATGCATTCTGTTAAGTCAGAAATAATAGAAAGTCCCTTGTCAAAAAGCTTGATGAAGAATGTGAAGCTTGGAAGTTTACACTTCTCTTTCTCTCCTCCTCCACCTCTTACTACTCCTCTTTTCCTCCTTCTCCTCCTTCTCCTTCTTCTCCTCCTCCTTCTTTTTCTTTTTCTTCTTCTCTCTCTCTCTTTCTCTGTCTCTCCCTCTCTCCCTCTTTTCCTCTCCCCGTTTCCCCATCTCCCTCTCTCCCCATTGCCCTCTCTCCCCTCTCCCTCTCTCCCTGTCTCCCTGTCTCCCTTACTCCCTTTCTCCCTCTCTCAGACAGAGTAATTTATTTCAGGTCCAAGTCCAGCTTCTTATAACTTCTATTAGAAAAGTCAAGGTCTTCCAGATGCATGAGTCAAGCATCATGGAAAGTTCGTGCATGTGCAGCCTGAGTTGAATGGTGGTGTCTTCTGGAACCCAGGAGCAGGGATTTTCTGAGATAATCATGCTTTCATGTCTTCTTTTCTGTTTTTCCCATGATTATGCGTATGGATGTCATGCATGTGTCTGGATATTTAGTAGATAAAATGTGGTCAAGGTATTTACTATAGTTGAATTGTCTGGCCTAAAACAGTTTCTGTGCATGTTTTAAGTTTGGTATAAAGATAGCTCCCTACATAGTGATCTGCAACCTAACTTAATGTGTAAACAGACAGTAACTTTTTTTATTTCAGTATGGGAGTTTGAACTCAGGTCCTCACACTTGCTAAGTAGGCACTCTCTTGAACCACACCCCTGGTCCTGACTACAACATGTTCTTATAACATATAACTGAGTCTCAGCCAATCACAAGCAGCCAACCATTCAAACCATGCTCAAATATGGCCAAGTGACCACAACCGGTTGGGCTATCTCTGTCCCTCTCTTCTGTTTTCTGTAACATTGCTTCCTTTTCTCTGGCTATAAATATAACCTGCCTATGTGGTAAAGTGGGGTGTTTTAAAGCACTTTTTGTCCAGACAGCATCTAGAATTGTAAATAAAACCAAGGAAGATATGCAGAATTTGCATTTGTAGGTGAAGGCTATATGTCATGCCTTTGAAATGGATGTGGTTATGACTACTGCAGAGTGCAGAAGGCCAGAAAAACACTGGTCTTTGTTGAGAGAAGGCAGCTGAAGAGGGTATGGTACTCTGTGGCATACCAGATACAAGCCTTTCCACTGACAAGTCACAAGAATCAATTCAATCTAATTTAATTAGAAAAATAATTTATTACCTTGAAAATTGATTCCATGAAGAAATGTATTGGCTCACATAATTGGAAGTCCAGAAGAAACATCTCTGAATTCTTCAAGTAAGCAGTTAATTATATCAGAACACGTACTTTCTCTCTTTCCTGGAATTTTTTTCATCCCCAGGTGGGGTCTCATCAGAAGATTTTGAGCTATATCCTTCCTGTTTGCCAACCCTAATGGACAGAGAACCCTTTGCTAAGACTTCCCACCAGTTTCTAGGCTGATATTTGTGATCAATTGGACTCATTATCCTTTGTGGAATAAATACTGTGCTGTAATGTCAGACCACCCAGGCAGTTATGTACCTGTCCTTTTAGCTAAAGATAGAGTTGTCCCCAACCATCCAGGCCACAAAGAATTAGGGTATAGAGAAGGGAAGCCCCCAAGAGGAGACTGGGAGCTGATAACACAAGAATGGTCTTTGGATATGTTAGGCAAATAAAGAAAAACTGAAAAACAAACTAAGGGGCTCACTGTGTCTGATAACAAATAAAATCAGAATAGAGGATGGTCCTTAAGGGAATGAGGACTTTGGGGAAATGTAAAGCAGACCCTGGTGTGTTTATGGGAGAAAACAGTGAGGAGTTATTCATGAAATCATGACGCTAATACTCAGTTGATGGTTATTAAGAGAACGAACAGCTAAATCAAAGAGCATATTTTCATGCAGATGTCTCGAGTGATTAGAAAAATATGTTGGGAGATTGACGAAGCTGAAGTATTTTCAAAGTTTTTCAGGGAAACTTAGGTCCAAATTATTCATTCCTAGCGAGAAGAGTGGGTGTATTTGTGAAAGCAGAAAACATTCTTGCAAAACAGCATTTGTTTTTCAGTCTCTACTTCATTTGCAACCCAGGCAGGCACAATTGGCTTCTTTGCTAACAAAATACTACATGTTTGTCCAGAATAACTAAATTTGTCATGGAGAGAAAAAAATGAATTATTACCAAAATCCTTTAATATGAACTATAGACATAAGCTGTCATTCCTAAAGGGACTGACTTGGTGAACACTTCACAGTTAAATGTGGTTTGTGAATTTACTCTCATTTTAATTATCTTCTAAATGATAAAATTGGAATTTGATACCAAGATGTAGAAGGACATACAATGCACCCCTTCTGGTGCATTATTGTCTTTATTTAGTTTTATAAGATTTTGCCTGAAAATTTGATAGGCAGCCAGAAAATTCAATGCAACAGAATCAAATTCAGGAATTTATTTATTGAAATTGGGTGCTGCAGAGTACAAAACAAATAGAACCTTTCCTGCTTCCAAGCAAGTTTAATTTAACATGGAAAAGTGTTGCATTTTATAATCATGTATACACATGATTTTAATACACCATAAAACACGAGTTCTATAAGATTGGCATATGTCAAATATTAGAGTTTTCCAAAGTGAGAGGAAAACATGTGGCTGGGAAGGAGAGGAAACAGTTTATGGATAAAGGGGAATTTGACACTGAAGTCCTAAAAATGGAGATTTTCTTCCTCATAAATCAGATTATTTGGAAATGGTTTTTCTATTAGACTTGAGTAGCAAAGCATAGATTTTATTCCAACAACAGGATGAAGACTGTGAAGAGAAAAGGTGGGAAGTAAGTTGGGAGAGCTAGCCTGAAGCCCACAGGAGAAGACTCCCAGTGGTTCACAACCTGGATCTAGAAGGTTTGAGGACAGATATCGAAGTGGGGGCTGTGGGGAAAGAAATAAACTAGCCCGTGGTGCTGAGTGTGGTGGGACAGGAGGTGACCCATGACACTGACATAGGAAGTCAACAGGAGTTGTCAGTTCCTGTGAGAGGAGAAAGATATGATAAGTGAGGAATCAATTAATCTTGAGTGGCTGGGGAAGAATGGATGAAATTATGGGATGAGGGAAAGTTTCAGGTTAGGATGACCTGAAGGAATGAAGAATGGGATGGAGGCCTGAAGGTTTCTGGAGTCCAGGTTCCTGGACTTGCTCTCTGACCCTGGTACCAATCCCACCATGTGCATTCCGTCCTAACTGTTGTCTCCCATCCCTTTGTTGACTTCTGTTTTCTTAGAGGTAGAGAAGAGCTTCCTTATTTAATCAGATCTTGTCTGAATCAGGTTCCTATCTTGGTGCTCAGGTTACTGATAACTTGATTTATTTTTTGGCTTGTGATTCAGAACTTTTATCCACCCTGATCTCATTGTTGGTAGAGTTAAGGGAACCAGCAAAGAATGATGAGGCAGAAAGCCATTGCTACTCCTAGACCTCCAGGGACAGAGGGAGGTGGTGTTTATGACAAGGTAGGGAGAGTTGTAACCATGGAGAGGACCCAGGGAACAGGATTGGAAAGAAAATACAGTCAAGCTCCATCTCAGCAGGCAGGGAAGCAGAGTGAACTCCCTGACCTTTTCTTTCTCCCACCCTCCAACCCATCAAAACCAGAGGGCAGGAGAGCCATCAGCAGAGGGCAGCTTGCTGAGGACAAAAGGCGGGGGGTAGATATGAGGGAGGAATCTGTCTGCCCCATACACCTAGATATTATCTACTCCTTGCTTTCCATGGTCTCCAATAAATAAGAATGGGTATTTCAAAGGATATTTCTAAGCACTTATCAGAAGCTGGTTTTTTTGTCTAATTTCCTCCTACAGCTTAAGCTGTGGAGTGTTAAAAGAATCCAAAGTGAAAAAGGAGAAGACAAAAAAGACAGGAAGAGGCACAAAGAATGGCAGCCTTCTTTTTATGTTTGTGTAAAAAAAAAACAAAAACAAAAAATGATACTGGGTATCTTTAAGATTTTAGCTCAAGCATTCTGAATTCTTCAGTCTGAGTAGGGGAAACTTCTTTTCACACACCCATGAGCCCCTGAGCTCTTGGCTTGTTCAACACCATTTCTGTACATCTTCCTAACTAACAGAGTTTTGTTTATTAGTGGATTTGTGGCCAGGTGCTTTAGGAAAGGCTGGCCTTTCCCAGGACCAAGTGTGAATTCTGATTAGTTTTAAGGAGGTGATTGAGATGTTGCAGGATGCTGAATACTATTTTTTTAATGAAATTCACAATTGCAACTCACGTGTCAAAGCTGAGAACAGAGTGTGCCGGGACCATACATTCTAAGGAAATGTACATCCCTGAAGAAGTTCAAATGATTGGTACTAAAAACAAATCTGGTGCTTGTAGCCGCCCTTACTTAACAACAGTATTTATAGGGCCAGGCATGGTGGTAAACAACGATAATCCAAGCT
Source organism: Castor canadensis (assembly GCF_047511655.1). Lineage (NCBI taxonomy): Eukaryota > Metazoa > Chordata > Mammalia > Rodentia > Castoridae > Castor > Castor canadensis. Next base: position 51,542,932 of record NC_133401.1, on the reverse strand, counting down.
ATTGGGGAGGCAGAGGTAGGAGGATCCACCTAGGCAAAAGCATGAGACCCTCGTTACCTGAAAAACAAACTGAAAAAAAAAAGAAAAGCAAAAGAGCTGGAAGTGGAAGTGTGGCTCAAGTGATAGACTTCTTGCTGAGCAAGTGCAAGGCCCTGAGTCTAATCCCCAGTACTTCCAAAATATAAATAAATACATACATATATACATGAAACGACTATCTAACAAGTAATGAAATGCTCAGAAAGATTTCACTGGGATTCTGTACTTCTGCTCACCTCAAGCTGAGTAAGTAGACAACTTTAGCAAGGTTGTAGGTGTGGGTGTGTTTCCAGAAAGCTAAGATGGAGTTACATAGTCCCCAAGGCCCCACACAGCCCAGGCATCAACAGAGTCCAGGGAATAGCTCCTGGGAGAAGCTACTCCCTCTCCCTTGATCTGAAACTCTTGGGGGAAGGTCTCTTTGGACTCCCAAGTGAGAGGCTCACTAGATACATACTGTTTTCTGTTTTCCTCTAACTTTGTTGACACCATTGACTATTGATAGCTGGAGACCATGACTCTTCTTTCCATAAGTACATTTGATTTAGTTCTGGGAAATACCTTTTAGAGATGGAATCTAATGCAGAAAACATAAAATTCTAATATGTAACAAAAACTTGAAATTCCGCAAGTCAACATCACTACTCTATTCCTTTTATCTTTCTATCTCTCTCTCTCTTTTATCCTCTCTTGGTTTTGTTAGTATTAATATTGCTACCCAGCTAATACTAAATTACACATAGCTCAGGGATAGAAACGTTACCTAGTGGAAATATGGGAAGAAGAAAAAGGGAAGGAAACCATTACCCCCAAAAAAATAAAGTACTACAGGATTTAGAGCGAAATAAAGAAAACAGATACTCAGACCCAGACTCCAACAAAACAAAAATAAACTATACCAAGGAACCCAATGAATCACACAAGAACACCCTTAAAGAAGATATATTACAAGTAATTAATGAGAATTTCATACAGATGTTACTAGACATTGTCAACCAAAACGTACAGGAGGCACTCAAGAAATTCCAAGAGGACAAAAATAATTTGAGAAAACACAAAAACAAACAAATGAAATCATAGAAGCCCTAAATAAATGCCAAACTGAAACTGAGACCACCATAAACAGAGAGATAAATGAATTAAGGCCAAAACTTGACAATATTAAAGAGGAAGTAACCCATGATATGGAAAACCTCAGAAAAAAGAATGAAACAGAAATACAAAACAAAATGGAGGGCCATTCCAGCAGAATAGAACAAACAGAAGACAGAATCTCAGAACTGAAGAAGAAATGGCAATTAAAGGAAAAACTGAAGAACTATTAGTTAACCAACTCAAGACCTGTGAAAAGAAAATGCAAGAATTCACTGACTCCATCAAAAGACCAAACCTGAGAAACACGGGAATTGAAGAAGGAGAAGAGGTGCAAGCAAAAGGAATGCATAACATATTCAACAAAATAATAACAGGAAACTTCCCAAATCTAGAGAAAACTATGCCCATTCAGGTACAGGAGCCTCCAGAACACTGAACAGACCTGACCAAAATAGAACTACCCCACGCCATATTATCATTAAAACAACAAGTACAGAGACTAGGAAAAGAATATTGAAGGCTGTAAAAGAAAAAAACAAATAACATACAAAGGTAAACCCATCAAAATCACAGCAGACTTCTCAACAGAAACATTAAAAGCAAGAAGAACATGGACTGAGGTCTTCCAAGCACTGAAAAAAATAACTTCAATCCTAGGATACTCTACTCAGCAAAACTATCATTCAAAATAGATGGAACAATAAAAGTCTTCCATGATAAGCAGAAACTAAAACAATATATGACCACCAAGCCACCACTACAAAAGATTCTCCAAGGAATTCTGCACACAGATAATGAAAGCAAACAAAACCATGAAAGTACAGGCAGTACCAAACCACAGAAGAAGAAAGGCAAGAAAGTAAAGAGTAACATTGATTCAGCTGCACACAATCAAACTCTTAAACAACAAAGACAACTACATGACAGGGATAACCACATACTTATCAATACTAACACTGAATGTTAATGGACTAAATTCCCCCATCAAAAGACACTGATTGGCAAACTGGATTAAAAAGGAAGATCCAACAATCTTCTGCCTACAGGAGACCCACCTCATAAACAGAAGTAAGCACTGGCTGAAAGTGAAAGGCTGGAAGAAGATATACCAAGCCAATGGTCCCTGAAAACAGGCAGGGGTAGCAATACTTATCTTGGACAAAGTAGACTTCAAACCTATTTTGACCAAATGAGATAAAGAAGGACATTTCATACTAATAAAAGGGGAAATAGACCAAAAAGAAATAACAATTATCAACCTATATGCACCCAATGTCAGTGTACCCAATTTCATCAATTATACTCTGAAGGACCTAAAAACATATATAAACTCCAACACAGTGGTAGTGGGAGATTTTAATACCCCCCTACCACCAATAGATAGGTCATCCAAACACAAAATCAAAAAAGAAATCCTAGAACTAAATCACACCATAGATCAAATGAACCTAGCTGATGTCTACAGAACATTACATCCAACTTCTGCACAATATACATTCTTCTCAGCAGCCCATGGAACGTTTTCCAAAATTGATCATATTTTAAGGGCACAAAGCAAGCCTAAGCAAATATAAGAAAATAGAAATAATCCCATACATTCTGTCTGACCACAATGCATTAAAACTAGAAATCAACAACAAAAACAACAGTAAAAAACATGCAAACAATTGAAAGCTGAACAACACATTACTCAACAATGAATGGTTCACTGATGAAATAAAAGAGGAAATTAAAAGGATCCTAGAAGTTAATGAAAATGAAAACATGACCTACCAGAACCTATGGGACACAGCAAAGGCAGTCCTGAGAGGAAAGTTTATAGCCATGAGTGCATATATCAAAAGGACAGAAAGATCTCAAATCAATGACTTAACACTACAGCTGATAACTCCTAGAAAAACAATAACAAACAAACCCCAAAACAAGCAGAAGGAAAGAATTAAGATAAGGGCTGAAATCAATGAAATAGAAACAAGAAAAACATACAAAGAATCAATGAAACAAAAAGTTGGTTCTTTGAAAAAATAAATAAGATCAACAGACCCCTGACAAACCTGACTAAAATGAAGAGAGAAAAAACCCAAATCAGTAAAATCAGAAATTCAAAAGGAGAGATAACAAACACCAAGGAAATCCAGGAAATCATCAGAGACTACTTTGAGAGCCTATATCCTAATAAATTTGAAAATCTCAAAGAAATGGACAGATTTCTAGAAACTTACAATGACCCAAAACTGAACCAAGAGGATATTAATCACCTGAATAGATCTATAGCACAAAAAGAAATTGAAGCTGCCATCAAGAGCCTCCCAAAATAGAAAAGTCCAGGACCTGACAGATTCACTGCTGAATTCTATCAGACATTTAAAGAAGAACTAATACCAACTCTCCTTAAACTGTTCTATGAAATAGAATAGGAAGGAACACTGCCTAACTCATTTTATGAAGCCAATATTACTCTCATCCCAAAACCAGACAAAGATACCTCCAAAAAGGAGAACTACAGGCCAATTTCCCTAATGAACATCGATGCAAAAATCCTCAATAAAATCATGGCAAACTGAATCCAACAACACATCAGAAAGATCATTCACCATGACCAAGTCGACTTCATCCCAGTGATGCAGGGGTGGTTCAACATATGCAAATCTATAAATGTAATACAGCACATCAATAGAAGCAAAGACAAAAACCACTCGATCATCTCAATAGATGCAGAAAAAACCTTCAACAAGATCCAACACCACTTCATGATCAAAGCTCTGAGAAAACTAGGAATAGAAGGAATGTACCTCAACATTGTAAAGGCTATATATGACAAACCTATAGCCAACATCATACTGAACAGTGAAAAACTGAAACCATTCCCCCTAAAATAAGGAATGAGACAAGGATGCCCACTATCCCCACTCCTATTTAACATAGTCCTGGAATTCCTAGCCAGAGCAATTAGGAAAGAAGAAGAAATAAAAGGAATAGAAATAGGTAAAGAAATGGTCAAAATTTCCTTATTTGCAGACGATATGATCCTATACCTTAAAGGCCCAAAAAATTCTACCCAAAAACTCTTAGACACCATAAACAGCTATAGTAAGGTGGCAGGATACAAAACCAACCTCCAAAAATCATTAGCTTTTCTATACAAAAACAGTGAACAAACTGAGAAGGAACACATGGAAACAATTTCATTCATGATAGCCTCAAAAAAAATCAAATACCTAGGAGTAAATTTAACAAAAAATGTGAATGACCTCAACAAGGAGAATTACAAACTCCTGAAGACAGAGATCAAGGAAGACTACAGAAGGTGGAAAGATCTCCCATGCTCATGGATTGGTAGAATCAACATAGTAAAAATGGCTATACTACCAAAAGCAATCTACATGTTTAATGCAATTCCCATCAAAATCCCAATGACTTTCATCACAGAGATTGAAAAATCTACCCTAAAGTTCATTTGGAAATACAAGAGACCTTGATTAGCCAAGGCAATACTCAGTGAAAAGAGCAATGCTGGAAGTATCACAATACCTGACTTCAAACTATATTACAGAGCAATAGCAATAAAAACAGCATGGTACTGGCACAAAAACAGACATGAAGACCAGTGGAACAGAATAGAGGACCTGGATATGAATCCACACAACTATACTCACCTCATTTTTGA